>NC_138771.1:293353753-293903753 GCF_965119305.1 Pelophylax lessonae | reverse complement strand
CTCTTAAGTGGGATCAGACCAATTTGATTGTAGGGTATGTGTGTGTTCTTAAAGATCATGTTAGGCCTCTCAAAGGTTAAAGCGATACTAAACAGAGAAGTGTTAATTAATTCCCATAAATTTCCATACCTTATTCCTGCAGCACTGTTGTGCGGTCACATGATCATTTCCTGTTCTTTGGTATCTGCAGGGAAAGTTCTTTGGGAGGGACTTCTATTACCCTGCTGATGTACGCTCTCTACAGTATGACTTTGAGTCTGGCCAGTCACATGACAAAAAAAAACTGCACGGCTCCTGGTGATTCCCGACCCTTATTACACCTTAACCCAGGTGGTGATCCAGAGACCCTGGAAACACATTTCTTTGTTATGTGTTAGATTTTTCTACCTCTTGATTGTTCAAGACCTTTTCCATATACAGTTGATATTGCATATGTTATTGTCCATTTATGACCTCTGTTCCCTTTTGTTCACAGTCTATGTGACCTTTATCAATAAGAATGATTGAAAAGAAAAAAAAAACTATTTCAGAAGTGCAATTAAAATTTAAAATATAAATATCAAGCTAGTTTATAACTCCAAATAAATGTTTATTGAACATCAAATGTGTATTTTTTGGGCAATAATATAGTATGGGCAGAGTCAGAGATGATTGGGACTAGATTTTGTTTAGACAGCATCTGCATCCAAGTCTATTTTTTTACTTTACAGGTATTTGTAATTATATTAGATACATTTAATACCGATTTATGATAAAGCTAAGATTTTTTTGTGGGTTGCTTAGTGAATGTATTCAATCAGAATACTATATCCCACCCCCATAGTGTTTAGCAATATGAGGATTTGGAGGAGGGAGGGAAGGAAGTGTAATTTACCATTGAGGAAACGCCCACATGTGTGACTCTATTCCCATGCAGGCTGCAAAGATAAGAAAAAGCATTGTGGTTAAGAAGGGCTGTTTAGTGGTATTTTATTGCACCTATTGTCCAGTGGGCATATTCAGGCTTGGTTAATTAAACCCTGGCTACTGAAAATGGATGACACAGTACAGTGTGATACCACTTGTATTCCATATCTTTGACTTTTTACCCCGATCTTATCCTTTGTTTCCACCTTTTGCCTTCAAACAATTAATCATTCATTTTAAAACAGTCTTATTACAGCAAGCATTAGATTACGCCGATTTATCACTCAATACCAAGATTCCTATGCTGGCAAAACTTGAGAATAAAACTTGTAAAAACATGCGCTCTTCTTAGAGCTTAAACCTCTTTTTCAGCAGCTAAGTATAGAGATGCCACCCAACCCACATTTTTAACTTGATTAACCTGTACACACATCATCGCTTCCCAAAATCCCATTATGTTCTATCATCTCTCATTCCTCTTATCCAATACTTCATTTTTTTTTGGTGCAGGGTATAATTATCTTCAATTGAACTGGTATAAGTTTATTTCAGTTAAATGATCAGGTGTGACATGATGTACCCTTCTTGACCTTAAAAGACCTGAACACAAAATTTAAGTAAAATCCAATCCAATGTTAAGTTTTATTTTTCATAAATATCTAAAGTTGGCCATTGTTAATAACTTTAAAGTACAACTTAAGACTCTTGCATGACAGTCTAAGCAAGTCAGAAATCCAATTACTATGCAATGCACAAGTCTCTCAAAGTAAACACGAGAGGCTTCTCCTTCTCCAACTGAGCCAAGTCCTAGATTTGCGTCTCACATGCTTTCTCACATAGACACTGCAGCACACAGTGGGAGTTTTTCAGCAACAGAGTCAGTTCTGCCAATCCAGAAAGCAGAGGGCAGGACTAATTGTGGCCAGGTGCTGATTATCAAAATGCAGGCTTTTGTGACTAAGCAGTGACAGTGCTGATGGCCACGCCACCTTTTTTCCTACCACTGTAGTGCAAGAAGGCACAGCTCACATTACAGTAGCAGTTCTTCTCTGAATTCAGGAGTAGTGCAGCATCATTGCCACACCGTTACAGGAAGCGAAGCTGCTTTTGGTGGACTTCATGGGAATGTTCAACAGGTATTTAGGGAATTCGCAGGGGGACTTTGAGAAAACTGTACATGCTGATGCACTTTTATAATGGTGCTAAAGAATCTCTTTTTTTTAAATGGGAGGTCATAATTCTACTTTATTAATTCTGTTCATGGTCTAGTTTGCAAAAGGTTCCTCCAGCAATGGTGCTTTCTGATATTAATAAGACTACGAACCTAACCCTTGGGTCGGATCCCAAATTGTGGTTGTTAAATATCTTCGATACCCGATCTATGTGCCATTATGCTAAATTTGCTTGTTTGCTACGCTACTTTTTGTGCACGGAGGGAAATTTTCCTTTGTTGGAAAGCTACCATTCCACCATCGGTTACCACCTGGCGCACAGTATTAAATTCTGTTCTTCCACTCTATAAGCTCACCTTTATTAATAGAAACTGTCCAAGAAAATTTGATAAAATATGGTCAGATTAAATAGATGCCTGGGGCTCCATGGGAGAAGCTGGCTCTCCTCCTGGACAGGATGACGAGCCTGATATAATTTTACTATGTTGACTGTGCAACTTACACCCAAATTTAATGGGCCCCTCTTTTTTTCTACTCTCCCACATTGTCCTTTCCCTTGCTTCTCTTATGGGCATACAGGCAGGAATTTGAATGCATAAGTGGCATGCTTTGTCTCTTCTGCATTAAAGTTACTTATCTGCCTGTGCGCTCATGTACAGCGAGCCATGCACAAATTTGGCATTGCCTAATCTGACTTAGCTCCTGGGCATGATGTCATCTCTGTCCAGCAATCAAGAGCTGGAAACCGGCCACCCGAAGATGGCAGTGCGGGGAGCTCAGGGATGCCACATCACTGGAGCCAAAGTGAGTATAGTTCCACTTTAATATTTCCCTACAGACCACAAACATTTTTCTACCAAACCTATTTTATTTTGCTACCTAGAGCATTTATAGTATATTTTATATTCCAGAACAAAACTTTTTTGGGCAGATTTTATCGTATACTTCTCTATGCATGTGGAAGACTTTTTTTTTTTTTAAATTGTAAACCATTCAAACATTGCTCAAGGTCGAGGCATGCAGTGTGACAAAATTCTAAAAACAGCACTATGTATTTCCGATTATAGAAAAACCTTGGTGTGGGCTTTGTAATAATTAACCGTAATTGCATTTTTCAAATAACTGAAATGTTCTGTTCTGCTGACAGATTATGGTCATTTGAAAATAAATAAGCCTTTACTTTGCATTTTTTTCTGTTCATATGTTTCTATATACAAGTTTAGGTCATAGTAAATATTAATAAAAAAAAAAATGATAGTAAATATTAATAAGGCTCGGTTCACATTGGTGCAATGTGGGAAACCCTGCGAATCCACTGCGGGTTCTCGCATCGCGCATGAACCGCTGGGAGTGTCAGTACAAAGTTGACACCCCCAGATGGGTTCGCACATCGCAGTGCGAACTGACAATTCAGACAAGAATCGGATCGCATAGGTGTGAAGACTTATGCGATCCGATTCTGGTGTGGACCAAAAAAAGAATCTTGCACGAGTTTGGTCCGAATGCGATGTGAATTCAGCCATTCAGTATGGTTGAATTGGCATTGCACAGACATCGTATGTGATTTGCACAGCAGTGCGCTGCAAATGACATGCAATGTCTTCCATCGCACCAATTTGAACCGAGCCTTAAACTGATAGCCATTTGAATGTATTTATTTTTATTTTGTCTTTAGTAAAAATAAATAAAAAATCTGATTTGGAAAACATAATTCTGATTCCTAAATAATGCCCAATTGTTAACTTTTGTCACTGCTGATTGCATCTTCTAGTTGTTCTCTATGTTTGTTTCCAATAAACTTAGTGTTACTAAACCCAGGACCCTGCATTCACTATACACTATATTGTCAAAAGTATGAGGGCTCCTGCCTTTACTCATACATGAACTTTAATGGCATCCCAGTCTTAGTCTGTAGGGTTCAATATTGAGTTGGCCCACCCTTTGCAGCTATAACAGCTTCTACTCTTTTGGGAAGGCTGTCCACATGATTTAGTAGTGTGTCTATGAGACCATTCTTCCAGAAGTGCATTTGTGAGGTCAGGCACTGATGTTGGACGAGAAGACCTGGCTGGCAGCCTCCGCTCGAATTCATCCCAAAGGTGTTCTATTGGGTTGAGGTCAGGACTCTGTACAGGCCAGTCAAGTTCCTCCACCCAAACTCGCTCATCCATGTCTTTATGAGCCTTTCTTTTTTGTGCACTGGTGAACAGTCATGTTGCAACAGGAAGGAGCCATCCCCGAACTGTTCCCACAAAGTTGGGAGTATTGTCCAAAATGTCTTGGTATGCTGACGGCTTAAGAGTTCCCTTCACTGTAACTAAGGGGCCAAGCCCAGCCCCTGGAAAAACAACTTTACACCATAATCCCCTCTCCACCAAATGATTTGGACCAGTGCACAAAGCAAGGTTCCGACCGTACCGCTGCTCTTCCTGGAACATTACCAACATCTTTCCACTGCTGGCTGACTGGGATCCTTCATTCAGCGCTGTCACCCATGCCGAGACACCTGTCTGGGACTGAGCACTGGACTTGATGTGTGATGATGTTTGATGAGCCTTTTTATCATTCACTTCTAGTAAGTGTTTTAACCTTTTAAGCAATATAATATCCTGATAATACTGCACCGAGAAGCGCCTTCTGTTTATGCTTTTTCCTACCATGAATTAGAGTGGAGACTGTGAGCCAGGCCTTCTTGTCTAACATCAGTGCCTGACCTCACAAATATGCTTCTGGAAGTATGGTCAAATATTTCCATAGACAAACTCCTAAGCCTTGTGGACAGCCTTCCCAGAAAGAGTTGAAGCTGTTATAGCTGTAAAAGGTGGGCCAACTCAATATTGAACCCTACGGACTAAGACTGGAATCACATTATGTTTATTATGCGTGAAATTTTGACAATATAGTGTATCTGGTCTCCCACAGTACACAGAACATGGAAATGCAATTATTTTAGTAAATATAAACTGCTAAATACCTTTTCTCATCAGCAGTTAGAGCAGTCTTCTATCAGTGTCTGGTTAAAGCTTGTTTTCATTCTCCCCTAATTGTCCTATGAGGCTGCAGGACCCCTGACTCTCTGTCTGAAGAGTGTGCATTGGCCCTGTGCCGATCACATGCACTCTTCCAAGATAAAAAAAACTCTCTAGGAATACACACTAAACTGATGTGTAGCTTGCCCCCAATGCTCTGTTCTATCTGCAGGTTAGAGAAGACAGCATCAAACAGCCTTTTTACACAATGCAGAGGATTAACCCCTTGGATTCCACATTGAGTATAACAAGCATGCTTTACTGCATATACAGGCTGAATTTACTGTTGTGGGTTTAGTAACACTTTAAATCAAAGCTGGTGTTTCAAATTAAGCATAGATTGCAAAACTATATAAGCAGAGGATACCTTTCATGGGAAAAAAAATCAACACAATAAGTAGATAGAGTGATATAAGTAAGGATATTTAGTAAAAAATGGAGCTTGGCAACACTTTCTCCACCTCTAGAGACTCCCTGTTGGTCTCCTGTCATGGTACTAATAGGGAGATGTGGCAAATCTGGACTTTTCAGAAAATGTTCCACCCACAGCTCTTATTTCTGTACAGGCTATGTGCAGCACAGGGACAATGCTACCATTACATTTTTAAGGTAAAATCTGGATTTGCATATGATGATCCATGTTCTTTATGACTATTGACCACTTCTGGACTGGAAGGTTTTTTCCCCTTAATGACGAGGCCATTTTTTGCGATATGCCACTGCGTTACTTTAACTAAAAATTGCGTGGTCGTGCGACGCTGTACCCCCCAAAAAACAATGTATGTCCTTTTTTTCCCCACAAATAGAGCTTTATTTTAGTGGTATTTGATCACCTCTGCGATGTTTATTTTTTGTGCTATAAACAAAAAAACGGGCGACATTTCTAGAAAAAAAAAACAAAAACAATTTTTCACTTTCTGCTATATAAAATTCCCAATAAAAAAAAATGTAAAAATCTAATTTTTTTCATAATTTCTAGGCCAATTTGTATTCTGCTACATATTTTTGGTAAAAAAAATAATCCAGACGTATTTTGATCGGTTTGCTAGGGGAAAGATTTATGTCATATTTATTTATTTATTTTTTACTAGTAATGTTGGCGACCAGCTATTTTTAGGGGATCACTGCGGACAGATTGGACCCCTAACTGACATTTTTGGGGGGACCAGTGACATTACTACAGTAATCAGGGCTAAAAATAACAGCAGACTGCCTTTCTCTCTCCACGGGGAGCGTTCGCGGGTGCCCAGTGGCAATCGTGGCCACCGGCCCCGTGAATCAGTTTCCCCGCTGGGGAATGGGGGCCTGCTGTCAGGATCGCTCCACAGACACAGCGAATTCACGCAGCCGAGCCAGCCTGCCGCATTATATATATGCGGCGGGGGGCCGACAAGCATGTTAGAGAATATATTTTAAAAAATTATAGTGTTGAGCTATCACTTTAAATGGGCAAAACCTCTGAAATAAAACTATTATTTGTCACATTAAGGTTATCAACTGTTATGTTGTTTGTTTACAAGTATGCCAGTGTTTTTTTATAATTCTTTACTGAATATGAATGCTTGGTCAGAAAGATTATATTAATAAATGATGGCTGTGCTTTCCAAAGAGAAGCATGCAAATATGGAATTTCTTGAAAAACCTTTCCATATTTTTCTTCCTGGTTTAGATAGCTATGTTGCTGCTTTTTAAGTGCCAAGACCATGAAGTAATCTGAAATCCTATTAATCTTGCTTCAAGGAGCCTGACAAGTTTAATGGGAAAATCCGATAAGTATCAGTCTGTGAGGATGGGAGTGGACTTTAATGTAAATACTTTTTTCCTGAATAGCCATAATGAAAACATGGCTGCTGAAACCGCTCCTCCGTAAAAAAAACAAATATATCAGGCTTTGCAATTCATGTTTCATACATTCCATGTCATTGAAAACGATGTGTTTTGTTAAGGAAAGAATAGTATGCAGTTTTAGGAAAAATATGCTTAGACTTCTACAGACACTGTCCTATGGTCAGGGAGCAACACACATTCATTACCTGAGTAAGTGTTTTATTATATTACTCTTGATTGGCAGGGCACACGTCTGAAGGATTAGGAGCAACTTCCTATTAGCCAGTCAGGCAGAATTGATAAGAGAGAGGAATCCAGACCATCTGTAAAAGAGACATTAAAGCTAGTCATACAGTGTTGTATTTTTGTTTTTTTTGTGTTCAACCAGCCGGCTGAACAAAAAAAACTGATTCCTCCAGCCACGCAAAAGAGATGGATGGGGGGATCCCCCCCCTGGCCAAGACATTGTATTCTGGCAGCAGGTTTCGCTACTTGCGTAATACACTGATCAGTGGGTGCAGCTGCTGATTGATAAAAGATTTCCAACTCCTCCATTCGATAGAAGTCAATCGTCCTTGCTGAACCAGATACATTTCAATCAGTGTATGGTATAACACTCTAGTCTACATGGTTCCTTCAGATTTGCAAAGCAATTGAACAGTTTAAGGCCCCTTTCACTTCGGGTGGATCTGTGTGGGCAGACGCAGCTTGATCAGCGGGGGGTCAACAGAGCGATCAAGGTGAGCGGATCTTCACTCACTGTGCAGAGAGGGGCCTATCAGAGTTCCGATTTCCTCTATGGGAAGATCGGAGGAAAAACGGACAGCCTGTCCGTTTTCATTCAATCCCATCCGATGCGACCTGCTGGACTGATGGTGAGCGCATCGACATCCGTCTGTTTTCCGTGGATCTTGTCAGAGCGGATGCCAGGCAGGTGTCATTGACACCGCCTCCCCATAGAGGTTGATGGGTGGCCCGATTGGGTCCGCCTGAAAAAGGGACAGGTGGACCTGTTCGGTCTAATCGTGTGAAAGGTGCCTAAGAACAATACCCTGTAATGGTATAGAGAACCAGGCCTTATCCTCCCAATTCCAACTCCCTGCCTAGTAATATTCTATTGTCCTGTTAACATGTAAACCACAAGGAAATAACTTTAAGGTATATAAAAACTCAATAACAGAGATGTAATGTATAGATTTAAAAAATATGCACATTTTGTTTCCTGCAAAAGGTGAATTTAACATTTAACCAGTAAGTTTTCCATATTTTGTCAGTAAAAAAAAAAGAAGTCATCAGGGTTTGGCAGTAATGGTGTGGACAAGCCAGTGGCACTAGGAGATCCGATATACAAGCATATAAATCTGAAAATAAATATTTACTACCATTTTTAAAATGATTATTGTGCAATTGGGGTTGTTAGATGGCTATTCACTTACCGTACTTTAATGG
The DNA here is from genome assembly GCF_965119305.1 of Pelophylax lessonae. Lineage (NCBI taxonomy): Eukaryota > Metazoa > Chordata > Amphibia > Anura > Ranidae > Pelophylax > Pelophylax lessonae. Next base: position 293,895,370 of record NC_138771.1, on the reverse strand, counting down.
ATCTTTAATTTGCAAAGTGACTAATAGTAAAAAAGGTGTTCGTGTCTACTTTGATTACTCAAACATATGTGGGGAAACAAACTTGTTAGCACATGATTGATTAACCTAAAGTAGAACTAAAGGTAAGCCTTCTTTTTTAGTTTTGAATATTGAAGATTTTGAAGATTAGAACACCTGTCAGTTTTTTTGTTTTTTTTAACTTTCCGTATGCCTACCAGTGGGGTTTGCTTTCTCTGTTTGTCCTGTTTACCTTTATTACTGAAAGTGAAATCACAAATTTTGAGTTGTCACCAGAAAGTTAGCAAGTTCTAGTGACCCTGGGGACAGCCAGGGATTCCCTTGATTTGGGGAGATTTCCTCTCACTTCCTGTTTAGACTGTGGGGCAGGACATGAAGGGAAATCTCCTTAATGTAACATAGCTAGAGAACAAAATTGACAGGGGCTTTTTAACTCCCTTACTCTATTCAAAATGGGGAAAAAAAAAGGTTTTCCTTTAGTTGTACTTTAGGTGAATACAGCTTCATCTTATTATGAGGCTCAGCAAACATTTACATTCATAAGTAAACAATCTCCATTTTTCTGGTGCATCAACCCCAATGACTCTAAAGAAGAACAGTTGTCAAATTGTCAACATGAGCAAATTGTTCCCATTTGGAATGGTCCCTGAAAATTAGCAAATATAAGAAAGTTACATATAGGGGTTGGTTTACTAAAACTGGAGACTGCAAAATCTGGTGCAGCTGTGCACAGAATCCAATTGGCTTTCAGGTTTTAGCCCTCGCTCACATTAAACGCGGCTTTGAAATTGTGCAACTTCACCTGAAGTTGCACAAATTCAAAGCTTTTAATCTGACTTGGGGGGGGGGGGGGCTTGAAAAACATCCATGCGGGTTCATGAACAGATGTCTATGGAAGTCGCCCTTGAAGTCGCCAAAAGTAGTGCAGCCCAGTACTTTTGGAAATCGGTGTGGTGCCCCAAAGTCAGCGTCACATAGATTGGTACAGTGCCATTGCCGGCAATAGGCTGCAATTTGACCTGTTAAATCGCATGTCAAATCACGCTGATATGAACGAGGGCTTATTGTCAAATCTTAATTGAACAAGCTGAAGTTAGAAACTGGTTACTATGCACAGCTGCACTCTGAGTGTTCCAGTGTTAGTAAATCCTCCCCCAGAGTGTCTTGATTTTTTTTTTTTTAGCATGGATTTTACAAACATTTCTTCGTTTTATCTTGCAGATTGCTGATTTTGGACTCTCTAATCTCTATCATAAAGACAAATTTCTGCAGACATTTTGTGGAAGTCCACTTTATGCATCGCCAGAGATTGTAAATGGGAGACCGTATCGAGGTCCTGAGGTAAAGTATAGCTGCTTCTTTTTCTGCATTGTAGGTTAAGTGTGTAATGTGGATGGTTTGCTAGCTTGCACTATCTTAGGAACTTTTGTGTCAACATTACTGAAGCACTGGGCTTCTTACATCAGTTGGTGTAAAATGTTTCCAATGATCTACAGGTAAGCTGGGTACACACTATGAGAAAATCTAAATAAAAATTCCGTATGAGACGCGATCGTTTGATTTTCGTATAGTGTGTACACAACTTTCGACATTCGATTCAGACTTTCCATACTAAAATTTCTGAAGGGCCAAACACCAAAATGTTTCTCGTACATGAACAGAACGAACAATTTTGTTTCATGCATTCCATTTTTGTACGAGAAAAAACATACGAAAGACTGCGCATGATCAGAAACAAGGAAGAATAAAAAAAGCCTTTGTCGTAGGAGAATTTTCAGACATTATTTCCTTCCTTGGTTCCAATTTGCTATAAAACATCAAGGAAAACCTGGCGAACTTTCGCCTGATTTTCTTACAGCGTGTACCCACCTGTAGACTGCTGCTGTCACAGAAACAAAATAGTTTCTTTTTGTTTTTTGGAAATATACAGAAAACTCTGAAAATCTGATGTTTATTGTATATTTAGGGATAATAAACTATTTTCAAAAAGCTAATTTGCAATTCACAATTTTCCCTAAGTAATCTTATATTTGTTATCCATCCATCTAAATGTCATCTGTGTTGAGGGGTTTGTGAGGTTAGGTGTTCAATCTGTTCAATCAGTAGCCAGTGCACTCTCTTCGGGGTTTATTTACTAAAGGCAAATCCACTGTGCACTGCACTTCGCTGTAGATCTGAGGGAAAGATCTGAAATGAGGAGAAGCTCTGCTGATTTCTATCATCCAATCATGTGCAAGCAAACATTTTATTTTTTATTTTCCTTGCATGTTCCTCCTCAGATCTACAGTAACTGCAGTTCCAAGTGCACTTGTAGTAGCCTTTAGTAAATAAATTCCAAAGTGTTTGGAAAATGAAAACACCTGCAAAAGAGATGCTTGACAGTGTATGTTATTTATGGCCCATATTATAACATTTAACATAATTCCTGGCACGTAACACATAGCAGACTTTGTTGACCTCTCCGTTTGTTATCAAATTCTCTATGATTATACAGACCGATTGAGAAATCTGTCACCAAGACTATGAATGCTGAGCAGTGTGTTGTCACACTGTGGATCAGCTAGACAGATTGTTGGGTGGCGCTCATCTGTAGTCATAGTATGCATTGGCACAAATTACAAAGTAAGAAAGTGAAAAGGTCCTCAAAATAATTTAATAAAAGGTAATGCTTCTATTTTTGATAGTATCACAAAATAATATACAAACCCAATTCCAAAAAATTTGGGACGCTGTACAAACTGTGAGTAAAAAAGGAATGGACTAATTTACAAATCTCATAAACGTATATTTTATTCACAATATAATATAGATAACAAATCACATGTTGAAAATGAGACATTTTGAAATGTCATGCCAAATATTGGCTCATTTTGGATTTCATGAAAGCTACACATTCCAAAAAAGTTGGGACGGGTAGCAATAAGGGGCTGGAAAAGTTAAATGTACATATAAGGAACAGCTGGAGGACCAATTTGCAACTTATTAGGTCAATTGGCAACATGATTGGGTATAAACAGAGCCTCTCAGAGTGGCAGTGTCTCTCAGAAGTCAAGATGGGCAGAGGATCACCAATTCCCCCAATGCTACGGCGAAAAATAGTGATCAATATCAAAAAGGAGTTTCTCAGAGAAAAATTGCAAAGAGTTTGAAGTTATCATCATCTACAGTGCATAATATCATCCAAAGATTCAGAGAATCTGGAACAATCTCTGTGCATAAGGGTCAAGGCTGGAAAACCATACTGGATGCCCGTGATCTTCGGGCCCTTAGACGGCACTGCATCATATACAGGAATTCTACTGTAATGGAAATCACAACATGGGCTCAGGAATACTTCCAGAAAACATTTTCGGTGAACACAGTGCACCGTTCCAGTCGCCGTTGCAGACTAAAACTCTATAGGCCAAAATAAAAGCCATATCTAAACATGATCCTGAAGCGCAGGCTTTTTCTCTGGGTCAAGGCTCATTTAAAATGGACTGTGGCAAAGTGGAAAACTGTTCTGTGGTCAGACGAATCAAAATGTGAAGTTCTTTTTGGAAAACTGGGACGCCATGTCATCCGGACTAAAGAGGACAAGGACAACCCAAGTTGTTATCAGCGCTCAGTTCAGAAGCCTGCATCTCTGATGGTATGGGGGGTTGCATGAGTGCATGTGGCATGGGCAGCTTACACATCTGGAAAGGCACCATCAATGCTGAAAGGTATATCCAAGTTCTAGAACAACATATGCTCCCATCCAAATGTCGTCTTTCAGGGAAGACCTTGCATTGTCATGTTCCAACATGACAATGCCAGACCACATACTGCATCAATTACAACATCACAGCTGCGTAGAAGGATCCAGGTAATGAAATGGCCAGCCTGCAGTCCAGATCTTTCACCCATAGAAAACATTTGGCGCATCATAAAGAGGAAGATGCGACAAAGAAGACCTAAGACAGTTGAGCAACTAGAAGCCTGTATTAGACAAGAATGGGACAACATTCCTATTCCTAAACTTGAGCAACTTGTCTCCTCAGTCCCCAGACGTTTGCAGACTGTTATAAAAAGAAGAGGGGGTGCCACACAGTGGTAAACATCGCCTTGTCCCAACTTTTTTGAGATGTGTTGATGCCATGAAATTTAAAATCAACGTATTTTTCCCTTAAAATAATACATTTTCTCAGTTTAAACATTTGATATGTCATTTATGTCGTATTCTGAATAAAATATTGAAATTTGAACTTCCACATCATTGCTTTCTGTTTTTATTCACAATTTGTACAGTGTCCCAACTTTTTTGGAATCGGGTTTGTATATTTATTAAGACTCTAGGGAAGTGTGATACAATACAGAAGAATATTAAATAATGACAACGTGGACAGTTAAATAGCATGTGAAATTGAATGTTTATAAATGTTTCTAGACTGTGTTATTGGGAATCAACACACTTTTCAGTTTTTATATATAGATTTAAAACTGATCTGCTGTAAATGGAAAAAAAAAGAAAATATCCCCCATACAGCTATATTTCCTATGTTTTGTCTCTTTAAAAACTTTGCATGCACAGAAAATTACCTGTTGATCTTACCAGATGTCCACAACACACTCTGCTGCACTGAAATCCCAAGCAGTTTTAGCAGACCTGACTATGTTCTGCCCCAATGGACTACAGTACGCCCCCCCCCCCCCCCCCGTTGGAAAGTGTTCTGTAATACAGCAGGTAATAACTACACTGGGCTGCTTGGGATTTCAGTGTGGTAATGGCACTGTGTTGTTAGCTCGAAACTTTCAAGCAGATTAAAAGGTATTTCTCGGTACTTATGTTTTTAAAGGGATAGAACACGGGAAAATGCGCATGTATTGCAGACATGTATTGAATATTTTTGTATTTAGAGTGTAACATGTTGTTATGTATCAACCCCCTCACACCCCGCTGTCACATTTGAAATCAGAGCAGCTGTGTGGGCCTCTCCCTGCACAGCCGGGTCATTCATTCACAGCGATCTGTTTTCAATAGACTACAATTGCACCAATTAGTACCCTGGTAGTCCATTGACATTTCTTGCATCTCAGTAACAGACATCCCATAGAGAGATATGAGCAGAGAGCTGTAGGAAGTGTCTGCAGGAGTCTGACAGTGCACTTGCGATCCACCGTTCAAGGGTTTAGTGCTTTGCAGGTTCCTGTGAAAAAAAAGAATAACAAATGCGCATTTCTTTTACCTGCAAAAACATATGGATATATATATATATATATATATATATATATATATATATATATTTTTTTTTTAAACAAAGGTGAACATGGCCTTTTATCTGACAAAATCCGGCTATACAAAAGGAACAGACAGGGTTGTCTTTTTCCCCTCTACTATTTATTCTCTCAGTAGAACACCTCTCTAGATATTTAACCAATGTAGTGTCTTGGCATGGTATTCCAGTAGGTAACTAATTACAAACAGTACTTTTCGCAGACGACGTCTTTTATCTTCACATCCCATAATGTCTGACATACATACCATAATGCAATTATTCAATCACTTCCAGTTATTTTTGGGCCTCTGGTTAAATTTTAGTGAAAATTAAATATTTCCCCCTAAACACCTTCCAGTCATGTCAATGGTCCTCCGCTTCCCCCTTTCCAGTGGCTTAAACCCAATACACATGGGCCGAGTGTCGGGCAGCATCGACCTGTTTAATAGAAACCGGCCTGTGTACACTGCATTTGATACAACAGAAGCCGGCTGTTTGGCCAGCTTCTTTCGAAGAGGCTTGACCGGAAAAAGTCTGCCGATCGCCTCTCCATCAGCGCTCTCAGCCAATGGCTGAGAGAGCTGACCAGAGTGTTCTGGCTCGGGGGCTGTACCCCTGACAGAACACAATAGAACAGCAGGGGAGATCGCTGTACGAACGTCAGATAGTTAGTACAGTGGCTTTTTCTGAGCCGTCAGGTTCTTTTTCCTTCAGATCTGCTGTGTTGAGCGAAAAAAAAAAAAAAAATACTAGTGTGTACTAAACTTAAGGGACACATTAAGCTCCTCCATAGAGTTTGTGTTCTATTTTTCTCTGTTAAGGACAATCATCAGCAAGCCACATGTCCACTATGTGGCTCCTATAGGCCTTCTCTCACCCAGAATATATCTAACTTCAGGGACCAGATGGCCAGTTTCATCTTTGTGGTCATTGAATGCTCCATCTCAAAGGATTCCCTGGTAATGTAATTTAGATATGGCTCCCAGCAGCTCAGCCCACTTTAAACTGACCTAAGACACTCTCCCGTCACTCGCAATAGATTCATAAGTCTGTTGGTTGCACGCAGAACCATACTCAAATAATAGACTTCCTCTAATGTGCCAACTTACTTGGACATCAAAACATAAAACCCTACTTTAGTGAGAGAAACTCGATATGGAAATATTTCATTCTATCTCTCTTTAATGGCTCACAAATAAACAGGAAACGCTCATTGACCTCACTCTACCTAACTTGGAAAAAGACGCGCTAATGTCTTTCTTCAGATTCACAGAAAAATCCCCTGCCACTACATTGACATGCTAATAACTAAAGGGCCATACACACTATAAGATTTTCTGAAGACTTTTTCCTTCAGATTTACCTTTTCTATGTAGTGCAAGGGCCTGCCAGATTGCATACAAATTGAAAGTGTTTAGGTTTGACCTCATATTATATGGTTTTGGTAAATCTAAAGGAAAAGGTCTTCAGAAAATTTTATAGTGTGTATGGTCTTTTTCCCAACTTGCTCACCTGGTATTACCTCCAGGCCATTTAGGCAGTAAATCCACAAAAGGCAGCAAGTAATCCCTCGGAGTCCTTGATTTGGCAGTAATCCACAAAGGCAGCTATACGTCCATGAGGATCTACAGGTTCCAGACACCAGTGGAAACCTCAACTGGGCTCCCAAAGGGGGTAATCACTCTGGCAGAGTAACCTCTACATTTCGGCAGTCTTTCCCCAACAGCTACAACAACCATCTAGGGCATTTAGTGAGCCTTGTTTTTATGGTATGACCCACAGGGGGCGGTAACCTTGCTAAAAAAAAAAAGCAGGAAAATGTTAAAACTTCCTGTTCAGTTACCACCAGCTCAACAGGTGAACGTGAGGACACAGTACAACATTTAAGCCCAGTACACATTATACATTTTTTTTTCATTCAACACAGCGGGCAGAGCGAAAAAAAACAGGGAGATTGCTGTATTAACACAGGGGATGTTGGTTCAGCGATCTTCCCCACTGAGCCTTTGTGTTCTGACAGGCACTTACCCTAGCTAGAAAACACTGATCAGCATTCGCAGCCATTGGCCGGATGCTGCTTTTCCAGCATGTCTCTTCGACAAAAGTTGGTCGTTGACTGGCTTCTGCCGGACAGGGTACACACTGACCGAATGTTGGATGGTTTCTGTGGAACCAAATTATATTCAGCCTGTGTGTACCCAGTCTAGGGCATTGTAACAATTTGCACCTGGATGGCCTAATTAACTGAATGGCATAAACACAGCAAGAGAAAACTGCTAACTCTTTAGAATGCTTGGAAGCACCTGCATACATATTTGCCTATGTGAATTTTTTATGTCTAATTATTTCCATCACTGATCCAACATGTACTTGTGGCCCTTATATATTTAATTATTATATAAAACTAAAACAGTACTTAGAAAAAAGAAAGGGAGAAAAAAAGGGGGATGAGGTCTTAAAGAATTTACGATTTGATTAACTGGGCTTCCTGAATTCGGAATTCTACATACAGTTTAAAAAGATATATTTATATTTAACACACATGTTATACTTACCTGCTTTGTGTGGTTTTGCACAGAGCAGCGCTGATCCTCTTCTTCTCGGATCCCCTCCCAACTCTCCTGGCTCCTCCCTCCTGCTGAGTGCCCCACAGCAAGCAGCTTGCTATGGGGGACACCTGAGCAGGCTCGCTCTTGAGCCTCTGCATGAAGTTAAAAAAAACTTGAGCCTTTACAACCACTTTAAGATTGCATGAATTTGGATTATTTCATTTGAAACGTAAAAGGTTTAAAATTATTTTAATTTAGATGAACACATGCCTGTACAGCAAACCTGATTTTATCAGCTTTGCTGGAAGTCGTTTTAATAATAAGTGATCCTCAACAATAAGTTAACTACAATCCAAACAAAAATGACTGCATAAAATAAAATATGCCCTCCTCAAGGTCTGTTACACACAGTACCTCCATTGGTAGGTATTCTTTGTTAACACCTTCCAGCTTGTTTGAGGCTGGTTCAAGGCTTGTCATCTCTAATGCACTTTCTTCATCTTTAAACACGGGGCTCCACCAGAGTGAGAAAAACAGAGAAAATTACCAGTGAGCTGAGTTTCTGACTTTAGCTCTGTACAGACAGACATTGTTCTCTACGCACTGACTTATCCTTAGCTCAGTGCAAGCACTTGAGAAAGAATGATAAACACTGAACTGGCCCTGGGCAGTGAATGGAAGACTTGACTAACAATTGAGTAACTTGAGGCAATAGACTTTGTTTATGCAAAAGCTAATGCAGAGTGGAGGAATTTATTTTTTATGTATGCTTATCCATTGTGCTGTTGAGTATTCTACCACAGTTATGGCAAAGTCAGTAATGGAACAAAAAAAAAAAAATGACTGGACAATTTTCTAATTGATGGTATACATAGGTATGCTTACTAAAATATAGATGTATTGTGAATTGTAATGCAGGAATTTAGGACAACATTCTGTATGCAGTAACCCCCCCCCCCCCCCCCTTATTTAAGCAAAATTGGCTACAGGTGTTCAAGAAGTTTTGCTTTGCAATCTCCTGGACCGAAACTGCAGGTGTTTTTGAAATGTTAAACTTAATAGACTTGTTCCTTTTTCCAGCCTAGTTACTAATTAACTATAAGCCTAATGTGTTTAGCTTCAACAGCTCCAGGCTACTTAAGTGTAAGCAAAGGGCTATAAACAGCTGAAATGCATGTTTTGTGTATTGTCTTGCCTGCCTAAATTTTGCAATTTTTTTAAGTCAGCTTTCTAATCCAGACACCTTTGCCTGATACTATACATGTGGGATTGATTTACTAAGGGAGTACAGAGCAATTTCACTTTGCAAATGGAATTTTCACTTACCTTAGTACATAAGTAAAGCTTAGTAAAAATTCATTTTGTATATCTTACCCTATCAAGTTCAAGGAAAACGGGGGAAAAATTGATTTTTGCTTAACCGGATTGAACGATGGAAGTCAGCACAACTTGAACTAATTTGCTTTTAGCAATAGAGTAAATTTTCACTTTGCAAAGTGCATAGTAGCAAGTGGGCATGTTTACCTCCTTTAGTAAATCAGTCTTAATGTCATGACCACTTATTTTTTTATATTGTAATCAAATAAATAGCTTGCTCAAGACTGTGATTTGGATAAGGAAGAAACAGTAGCTCACTGATAATGTGATCTCAGTGCTCTCTTCTCCATTTGGCAAACTCCAGTTGTTGGATCACCACACTGTACAAAACCGTAAAGTCTGATTGGCTTACAGTGAAGTCTCTTCCATTCCAAGTCTGAATACTGATATACTGGGCAGTACAGGAGCGTAGTTCGAAGAGAGATTTAGCTACTGTAAACAAATTAACTTTTTTAGAATGAATGCTGAAAATTAAACTGGATTAAAGGGCACCCTCTAACTCTGCCTGGAATTCACACACACATAAAATACACCACATAGTGCAGTTATATAACATTAAAAAATAATACAATTTGACTTTAAAATGCAAATTGTATAGGTACCTTTATTTTTATTTCAGGCTTGTCAACACACAGAGGGAATGGCAGCACTCCAAGTCAGTCTGTTGCAGTACACATTTAATTGACATAAGGACAGAACAAGCAGGGGCACAAGCCTATTATTGTGCTATTACTCCTTCTTGTTCCATTCAGCAGGCTGGGCTGTATTTTTATCAGTGTTCTTGACAAACTGTGCTGCTGCAGTGGAGGTAATGAATCTGTCTGTTCTGCCTGGCTTGCTTGGTCACAAAACGAGGTGTACAGAAATAAAAGTCCCTTGTCCTTTTGGCAGTATATTTTTCAAGCATGGTTGATCGGAGGCTCAGCTTTAAAATATACACCGATCAGTCATAACGTTCTGACTGCTGACAGGTTAAAGTAGAACTGTAGTCAAAACGACCCCTGTAAGGTTTTTTTTTTTTTTTTTGCCATGTTTATCTTCACTTCCTGTCCTATAACCAAAACAGGAAGTGAGAGGAAATCCCAGCAAATTAAAGGAATAGCTTGGGGACCCCCAGGTCAACAGAACTAGTGTTCTCATTGGAAGATTTCCTTCTGTTACTTTTCTGGGGACAACCCTAAATTTTGGGATTTTATTTTACTTTCGCATTCAATGATAATGGTAAACATGACAAATAGAGAGGGTGAATCTCCCTAATGGGGGCACTGACCGCAATAGAAACTGACAAGCATTTTAATCCCTCTCCACTTTATTCAAAACCAAAAACAAGAATCTTGCCTTTAGTTATACTTTAAGTGAATAAGATGGATCATTTTGTTACAATGGCACCTGAAAGTGGGTGGGAAATATGAAGTAGCAAGTGAGCATGTTGTGCCTGAAGTTAAAGTTTTAAAAACAGAAAAAGTAGCAAGTGTGAGGATTTCAGCCAATTTGACAAGAGCCAAATTGTGATGGTCAGAGCAACTTCAAAACTGCAGCCTTTGTCAGATGTTCCTGGTCTGCAGTGGACAGGACCTATCAGAAGTGGGCCAAGGAAGGAAAATCAGTGACTGGGTCATGGATGGCCAAGACTCATTGATGCACGTGGGGAGTGAAGGCTGGCCTTTGTAGACCTGTCCAATAGAAGAGCTACTGTAGCTCAAATTGCTGAAAAAGTTAAAGAGGAAGTAAACCCTCCTCAGGAAGTTGTACCTATAGGTAAGCCTATATTAAGGCTTACCTATAGGTACTGTAAATATCTCCTAAACATGTACCGTTTAGGAGATATTTACCTTTAATGCAGCCAGTGACGTCACTGGCGCATGCGCTCTGAAGGAACGGCAGATCGTGCCGTTCCTTCAGAGCCCCGTGCCGTGACCGTCGGCTCCCGCGCGCGTGCGCGGGAGTGACGTCACCGCGGCTCCGGCCAATCAGATGGCCGGATGCCGCGATCCCGGAAGACGGGCGACTATACATGTCGCCCGTCATACAGGTAAGCGGTCGGCACGGCGGGGGCTCGTTCTAAGGTAAGTATTTCATAATGAGCTAGTATGTGATGCATACTAGCTCATTATGGGTTTCTCTTTCAGGTTGTAAAGAAGACAAAAAAAAAATTTCTTGGTGTACAACCTCTTTAATGTTTGTTCCGATAGAAAGGTGTCAGAACACACAGTGCATCGCAGTTTGTTGCGTATGGGACTGAATAGCTGCCATAGAACAAGACAAGGCAGATTCAGCCCATGCTGACCCGTGCCCAGAGCCAAAAGGGCCTACAATGGGTACGTGAGCAATAAAACTAGACCATGGAGCAATGGAAGAAGGTGGCCTGGTCTGATGAATCAGATGGCCAGGTGCTTGTACGTCGCTTACCTGGGGAAGAAATGGACCAGGATGCCCTATGGGTAAAAGGCAAGCTGGTGAAGGCTTAAAAAAATCTACTATTGACTTCTTGGTGCCTGATAACACAGCATACTTTCAGAGGTTCTGTAGAGTTCATGCCTTGATGGGTCAGGGCTGTTTTGGTGGCAAAAGGGGGACCTACTCAATATTTGGTCATAATGTTATGGTTGATTATTATATGTTCTAAGCTAAAAAAAATTTGTTTTATGCCAATTGCAATACATGGTATTATATCCATGAAATATGTTATTTTCTGTGTTACAGGTTGACAGCTGGGCACTCGGTGTACTTTTGTATACTCTGGTTTATGGAACAATGCCATTTGATGGTTTTGATCACAAAAATCTAATTAGGCAAATAAGCAGTGGAGAATACAAAGAACCAACACAACCATCAGGTAATAATAAGGCAAGAACTATATACTTACAGTATGTACAAACAAAAAGCCATCTTTTTTACTATTCCTCTAGTAGATTTTTATTTTGAACACCCTGGAAAATGAGAAATGGCTGAGTTCAGGTATAGTGTGCATATTTTTGAGGGTGATTATAAATAAATGCCTGAGATTTATTTACGCACATTTATTATTCCAATGTTAAGTGGTATTCTCATGTTAGGGCAAGTACCCAGGGGTGCCTGCACATATCCTGTAGCTTCACTGTATCAATGATAAACATCAGTTGGAGTTGGCTGTGTTCAGGGGAATGCATTGTTCAGGCCCAGGTAACCGCATTTCCACAGGGAAGTAGGTGTTAGGTTACCTTTTGGGTTTTGTCAAACACATTCATAGAGCAGATATAAGAGCACAGTCATCTGTTCCATAGTAAATTAGAAAAATTATTACCAATTTCATGCCATAAAAACAGTATTATAACTTAAAGAAAAACACTCGATAGAACATAGTCCAGAGCTTTGTAGTCAAATCTGACCTCCTGCTCAAGGACACATAAATCACAGTTTAAGATTTCAGGGAGTGTGAGTGAGCTGGCCAAACTGTGCCTGTCAGCTGAACAATATGTTTTACCACGTATTTGCCTATAATCAATAATCCCTGAACATATATGACATGTCCCTATCACGATTTTCTGTCAACACTACCTTTACATATGCACCATCCACTGTTCAGAAGCAAATTGTCCTTAAGCGGAGTTCCACCCTGAAAATATTTTTTTCCACCGTCCGCTTGCTTTAATTAACCTGAAAAAGAATTGGATAATTTACATTTTTTTTTGTTTCACTTACCTTCTTTTTAAAGAAAATATACTTACCTTACTTCCTCTTCCTCCCTCTGTGAACGGAAAGCCCGCGCCATCACTTCCTCCTTGCATTGACTCCTGGGAGAGGAACGTCATCGATCCCAGGAGTCAATGCGCCTGCACCAGCCCTGCTTGTCACTTCCGGTGCATGCGCGTCATTCCCTGCTGAACAGCTTCTGGGCATGCCTAGAAGCTGTGCAGGGATGACGCGCCTGCACCGGAAGTGACAAGCAGGGCATTCTGGGGCTCTGACATCACCGAAGAGGACACCAAAGAGGACGCTCCGGCTTCAGCTGCCCACACCTGAGATGACAGCGCTGGACAAGACGTTTTCAAGGTAAGTATTTCTTTTAAAAGGTAAGTGAAACAGGGGACAGTGCAGAGGCTATTGTTGCTTAAATGCACTAGCCCTGACTGTTCTGGGGGTATTTTTATCTAAAAAAATTTTTCTAGGGGGGAACTCCGCTTTATGACTGTCGAAACTCTATAATTATGGTATATGATGAGCAGCACGTTGTCCATTACTGCAGTCTGTCACACTGTCACAGCTTCTTTTCCATATCTACCAGCTGCTTTTCAGTAGCGCAATATACCTATCACTGCTGCAAACACATTTAATGTCCACTACTCAGGAGTCCATTGCCACATTCAATGTTGTCTGTCACCACTGTTTATGAATGTATACTATCCACTGCTAAGCAACACAATATTCCTATCATTGTTGTCATTGCTTCATATACATATTTAGTATCTGCTGCTTAGTAATGCAGTGTCCTGGTTTCTTTTTCCATCAGCACTTCCTATACATTTCTAACACATGCAGCTCAGTCACTGCTGATAACACTCCCTATACACGTATAAAAAGCACTTCTCAGTAGCACATTGATTGTCCTGGTCACTGCTGTCTGATACCACTACTGACCGTATGTACAATCTGCTGTCTAGCATATCGATGTCACTGCTACCAGCACTGCCTATGCAAAGATAACCTCTAAAACAATCATATTACACTTAAAAAAAAAAAAAAAAAAGGCCATAAAACCTGACACTTAAATCTTGAAACATAAATGCTTCCTCTCTTTTTGTGATACTTACTTCAAGAAAATTACTATCTCTGACAAAAAAAATAAAAAGTCCATAAATCTATTTAGTTTGTAGATGCTATAACTTTTGCGCAAACTAATCAATACACTCATTTTGGGATTTTTTTTTTACCAAAACTATGTAGCAGAATACAAATTGGCCTAAACTGATAAATAAATTAGATTTGTTTAGTTTCTTTTATTGGATTTGTTTTATAGCAGAATGTAATATTGTTTTTTTTTTTTTTCAAAATTGTTGGTCTTTTTTTGTTTATGATCAAATACCACCAAAAGAAAGCTCTATTTGTGGTAAAAAAAAGGATATCAATTTCATTTAGGTACAACGTCGCACGACTGCATAATTGTCAGTTAAAGCAACGCAGTGCCGAATCCCAAAAAATGGCCTGGTCATTAAGGGGGTAAAACCTTCTGGAGCTGAAGTGGTTAATAGATCTCCGGCTACATTAACAAACATTGAACCTTATTCCTCTCTAATTTACAACAATGCATCTGCACTGTACTGGCCACATTAGTGGAATGATGGAAACTCCCCTTCTTATCCCCCCTCCTTTTCCCCTAATGTGACAGCCCCCCCCCCCTTTTCTATATCACTAAAACATCAGATTCTTTTAGGATTTCCAATCCTGTCTAAAGCTGCCCATAAGCGAATTGAAATTTAGCCGATTCAGCAGAGACCAGCCATATTTTGATCCATCTACGGGCACGCTAGTTGCGCTGAAGTTGAACTATTGATCGTCTTCAGTACTACCAGTGTGTTGGGATTTTTCTTTTCACTGGGAAACCTCCCACTGACAGAATAGGGCTGCAGGAGGGATTCCCCCATCAATACTAAATGTTGATGGGGGAACTGAGCATTATATTTTTTCTTCAACCTATGGTATAATATTTGTCCCGCCTTACTTTTGCTATTAGGTCAGCAAAACAAAAAAGCCATTAACAAACAGTGTTTGCTTATTTGATAACCTGTCATATTTATATGTTCCTAAAATGTGTTTCAGATGCTCGAGGACTAATCAGATGGATGTTGATGGTTAATCCTGAGCGTCGAGCAAACATCGAAGATATTGCAAACCACTGGTGGGTTAACTGGAGCTACAAAAGTAGTGTATGTGACTGTGATGTCTTGAAGGACTCAGAATCTCCATTGCTTGCCAGATTCATCAACTGGCATCACCGTTCATCCAGCCGGCAGCTTGAGGCTGAAAACAAAAGCAAGTGCCTTTCAAAGCCATCTGAAGTATCACTCGAGCGGCAGAGATCTCTGAAGAAATCCAAGAAGGGAAATGACATTACACAGTCTTTGCAGGATGGCTCTGAAGAGACCACCATATCAAAGCGACCTAAAAGCATCCTGAAGAAAAGAAGCAATAGTGAGCATCGGTGCCATAGTGCTGGTTTTATTGAGGGAGTTATTAGTCCTGTATTGTCGCCTACCTACAAAACTGAAAGTGATAAAGGGATCATTGATGCCTGTCCTAAGAATGCCAGGGAAGTAGGCAATCCACATATATGCGGTTCAAAGCAGTCTACAGCTATGCCAAAGAAAGGCATTTTAAAAAAGACTCAGCAAAGGGAGTCTGGCTACTATTCTTCACCAGAGAGGAGTGAATCTTCTGAACTATTGGATAATGATGAAACAGAAAGCGGGGAAACATCTCAAGTCACCAGTGAGACTAAACGAACTGTTTCTCACAGCCTTTCATGTAGACGGAAAGGCATTTTAAAGCACAGTAGTAAATATTCAAATAGCAGTCCAGATTCACCAATGGCTATCACCACAGAATCACTGGAATCAATGGAACAAGGACTTCTGCCTGGGGAAGGATTGTCTCGAAGCTATAGTCGTCCGTCCAGTGTTCTTTGTGATGACAGCATCCTCTCAAATGACTCATTTGATTTGCTTGAATTGACAGGTGGCAGGCCAAATCGACAGAGAATACGTAGTTGTGTATCAGCTGAAAATGTCCTTTTTGTTAAGGATTTTGAGAGACTTCAAAAAAGTCCTCGTCCACAGAACCTGAAACGTTTCCGTAATCGTTTTGCTGACAGCAGTTTTTCTTTGTTAACAGATATGGATGATGTTACTCAGGTTTACAAAAAAGCTTTGGAGATTTGCAACAAGCTCAATTAGAAAAGCAAAGTTCTTTAATCCATTACTTTGCTGACAGTGTAAAGTCTAGAAAAAAAATGCACCATGGTTAAAACATGGCAACTGCACTTCTCTTCTTTCTTTACAATCAAACTACTTGGAAAACTGAATTTTGAATGCCTTTTATAAGAGTCATTTTATACTGTGGGAGCATAAAATCTTTTGTGCTAGAAAAAAAAACACCCAAATATAATTATTATTTTTTATTTTAATAGGTACATTTTATTAGGGTGGAATTTATAAAATTAAGGGTAATTGTTTTCAGCATTTTTACTTGAAATATCATTTTTTAGCTTTTTAAACTATTTTTTTTTTTTTACGTATTTTATTTGTTCAATCTCTGGTAGAAATTTTGTTAACTGGATAGAGTTTATCAGGTAGAAAAGTAATTGCACATATTTTATTAATTATTAACTAATTTAAAAGTATAATATTAATATCTTTGTTTTCCTATGAGAACAAACTGCCATAAATGGCAAGCCTTTTATATATTTATTATTAAAATATCCAATTTTGTTGCCATGGTCACTATTAACTTAACGTTTAAGTCTAGCCAAACCTTTTATTTTTATTTTTTTTAAGCGTGGAAGAAGGGCTAGAACTGTTGAAATTACATAAAATGTTCCCAAGAACATAGACTGAAAAAAAAAAAAAAAACCTTTTTAGAGGTAAAGGAAATGGCTGGAGTCTTGTCCTGGGACAGGAAGTAAGGGGAATTCTCTCCACACTTCAAAAAACTGAAAAAAAAAATAAAAATTGGCTAGACTACTATTTTAATCTATTTTCATGTTAAATGGTAAACCTTCAGTATATTCTTTTGAAGCTGTCCATGTGTTGGAGAAATAAACCTTTTGCACAGGTTCATAAATCTGTCAATGACAGAATGCTGTTTTTCCAGCAGGAAAGTGATTCAAGAGAAACAATTCCTTTGCCAGAAAGATTTTCAAGTGTTAATCTGATGCTGGTGCTGTGAAAAGCTGCACCAAGAGGCTGTGTAGTTTACCGATACAATGCAAATGTATTATATTAGACTATGTAGGTAATGGCTTTCTAGTGAAGTTCAACAAATTGCTGATTTTAATGAAGCGATTCCTAAACCTTCTTTGTTTTGTGCGTCTTCTTAATATTTTAAGAAACATTCACAGAGATATGCCAAATACAGTTTTAAAAGTCAGTGCTATCCTGAAAGAGACATTGGGGTTGATTTACTAAAGGCAAATAGTCTGTTCACTTTGCAAGGAAATGTTACCTTAGATTAATGAATGAGGTGGATTTCTGCTGACTTCCATCATCCAATCATGTGAGAAGAGAAATATAGTATTTTTTAATTTTCTTTGCAAGGGATTGGGTATTTTATTCAAAATGCAACGTGAACAGCTTATTTGGCTTTAGTGAATCAATCCAATTATCATTGGTGCACTGTAGCTTACAAGACTTGTCCAATTATTATTATGCAATTATTTTTGTTGGTGAATAAGCAGCAGAGCATATTGTTCAAGTTTCTTTACTTTCACTGTCAGCAAAATCGATTAGGTGAAATATTTCAGAGTATAGCATAGGAAATGTGACATTGGATTTTATTTGTACAGTGTTGATAGACGTGGCTCACAGAAAGTGGAACATTCACAGGTGTGGAATGTTATAATGTGTCTTTAAGAAATAGCAATTAGAAAGTATATGAATGTAGTTGAAGAACTGTAGAGGTTTCAGGATGTGCCTTCTCCCCAGTTGCTGTGGCTGGATGGCTATAGATTAAATATCTGCCCCACAGGGGACAACTGAAGTCGCAAAGTGGTTGTAAACCCCAGAAATGAAATTTGAACAGAGCATTTCCTTCTATAATGTGTGCTTGTCTCAATTAAGAGCTCTAGGAGTAATTTCTGTCTGCTGCTTTGTTCCTCTTCTATCAGAATGAATCCCTTCTTGACAATTTTTCCTGACACCAAGAGAAAAATGGTGACAGGGGAGGGAGCTCCAGCAGTCTGACAGCCACAGCTCTGTTTCTGTATGTCCCTTTGCTCCAATTAGCTGTCAGAGCTCTCCTCACTGAGCTCTGCAGAGTGTATCCTCAGCTCTCCACCCACTTTTTTTGGAGCTGTAAATTCACCACTTTGAACAGGTGTAGAGATGAGAAGACTGCAGATAAACAGGTAAAACTTATGTAGGAGGATTTGTTTAATCTCTGTGTATTACCTGAGGCCTGTCACTTCACTTGAGTGTATGTTAGGGTTTACAACCACTTTAAGCTTTTCAGAAAACAGTCATTACAGGCACTGGGATGTCAATGGATGGTGCCTATTCTTTGGAGCACCTAGGCTCTGAACAGTGAAGGTACTGTGTAGTAAAAGTATTGAAAAGAAGTTGTGTACATTCTTTAATGGAATGCTGCAAGGTAAAGGAAAGTTGAAGCTGGTTAATTGAGAATGTTACATAGAATGTTAACTTCCACAGTAAAAGAGTTTGGGTCTAGATTTCCTACATATTTTGGATACTAGACAGGCCTGGGCAAACACAGAATTGTAACGCTAGATTGCCCAAGCCAGCGTAAAAGGTTATGTGAACAGAGAGTATTAAGGATGTGTTAAGTGTTAGATGGGTTTGATGTACTACCTAAATTAATCTGCATCTGCTACGCTAAATTAGTTGTACATTTTCTGCATCTTTTCTTTTCTCACTTTAAAGACAATCAGAATATCTCATATGAAAGGAAGATGACCACAAATGGTCTTTTTCCCCAGTACACTGAAAAAGCAACATTTATTATCTTTTTCAGTCTATTGCTATACTTACTATATTAAATCACAAACATGAAGTATGTATTTTAATTGCAATTTTAGTATCTGAAATTGGAAATTACTGTAATAATGCTATTATTACACAAAGTGGCTTCTTTCTTAAGTACACCTATCAGTTCCAGGCAGGCCCTCTCTCTTTTTGGCTTTAAAACAGCATGACATGAATTCAGCTAGGTACTGGAAGTGTTCCTTATAACATTTGGGCAATGCTGGTACAATAGCACTAACCCTAGCAGAAGAAAGTAAGATTCAGAAGACCAGGCAATGATTTATGCTAGCCATACACGTATAGATTTTTGGACGGGAATATTCTTTGAATATTCTTTGAACATTCTTTGAACATTCTTTGAATAGACGAATGTCGTTCGAAAATTGTCTTTTGCTTTTAACATTTCATTTTAAAATGAATGTAATTTCTGAACGATTACCACATACACTGCCCGAAAATTCGTTGATCGAGAAAAGTTTTCCCTTCTGCCCCTACGAATTTTCCCGTTGCTGCAGTCGAAAAAGGACATCGATTTAACCCCACTAACGATTAGAAAATCAAACAAATTTTCTTGAAACGAAAATTTCCGGACGAAAATCTATACGTGTATGGCCAGCATTACAGTCTTTATCAGTTCATTTTTGGTGATCCAGTTCAAATTGTAGCATTATATTCAATATCGTGTGTGCAATCACAGGGGGTCAATATCTATCATACTGTAATTGCTCCACCAAGCCCCAACAATTCAGTCAACTTCTAATGTATCCTATATCTTCTCCATTCTAATGTTAGTTCAAACAACAACTGAATCTCTTGACAATGCCTGAATGCTTTCGTTAGTGATTTACACGAATTGCTGCCTTATTTTTATTAACGAGCAGGTGTACTTACTGAAATGACTACTGAGTGTATAATTGTGGTGTCTATCATATATATGCCATTACCCCAAGATGTATAACCCTTTTACAATAAACTCTATGATTACTTGACCCTACCTGATTGGTGGCGACACCATTTCTGTTTTTGAGAAGTAGGATTAAAGAAGCCAGGAGGGGCAATACCAGGTACACTAAATAGTGTCAGCTATTGGCAGTCATCGTATCACTAAGAGGTCCTCCGATGGCCTGTCACTACTTTAGCAATGCTTAGAAAAGAGGCATATGGTGCATTTAAAAACATTTTTCTTAGGGATTGCTGTTAGACGATAGATGTTCTAAACCCTTCACCTAACTAATACAAAGGAAAATGCCCTTTTATGAACTCTATTTTCCAACCAGAGCCCAGACTCCCCCTCTTTACCAGTGCTGTGGACACTATTCTGTGCCCATTCATAGGTTGGATTGGATGGACCTGGGTCTTTTTTCTATCTTATAAACTATGCAGCTCTGCATACAGGTCTCATAGGCTTCTATTGCTTAAACCCCTGGAGACAGGTAGTTGTACAGATTACAAGCAGTCCCCGAGTTACAAACATCAGACTTACAAATGACTCCTATTTACAAACGTAGGGAGAGAACAGGAAGCGAGAGAAAATCTACCCCTAGGAAGGGAAATTCACTCCTGTAAAGCTGGGTTTACACTTGTGTGATGCGTGAACTAGCACAATTCCAGTGCCTGTTCCCGCATCGCATATCACTCACAGGCAGTTCACACTGCTCTCTGCAAACCGCTGTGGGTGTCAATGTAACATTAATGACACCCCCAGATCGGTTCGCAGATTGCAGTACGAACTGTGAAATGGTACAGGAATTGGATCGCATAGGTGTGAACACCCATGCAATCCAATTCCAGTGTGGACCAAAAAAAGGGTCCTGCACCATTTTGGTCTGAATTCGATGCAAGTTCAGCCATACAAACTGTATGGCTGAATTCGCTTGCACAGACATCGCATGTTATTTGAACAGCAATGCCGTGTGAATCACATACAATATCTGTAATTGCTCAAGTGTGAACCCAGCCTAGGAGTTTTCATGGGAAAAAGGTGTCTGCACTGAAGCTTTATCCCCAATCCTTGTTTCCACAACAGCCCAAATTTTTTAAAATCCAATTGTCACAGGGATAGAAAGTGAGGTGAAATCTTCTGAACAGAGGCACAGACTGCAAATTAAATGTTACAGGGGTGTTACCTGTTCCAACTTAAATACAAATTCAATTTAAGAACAAACCCTACAGACCCTATCTTGTTTGTAACCTGTGGACTACCTGCAGTTGATAGTCTGCGGCTGCTGGTTTGTAAAATACATAGCAGAAGGACGTACATAAAAATTGGAGGTCAGAAATCTAAGGGGTTGGCATTTATATAAAGACACCACACAGCTCAGAGGCAAACTTGGCATAAATGTCCAGGCTAACACAATGAAGCTAGAAAACCTACATAGTTCAAACATGCACCAAGCAAAACCTTTCTGCTGCATTAGATGATCTATTTTAAATTATATTGCATTCAATGACTGACATTAGTGGACTGTGACATATATAAAATTATGTAAATAAAATAAAAAATCCAGCAAGAAATCCAGTGGCTCACTGTAATCGAATTGTTTTTTTTGGTTTTTCAGTATTTACCTAAAAAATATTCTTTGAAGATGGATGGTTCGGTGTATTGTATTGCTGTAAAAGCATTTGCACATCTTTTTTATATTTGATGTTTGTGTTTTATCTTGGTAAAACATGTTTTTTATACTTGTTTTTGTGCCCTTATTCTCAGATTTATCTGATTGTTCTTTGTACATGTATGGCTTGTGTAGCAAGCTAGTTCATTTGGTTCTTGAGAGTCAACAACTCAATGATCTTTAGCTTTTTTCTTCACATATAAATGAATGTGTAACATTTATTATGTACTCTTTTCTCATTCTATATGCTATCTTCAGTCTCTAAGGTCTTACATGTATAGTACATGCCTATAAAATATAGAGTTAACAGGAAATATATATATATTTTGTGTGCGTGTGCAGCTAAAGGGGACATTTACTAGAGGCCAAGTCGCATGCTACCAAAGAACTGGTATGCTATTTAAAATGTGCTTGCTCGGGCCTTATGTTATAAATGGATGTTAGATTAAGAATTATGTGAATGAGCAACAGAATGCTTATTGCCAAACTGGAAATGTTATTTAGGGACTTACTGGCATGTTTTCATTCCTAGAGGAGAACAAAAAGAAAAAAAAACTTGACTGCACATTGTTATTAGTATAGTGAGTTTATTTAATGTTTTGTATTGCAAATGTGATTTTTCTTTTTTATTTGATATTGCTTTTTATTTATTGCTCTTAAATCATTTTCCAAAGTATAATATATTTGTTGTAATTTAATTGGTTTCTGCCAATGTTTAGTTATTGTTGATGATCATAGGTGAGTTTGGAAACCAGCATATTATCTGCGAAGTGCAAACCACCTAAATGATGGTATTTTTAATCTCATGTTTTTTTTTACTGAATAAAATTATGTGATTAGTATACCAAGAAATTGTCTGTGTGTATTAATTAAACTGTGAATCTAACATTTTGTTATTTTAATACCAGCTGGAAGAAATAATCATTGCTTTCCAAGCCCCATGAACGGAATGGTTGATGAAGCAAGAAGTCAGTCAAAGTTCTAATGTGTCAAAATGATACTGTGCAAACTAGCATAGGTCAACGGCAAAGAGCGTTTACATTCCATCATCTATCAAGCTGAATAATAGCTAATATGAATATTTATACCTAAAGATGGGTATAAATGAGACTATAGTCCTAACTCTGAAAAAAATTAAAAACCTCCACAGCACAGACAGTTCTATATACATATTGCACACTTTTAGTTAATTGCAGGTTATACTATGTGGTTTAAAGTCTCTATAGTACCACTATTTTATAAGGTTTATATTGTTATTAAATTGTGAGGAGAGATGAGTGCAATTACACACCAGGGATCTGTAATATTTGCAGCCTGAATCCATCTACATCCGCCCTACAGCATGACTCATTCTAAAAAAAAAAAAAAAGAAAAGTTACTTCTGGATCTTAATTACTAGTTTATTAGGTGTAAATGATAATCTGATTAGCGAGCTGTGTCTGCAAGTGATAGTAAAAAGTTAAATTCTGCAAGAAAATTATTCTGTCCATAGACTGATTAAAATTTGACAGGTGCAGCCGAAACCGCCAGAATTTTAATCGATTTATGGGCAGGCTAATTGTACTAAAGTGGAAATATCAGTTGGCTTAAGACTTAAATACATTCTGCTTGTCAGGATTTTTTGTTTCATCGCTACCACCAGCAGGGATCATTGTATTCTGCCAGTGGGAAAGGCTCGATGCCAGCAGAACACAGTAGTACAGCGGGACAGTGTTGATGGGGAATCAAGCAATTTTTCCTTCAACTCATGGTTGAACAAAAGAAAATTGAATAATGTATGACCAGCCTAAAGCTGGCCACAGACAGATTTAAAATTTGCCGGAATCGCCTGAATTTCTATCCCCCTATGGGCAGGCTGGTTGTACTGAAGTCAATTCATCGATCAACTTCAGTTACAACCAGCTTGTTGAGATTTTTAAATTCGATCACTGCCAGCAGCTATAGCCGCAAGCAGCGATCATTCTATTCTGCTAGTGGGGAAGGCTACCTGCCAGCAGAACTCATTAGCGATGCAGGAGGCATTCCCCTACCAACATTGACTGTGTTGATGGGGGAATCAAGCAATTTTCTTTCCTTCAACCACGAGCCAGCCTAAGGCCTTGTTCACACGGCATACTAAAGTGTACTGATTGAAGATGTAAAATGAATCTGTGCTACAAATGTAAGATCTAATTTAATGGAATCAGCAACAGGTACTATATTACAGTACATGTGAAAAATCAATATAATAATGTCTGTGCTGAAAATCAGTGAATTATATAGTTGGATATATTGTAATTGTTAAATATGCCTAATAAAATATGACACCTTAAAACTTTAGGGAAAGTTGAATGTGTTGTGGACATTAATCATACCTAAAAGATTTGTATAAGACCTTCAAACTTGAATAAAGTGACAGTGCAAACACAAAGCCACTGACTCTCAAATACAGTATAAGGTAAACCTGCCACAGAAGAAAAAAGTAAACCTTATTAAAATAAATATATCCAAAAGGATTCCCAAAAGTATATAAATCTGCTGCAATATCGATCCTACATGGACCTTTAATAGTAAGTGAAGTTAAATATACTGTATATTTTGAGGGTCCATGTAGGAACAATATTCTAGCAGATTTATATACCGTACTTTTAGGAATTTCTCTTTATAGCAAATGGTCATCCAATATGAAAACTTTGAGGCTGGGTTCACACTAGCTGAGGTGGCTGCTCACAGCAGGGGGTCCGGTGCGTTCTCTGTTTCAGGTGTGATTTTTCATCTTTTTTGCCTGATTTCGGACCAGAAGACGCACAGGACCCTTTTCCAGTGTGGACCGCAGGCTGCCCTGGAGGTGTGTGAACCGGCTCCATTGAGAGCCGGTCACACTCTTCTGTCATGTGAATTGACTGCGTGTCCAATTCACATAAGTGTAAACCCAGCCTTAGGGTGGATTAGATATGCTCAAGGAGTAACAGCAAGGCTGGGCTACTTAATATTCTGGATACATTATAACTAATGGTGCTAGAATCTTTTGTTGCCATCTCCTTTTCTATACCAGAAAGATATGCAGTCTTTGGTATCACTTATTTTCATCCCTTCCACAAGAGTTGGTCAGTATTCAGATAACAAGTATACTACTATACAGGAAATGCTGCAACTGTACTAAAATCATAAAGACCTTTCAACTTGCCATAACAGGATTTGATATGTAGATGTATTGTAAGGAATATGCACCTCCTGAGAATAAATTGCCATCAACATCATTGTTTAGGTATAGATACTCTTTAGATGTGCTAGTAAAATGTTCATGACCAAACCTGAATTTGTTTGAGCCTTATTTCTAGGCAGGGCAGCCATCAGAAATTTTGGGGCCCCTTACATAGCTTTAGGCCTAGGCCTCTCCGGGTCTGACTACCAATATTCCCCAGGGCCCACCCTCTGGCCGTACCACCGAATCCACCCACTGGCCATCCCACCAAATCCTTCAGTACACAAACTTTTATTTTAACACACTTAAACTTAATATTTGAAAATGAAGACAATCCAGCAAAGATACAGCCCCAAATAATCAGCAAAGAGACATCCCAATCCAGCAAAGAGATGACCTCAAATATTCAGCAAAGAGAAAGCCCAGTCCAGCAAAGAGATGTCCCTTCGGCTGCATTGGCTTACTCTTTGGCTGCCCTGCTTTAGAAATTGCTAGTTACTACACCAACAACTACAACTCGATCTTGTTGGTTGGGGTCTGTGTGGCCAGGTCCCTCAGAATCCCCGGGCCCCCTATATGTGTATGGGCTGTCCCCTCCTGATGGCAGCCCTGTTCCTAGGGCATCAGATATATCTCTTTTACATGTTTTTTTTTCTAAAGAAGGTACAACAAAAGTGGTTGATGTAGATAACAGGACAATTTACCATTTAAATAGTGAGGGATCAAGGATACAAGAGATGTCTCAGATTAAAAAAAAGAAAAAGTGTTTTCTCTACTCCTATCTATGACTTACATGTAGAAACTCCCAAACTTATGTATTGCACATTTATGAATATCAATCAAAACTAATATTGGTATAAAAAAAGGATTCTACAAATGTTTTTCCTACCTCTAAGTAGAGCTACCAGTGACATTAGGTGGATGATTCTTGAGAAGGTCAATGATCCCAAGGAAATGATATACCAAAAAAATGTTTTGGATCTGTAAGCTGAATGCACTTCAGGTAGCACGATTAAAGCAGAAAAAAGTTAGAAATTAAAAAATTGCAAGGTGGCAGGCTCATAGCACTGTATCTTTTCTGCATTGAAACGTATTTGCCTAATGACAGTCATCTTTAAAATGTGCACTGTAATGCATATGCACAGCTTGGTGTACATTCTCAGCATTCCTCGCTGCCAAGATAAAGGAACTCTCATGCATGGAAGTGACATTGTCAATCAAGGCAGCTGAGGATTCCTCAGCCAGAAGAAGCTGAGGAGAAGATGCAAAGGAGAGGGACCTTTGCGAATATCGCATTGCTGGACCAGAAGTGATTATTTGTGGACTTTAGTTCCTCTTTAAGTGAAGAACAGAGCCAGATTGTTTTTTTTTAATAGCATACAAATGTTTCCTTTTTTTATAACTTGCTCTTTTAGGTAACTCTAAAGCCAAAACATTTTCTTTTAGTTTTATAGTGTAGAAAAGCTTTAAAACCCATCAAATACTTTTGCTGCCTTTGCCCCATTGAGGAGGTTTCTCTTTACTTACAGTCCCATACTCTTGACCCAACTCTTGACCTCCGGAAGATTTACCCCCTTCATGACCAAGCCATTTTTTGCAAAAGGACACTGCATTTCTTTAACTGACCATTGTGCGATCGTTACCCAAATACAATTTATTTTGGCCTTTTTTACCCCCACAAATAGAGCTTTGTTTAGGTGGTACTTGATCAGCTCTGTGTTTTTTATTTCTTGCGCTATAAAAAAAAACAATTTAGAAAAAAAAAAAATCTGCTATAAAACCTATCCAATAAAAAAAAGTAAAACATCTAATTTATTCATCAGTTTAGGCCAATATGCATTCTTCTGCATATTTTTGGTAAAAAGAAAAATCCCAATAAGCGTATATTGATTGGTTTGCACAAAAGTTATAGCGCCTACAAACTATGGGATTTTTTTATGGAATTGTAATTTATTTTTCATTTTTTTACTAGTAGTAGTGGCAAGCACTGATATTTATAGCAAGACTGCGATATTGGGGCAGACAAATTGGACACTGACACTTTTTGGGGACCAGTGACACTAATACAGTGATCAGTGCTGTGCTAAAAAAAAAATATACACTGTCACTGTACTAATGACACTGGCTAGAAAGGGATTAACATCAGGGGTGATCAAAGGGTTAACTGTGTGCCTAGCCTGTGCTTTCTCACTGTGTGTGAGGTGCTTTTACTAAGGGTTTCCAGGAACACAGGATCAATGCCTTCCCTGCTGACAGAATGGCAATCTGCCTTGTTTACATAGGCAGATCGCTGTTCTGGCTCTCTGCCTAATAATCAGCGGGTGCCAGCGGACATCGAGTCCACAGTAACCGCTGATCAACTCCAGCTGTGTATAATCACAATGGGAGCAGGTCGCCGGAACCGCGCATGGGTGCTCTAGACCCGAAAGTGCAGAATCATGTACTAGGTAGGAGAGAGGAAAGCCATCGCATCCAGAGAATTAGCGTGGCAGCGGTGGGCGTGTCCTGGCGCGCGTTTGGAGCATGCGTGCTCCTTCATCAGGCCTGCTTCACACTCTGCGAGCTGGCTTGACACTCTCTCTCTGCACCCAGTGCGATTTGGCACCAGCATCATCTAACCCATGTTTTTGGATTTTCCAACCGCATTGAACCTTATTTCTATTCCTAACATTGTCTCACTGACTTTTGTTTAGAACTATTTCCCCCCCCCCCCCCTTTTCACTTATCAGGCTAGTTTCCCCTATAGCGCTCATCACCTTTCCTTCTTGCTTCTTCTTCAACAGTGAAGGAAGTCCTTTCCTAAGTATTGGTCATCCCAACAAGTGTCCCCATTGGAACACTTCCCCTCAATGTTGAATTTTCCCTGAATTTCAGTTCTTGTGCAAATGGTTAGGGTGAGAGGGTGAATCAGGCTACTATAAAAAAAAAATTACAAAAGTGCTAACTCTTCCCTTCTCTAACAAAAAAAAGTTTTGCCTTTAGATACAGTTTACGTACTCACTGCTGTGGTTGTGTTTTTCTGTAAAGCTTTGCCCACCTTGGTTTGTACAGCGCACCTGAAGGCAACAACGAACAAAATACAATGAGCTACTCCCATGCAAAAAAAAGTTCTTTCTTTCTCACTCCCTCTCTTTTTTTTTTTTATTGCACATAGCTAAAAGAAAAAAAAAAAAACTCCCTCATCTGCTTCAAATGGCCCCAAGGAAACCACGTATGCCATGTACCGTACATAACTAACATAACTGTTGCTGTTTTAAAAGCTTTGGGTAGAACTTATGACCTTTTGTAATATGGTGATGATATAAGAAGCTAATAAAATACACAGGTGTATAAAAGGTGAATGCCAAGAAAACACTGAGAATGAGAAAATTATATAGTATGTGAGTCCCAAAAAGGGTCATGAAAAAGGAGGCAAAATTTTTTACTAGCTGTTAAAATGTTAGAACGCACAGTCTTAAATTATAGACTTTTATTTGTATGATTTGTACTGGATATAGTTACAATGCTAGTAGTCTGCATTTTGTCATGTCCTGAAATGGCTTTGCCTTCCAAGCAGGTCATTGCTATAAATATACTAAAGATTGAGGCAAGTGGATAGACTGTAGTTTAGTAATACTGTATGGTTCTTTGTATTTAGCTCAGGGTTGTTAACCTGCCTGCTGTGTAGTCAGGACCCAAATTAAAAACAGATGCTCCCGGGGAATTCTAAAAAATGACCTGTGTGTTAAGAGAAGTGAACACTGTAATCTGTTCTGAAAGAAGATGAGTTCAATGAGTTTGAATGGGCAGGAATGCTTTGAAATTAGACGGCCTACAAAATTGGCTTTTGTAACTTTTTATTTTTGGTGTGTTCATAATGGATGTGCTCAATAAGCATGCTGATGTTGGTTAAAGATGAAAAGATCTAAATATGTTCTAGAAAATCACCGTTCTGCATCGTTCACTTAAAGCCAGTTTCCATTACCTAAAACATCTGCCTAAGCTCGATTTATGTCTGCTGTAAAAAAAAAAAATACATCTTCAAGTCTTAATATCACAAAATGCTCATCATGCACTTTTTTATGTTTGTAATAACTTATTAAGAATGTTTTTGTAGGAAAAGAAATAGCCGCACATGCAGGGATTCCAATAGGTTTCAAATACCTTTATTTCCAAAAAGTTGCAAGTGATGACACCAAAGACACCAGCATGAAGTCTCGTAGACGCCTTTCACACATACATCTTGTGCTTAATGTTTTTGATGGTTGGGAAATGGAATGACAACCACATAATCATCATGCACAAAAAAATGAAAAATAATACAATCTTGTTTGCAAATTACATAAATGTAAAGAGGTACAACATAAAATTATCTTTAGATTATATGCTCAACAGCATGCCAGATATTCACAGCACAAGTGTGAACTGCAAACAAATGGGAAATTAAGAACCTCTGTGAGTTTATTAATGATAAGATCAAAGGCAGAGAGGTGTTAGTTTGGGGAGTGAGAATATGAAGAAAAAGAGAGCTGCTGAGTAGTGTAGAATTTATTTTCTTCAAAACACAAAGGTTGTAGAAGTGTAAAGGTTTTGATAAAATGAGAGATATTGCATCTAGATGCCCCCAGTAGAAGACATGATCAGCAGCTGATATACAGTAGGACTTAAATGTATTTGAGGCTTTTTGGGAAAACGCTAGGATGTTTCCCATGTGTTATCTAGCTTATCAAAGTATTGTTTACTTCTTGCTTTAATAAAGAGGGTTTCTTTTAGACCTTAGGATTCATTTTATACTCACTTTTTGCTTCACCCACAGCCGATAGCAGCTCCATCACCCATTGCTTAGAGGACCTTTTGTTCTTAATGACTTATTTCATGAGAAGGCCCCTAAGGAAGGCCTTCAGTGCATCCCATACATACATTAAAAATAAGTTTTTTGTTTTTTCATCACATTCATACACCGATTACTTTGTCCCTAAAGCGCGCCACTACCCCCACTATAGCATCCCATACTATGTTGGAGTTAGTTGAATTTCTGTACCATCCTAAAAACACAGATAATTTGGCAGGAATGTAGAGTTCCAGAGAGAGGAGGCAAACCCAAAAAAGGTTTACATCCCTGTGGTCCCTATAGGCATGTCTCTACAAGTCTCTAGGCAAAAATCCCACCAAAAGTAGAGAGTGATTATATAAGCTCCTAGATTCAATGGTTGATTGTTGAATAGTAACAAGGAATGCGTTTTCCCCAAGGCTATTCTCAAGATTGTTCCATGAGTGTGGAAGAAGCAGGTATATTGGCTGATGCCTGGATGACTGGAATGCCATATCTCAACACGGCCCAGTTCCCCCACCAGAAACACCAATGAGATAAGTAAGAAACCAAAACCACCTGAAGCATTGCCAAATCTATCATTAGATTTGTCCATAACACTGTAAAGTCTCTGAGAACTATAGTTACATACTGTAGTTAAATAGGTTGAAAAAAGACACAAATCTATCTAGCTCAATCGAGAAAAAAAACCAGAGATGATCATATTGTAATCTGCAAGCATAAAGAGCCATACACACTATAAGATTTTCTGAAGACTCTTTCCTTCAGATTTACCTTTTCTATGTAGTGCAAGGGCCTGCCAGATTGCATACAAATTGAAAGTGTTTAGGTTTGACCTCATATTATATGGTTTTGGTAAATCGAAAGGAAAAAGTCTTCAGAAAATCTTATAGTGTGTATGGCCCATAAGAGTCTGGCTACATAATCTAAAAAAATCATTAAAGCACTGTAACGGTAAAATAAAGAAAAATGACAATGAAGAAAAGCATGTAGAAATTGAGATCTCACCACAACCAATCTCATGAACACAATTGGGTCACACGGATTAACTGTAATTTTTAAAGGGGAAAAGTGTAGTCCTTCTGTTAACTAGTTTACGTGTATATGTGCATACACTTCAATCATTGTAGCTCTTATACAAAAGAGGTCGTTCCAAACGCAATACACATTTATAGCTAGGGTTGCATAATTACTACACATTACAACCCAAACGGTATTTACAACGCAATGTACACTATGGCTTATATATTTACAGATGTAGCACACTCCTTGGTAGGTGCTAGAAAGAGAGTATGGTTTTTGAATCCTGTCTGCTTACCAGAGGGATTGCAGGTAAATCTATATAGTTCTCTGCCTACCAGAGAGCAGGATCTGCTAGTGAGGTCTGCTCAGGTGCAACTCAGTCTGTCTGCAGAGTGTTTCACACTGGTCCAATAGGGAAGCATATTGGACAGTGGGAGGAAACCTGATGAATGAATGCACAGGCATTTATTTCAGCCCTGATGATTTGGCAGAGGAAAGTGCCTCGGTGCATGCTGGGATACTGTATACATGCCAGGAGCACATGTGCTTGGGGTCTTTCCCTCATCATATCGGAGTCCCAGAGGGAGGGGACGGCTGCCTCCTCCTCTGCAGAGGTGCCAAGCATCCTCAGGTAGTCGACCTGAGGGCCTAAAGAGTCAGAGAAGAAATGAACCCAGAGGTCCTGTGGAGCTGACTGAAAGAGGAGACACTAAAGGACCTGATTCTGAAGTACAGTGAGTACAGATCTGTGTCAAGGGGCCTAACCTGAGGGGGGCCACCCCTGCAGCTAGAAGAGTCAGTGGATGGGTGTCAGTAAAGGGGATGCTGGAGAGTGTTCTGAAGAGAATGTGGATCACCAAGTCTATTGCTGGAGAAAGAGCAAGGAGACTTAATCCTTTCAATACATGTGGCAGTATGGTTTAAGCAGTGTGACTGCTTTCACAAGCAACCTGAAGAGGCCAAGTGAGAGTTGTCCTTATCCAATGTACATAGTTCCAGTTAGAGTATCCCACTATTCCCTTCTCCCTTCCAAGTTCCACAATGAATACAAAAAACCAACACCCCTAGACTGTTTATTGAGCAACGAGCCATTGGGAGTAAGAATAAATGTGTGAACTGTACCCTAAGTGACTGTTTGCTGGTAATCAGAGGAGGCCCAACAAGTCATCATACAACAAGCCCGACGGGGACAGTGCTTCACAAATTATCTACAAAACCATATTTACAATACAATGTACGATACAAGTATATCGTTAGTTTACCTCTTAACCTCAGATCTGGTCATGGTGATTGCTGTGTGTCCCAAAACAAAGAGAGCCCACAGCTTGGTAAAAAAAAAAAGCATTCTTTTCTCCTCCTTTCTGTACTGTGGCTAATATAATGCTCCCCAATTGGTCACTTTACCTAGCAAATGTATATTGGGCACAGCCTGATTGGATAGTCAAATACTTTAAATATATTTCCATCTAACTGAAATATATTTCTGATTATAATAATATTAACATCAGTTGGTAGAGATTTCACATAAACTCATTATCCGCCCCTTGTGGCCAGTGAAACTAGGCCACACATAAAATAATGGTTGTCGTAACATATAGGGGTTTATTTACTAAAGCTGGAGAGTGCAAAATTAGTCACATTTCTGCATAGAAACCAATCATCTTCTAACCCCAGCTTGTTTAATTAAGCTGATTGGTTTCTATGCAGATTTGTGACTAATTTTGCACTCTCTAGCTTTAGTAAATAAAACCAATAGTCTCTACAGTCCATATTTCTGGATCTCAATATTGATAATCCATCATTTGCTCTAGATATAATTAGTCCATATTGATAAAAGAGACAAAACAAAAAAAGAAATTGAGGATTTGATTCTCAACAGTCCCAAATTAAAAATAATAATCATAAAGGCAATAATGCAGATCCGATCATGTTGGACATTCTTCCATCGTGATTTTAATTTGGTACAGTGCATTCAGTAGAGGCCTTTGGATCTGCTTTCCTCGCTTTCTGAGATTATACTTTATTAATGTGAACACAGGAAGGGAAAGAAAAAACACAGGTATCCTGAAGAGTACTTCTAAGACATATCCATTCAAATGAATGCTTATCTTGTAATTCTGAGTAGTAAGAACCTTTGTTTGAAATTGCTATACACTGTATATACTGCGACATAATAATGAGACCCTTCCCCACATTTAAAAAATTTGAATGGTTAGCCCCTTCAGCCAGGTTCTCTAAATCTCATCACCCCCCTTTTTCTCCATCCATTGTCATATTCCTGCAAATAAATCCGCCAAGCCTTCTGCTGAGTACCACTGTGTGTGTAAGACCTTTCAAGTCTCCATTGGGGATCTTGTTGCCATTGCAACTCACCACTAACTCCTTTTACTGGAATATGTGTCCATTTATCCAAACCCTGATGGGCTAAAACCTTGGCTGGTGCCACACATTTGTGCACGTAGTTCTGTCCTTGGCTACTGCGTGTAGCTACTGTATGAGTCATGCCTTTAGCAGGCTAAGGAAGAGGTCTTAGAGCAGATTAGGCAGTGTCAGCTAAGCAGACAAAATAACTTGATTTCAGAATTTGGATAAGTGTGATGTCACCAGTTACTTGTGGCTTCAGGAATAATCAAACTAAATGACTCTTAAGTACAATTGTGCTATATTAAACCTGTTATTTGCCAATCACTATGAGTCTCATATGTCCCAGTAATATGATATCCAAGCAATGCCCTTTGAACTTAGTTATGCCAAAAAAAAACACAAAAAAATGTAACAATGACCACATATTAGGACTGTAGAGAGGACTCTGTATAACACTTCAGGTCATGCAGTGCTAAATTCCAATAACTAGATGTTAAAAGTTTATTTGAGGAGTTCCACTGAAATTCATTATTGCCAGCCAGCCATTCAGGAAACTGCAGTAGTGAAATAAAAAAAAGTGAGTTTTCTCCTTGGTCTTCACCTTTTAGAGGGGTTTAGCATAGAGTAAGGAATCTGAAAATTCCTTAGTCTGTGTTTGACATCTATTTGTTTCGCACCTCGGAATAGAAGTTGAGAAAATAGACTTTCAACTTTTAAAGGGTGAGGTCAGAGTGTACCCAAGGCAGTGGCAGCAGTGGATGTCATGGTACCCTGTGGTCTCTCTCCACAGCAGACTGCACATAGATGTTCATCATCAAAAGGGTTATGTAAAAGTCTCTATGAATTATGTGGGGCGTGTTTTTTTTGTAGCTCCAGGGTGCCAAAAAACTGAGTTTATTATGTCTAAGTCTGTTTTCCAGATCTTCCACTCTTATATCACGAGTGTTTGTTTTGGAAAGCAGCAGGGCCACATCCTGTTTCAAGGGTAAAGCATTATCCTCCAAGTCTCCAACCCAAGGCAGTATTACGTTCTCTATTATTCTGTACATACTGTTAGGCTGCATTCACATGTCAGCGTATGATCGCGGGCAGAACCGCCGCGGTTCCGCCCGCGATTCGGAGATTTATTGCAAATCGCGGGACGCCTAGCGTTGCCCGTTGATTTGCAATAGCCCCCCAAACGCCGAGCGATGTTGCCGCGATTTACGCCCGCCGAATCGCGGCAACATCGCGCAAACAAAATCGCGGGACGCAATACGCTCCAAAGAAGCTCTTGTACTTTTTTGGAGCGTATTGCGTCCCGCGATTTTGTTTGTGCGATGTTGCCGCGATTCGGCGGGCGTAAATCGCGGCAACATCGCTCGGCGTTTGGGGGGCTATTGCAAATCAACGGGCAACGCTAGGCGTCCCGCGATTTGCAATAAATCTCCGAATCGCGGGCGGAACCGCGGCGGTTCTGCCCGCGATCATACGCTGATATGTGAATGCAGCCTTAAGGAAAAACCTCTTCTTTCAGGCTCTAAATTTGTGTAGACAATTTGGAATGTATCTTATTTATTGTCTGTAGGACTTCTGTCAGGGTGGATTCATATAGGGGTGCCAAATCAGATTGTGCATTATTATCAGTGTGGCATGCAGAGTCATCAGATCAGATCTCAATGGGGAAAAATATCATGTTGGATATCTATACTGATATGGACTGGGTAATGTGTTAGGAAAGAAAGGATCTCACATCGTTTGATAGAAATGAAAATTATCAACCTACAGAGGGCCGAAAATCAATGTGAAAAAATGATGCAGCAGGCTAGTCCATTTTGCTGAAATTTTATTGAGGCAACTCAAAATGGTACCCAGTAGTTTGTATGGCCCCCACGTGCTTGTATGCATGCCTGACAACATCAGGACATGCTCCTAATGAGATGACGGATGGTGTCCTGGGGTATTTCCTCCCAGATCTGGACCAGAGCATCACTGAGCTCCAGAACAGACCGAGGGGCAACCTGGAGGCATCTGAGGGACCAAAATATAATGTTCCAGAGATGTTCTTATGGATTTAGGTCAGGCAAGTGTGGGGGCCATTCAATGGTACAATTCCTTCATCCTCCAGGAACTGGCTGCATACTCTCGCCACATGAGACCGGGCATTGTCGTGCATGAGGAGAAACCCAGGACCCACTGCACCAGCGTAGGGTCTGACAATGGGTCCAAGGATTTTCTCATGGCAGCCAGGGCGCCATTGTCTAGCCTGTGGAGGTCTGGGCGTCCTTCCATAGACATGCCTCCCTAGACATCACTGACCCACCACCAAACCAATCATGCCAAACAATGTTACAGGCAGCATAACATTCTCCACAGCTTCTCCAGACCCTTTCACGTCTGTCATGTGCTCAGGGTGAACCTGCTCTCATCTGTGAAAAGCACAGGGCACCAGTGGCGGACCTGTTCATTCTGGTATTCAATGGCAAATGGCAATCAAGCTCCACGGTGTTGGGCAGTGAGCACAGGGCCCACTAGAGGACTTCGGGCCCCCAGGCCACCCTCATGAAGTCTGTTTCTGATTGTTTGGTCAGAGACATTCACACTAGTGGCCTTCTGGAGGTCATTATGTAGGGCTTTGGCAGTGTTCATCCTGTTCCTCGTTGCACAAAGGAGCAGATACCAGTCCTGTTGATGGGTTTCAGGACCTTCTACAGCCCTGTCCAGCTCTCCTAGAATAACTGCCTGTCTCCTGGAATCTCCTCTATGCTCTTGAGACTGTGCTGGGAGACACAGCAAGTCTTCTGGCAGTGGCACGTATTGATATCCACCCTGGAGGAGGTGAACTGCCCGTGCAACCTCTATATGCTCCAGGTATCGCCTCATGCTACCAGTAGTGACACTGACCCTAGCCAAAAGCAAAACTAGTGAAAAACAGACAGAAAAGATGAGTAGGGAAAAAAATGTCAGTAGCCTTCAGAGGGATACATTCTATATGCTGTTAAAGAGGTTGTAAACTCGTTAAAAGTTTTTTTTTTTCTTTTGCAACCTGCAAGAGAAAGACATAATGAGCTAGTATGCATCGCATACTAGCTCATTATGAAATACTTACCTTAGAACGAGCCCCCGCCGTGCCGCTCTCTTACCTGTATGACGAGCGACATGTTCAGTCGCCCGTCTTCCGGGATCGCGGCATCCGGCCATCTGATTGGCCGGAGCCGCGGTGACGTCACTCCTGCGCACGCGCACGGGAGCCGACGGTCACGGCACGGGGCTCTGAAGGAACAGCACGATCAGCAAAATAAAATATTGTTATTTTTGCAAAATTGACGTTCTTTTTTTGTTTATAGCGCATGATCAAAAAATCGCACAGGTGATCAAATACCACCAAAAGAAAGCTCTGTTTGTGGGAAAAAAAGAACGTCAAATTCGTTTAGGTACAGCATTGCATGACCGCGCAATTGTCTGTTAAAGTCACGCAGTAAAAAATCGCAAAAAACCCCCTGGTCTTTTAGCAGCCAAATCCGCCGGGGCTTAAGTGGTTAATATACTACAATAATGTGAGTACCTTTCTTTTAAGCGCTTTAATAAATTACCCTACGGTATTACATTATATGTCCCCCCTTGTTCATTTCATACACACCACCACCGGAGTACAATCTGGGAACAAGCTGAATATTGGAGTATAGCACCATCCATTCCCCCTCCCTCTGGCACAGAGAAGAACGGAAGTAGAGGACCATTAGGAGCATACATCTCCATGCTGTGGTATTTAGCTTTAATATACCCTGCCTAATAACCCTGTGTGGGGTTGGGCACTCTGGTGAGTGCAATCTTTTTTACAACCACCCTGGGCACCCTCTTTTGTGCACGAAGATTTTGGGATTGCCACTTGAAGACCAAGCACTCTCACATATGAACTTTATTTCTAGAATTTTCTAAAATCATTTTTAATTTGTTCTAATTTTTGCATTTTGCACTTATAATTTAGGAGAGTCTATTGTGCATACCTGTAATTGCACTCTCTCCCCCTTTTTTTCCCTCTTCTTTTTGATACACTGGAAACCATTATTATTTATCTTTACTCACCATTCACTTTGCACTATCTCCAGTGTACATACTTATTTAGGTGAACACTGTTGCACCCATCACTTTATTAATACAATTATTTATTCACATATCGTCATCTGATTTATTGCAATATTGCTATTGTTCTTTATATATATATTTTTACAATTTTTTACTGGCTTAATATTATTGATTGATTTTACCTTCCACAGTCACTATATCACCTTGCACTTTATATCACAGAGGCACCTTATCTGATTGGACCACCACACTCAATATACTTTTCTATATTTATGCATTCATATTGTGATTACTACGGTAACTATTTTATGTAACATTTTTTATATATCGTGTAAATTTTTTTTTATTTTTTATTCTTTGTGAACGGACCACACCTATATTTATATTTATTTACTATTTATTTACCTGTGATAATTACTGGATTGCACCTACCGTATTATCCCCTTTGGGCAGCGCCAATTCCCTACCCCTATACAACTAATACTACAGTGATCTACACTAGCTTCCCAACCCCATGCCAGTGTAACTATGTAAAATGTTCCATATCTAAACTACACCTTTAAAGTCCAATTAAATTGTTATGCAGTCAGGCTGTGTAACAAAAAAAACATGAGGGACTAACTTTTTTTATTTTTACTATGTGGGATATCGTAATGTTTGGGATACCTGGAAGGTCTCCTTTTTGTTAGTGTAGGCAACTGGGAGGCAACTGGGCACCTCAAGGTGACTTGGTGGGCTGACATTTCACCTCAAGGTGGGATTCTTGACTTTTAATGGGGCATGGAAAATTGGGGGGAGCAGTCACTTTTGAGAGGATTAACACATTTTATTGGATCTGAAAGACTGTTAGGAGAAAGTGGTTAGGTGATGGGCCCCTGTTAAAGGGATGTCAGGGCTGGACTGGAAGGGGTCAAAACAAGTATGAGATAACAAAAAAAAATGATACCTAGGTTGATGCAGCATTGGTCCAATGCTGTGTCTGTCCCCTGCGGGCTCTAAGACTGAGAACTGAGCTATCAAAGACTGCTAATCGCTCAATTCTCAATATTCTGTGAGCAGAGAACTGGTGACTATCAATCACTGGCTCTTTTTTCTGCCCCTCGAGCACTTACTGGAGTGCTAGACTGTGGGGGTGGGAATGGCCAGGGCTGCTGTTAGAAATCGCAGGGCCCCATACAGCCTACCTGACAGGGCCCCGCCCTCGACCAAAAGTGACTGAGGACATAGATCAATCAGTCCCTTTCTCTGCAGCCTCAGGTGCACAGATGAATGAATAGGAAGCGCTCTGAGGGCTTCGTGTTGATTAAAAAACTGAAGCAAAGTAGACATAGTTTACTGATGACACAGACACAAATGAATGGACACAGGAGTGATTGGTACCGATCGCTCATTGTGTTCAGTCAGGAAAATAAGGGGCAAATAAATTACATATTTACCGGCCCCTCCCAATGCTCCTCACCCTGAAACACCCCCCTGTGTGTCTGCAGCAGCTACCGGTGGGAGAGGAGGGTAATGGGCAGTGCTGCGAGGGAAAGGGGCACACAGGAGGGCCCAGAAAGCAGATGGAAAGGAACCAAGAGAAGGAGAAGCTGGCAGGGGGAGGCAGAAGAGGATTGGTGTCTGCAAAAAGGCAGTACAGCCGGCCCTCCTGCTCAGCAGGTGCCCAGGACCCCCTTTTGAACTGATGGGGCCGGGCCCACTACAGGAATGCTGGCTGTACTGCCTTATGAGCAGCCCTGAGAATGGCTGCCTCAGGCTCTCAGCAAATCGCTGAGAAGCTGAGCCAGGTGTCAGTCCAGGCTTCTGGGCAGTTCCGACCATATGATCTGGATCTTTTTAGAGCCTGCACTGGCTCTGTGATGTCAACCAACAGTAGGCACTTCTGTGATTCCCAGGAGAAGTATAGCCAAAAGAGCTTCGACTAGCTTTCTCCTTTAACCTCCCTGGCGGTATGATTATGTCAGGAATTACATACCAAAAGCGGTACAATTGTTTTCATGGAAATTTGGCGTTATGTATTATAGGCCTACAATTCTTAGTAATTACTGACTTAAACCTGACCAAAACAAGACTCTAGTAGACATCCCAGATGTGATAAATTTTAAACACAAACGCATT
This sequence comes from Pelophylax lessonae, assembly GCF_965119305.1. Lineage (NCBI taxonomy): Eukaryota > Metazoa > Chordata > Amphibia > Anura > Ranidae > Pelophylax > Pelophylax lessonae. The sequence continues at coordinate 293,856,282 of NC_138771.1, read as the reverse complement.
AATTATAATCGAATCAATAATATTATATAATATATAACGCATGAATTATAATTGAATCAATAATATAATTTTATATATATATATATATATGTGTGTGTGTGTGTATATATATATATATATATATATATATATATATATATATATTTATATATATATATATATATATATACACATATATATATATATATATATATATATATATATATGCACACACACAAACATATATATATATGCATATATATATATATATATATATATATATATATATGCATATATATATATATATATATGTATATGCATATATATATATATATATATGTATATGCATATATATATATATGTACATGCATATATATATATATATATATATATATAACATAAAATGTGTTTGTGTTTTGTGCAACTTTTTTTTTTTTTTTTTTGAATTTCCCTCCCTAGTTCCGCTCCCATGCAGCATTGCTGCTGCAGGGAACGGAACTAGGAAGTGATCACACCGACGGAGGGATGGAGGAGCGGCGGGACTCTCGGCTGGCGGTCACAGCAATGAGAGATCATCGCTGGATCGCCAGGATAAAGTAAGAGAACACCGCTGCGCTCTCTGCACATCTACCCCGAGCGTGACTCGGGGTTACCGCTCCTGATATGAAAAATCAATCCCGAGTCACGCTCGGGATTACCGCCAAGGAGGTTAAGCCAGACTGGCATTCAGTATTCTTCTGACTGTAAAGCAGTAGCAAGAATGAAACTCCCTAGATGAGGCACCAGACTTCTTGTGATGTGAAAGCTTCTACCCAGCCTCTCTTTCTGCAGCCTATCAAGATTCCAGCTTATCTCCTCTCCCAGTAAATCCTCTGGCCAGGCAGTGCAAGATTTCAGGCCCAGTACTCAGGTCTCTATTCTTCAAGCACACATTCCACGCCAGGTAGCAAGCCTGGAAGGTCATAGAACAGATACACATACTGTAAAAGTGTATGTGTTCTACAACGCCAGCATTTGGCACTATCTTTTGGAAAATATTTGGTGAGGACTGACAGTGTCCTATATCGTCTGGGCTCAATCTTGTAAGAGATCTCCTGATATTTTTTGCAGATAGAGGACTTATGGGAAAAAAGAAGAATCACGCTCCTTTGGTCCTCTATAAATGTGAGTTGTAGGGATAACAGACAGTGTTGGGTTTGGGTAAAGAGTGCAAAAATTGAGAACTGGTGTTGGTGCCAGACATTGAGTTCAGGAACTTTTTAAGTAGTAGAAATGGCAGCAAAATGTATTTGTTTTATCACAGATAAGAACCTCACTGCCCTCATGACTCGTAGTCAATCCACGTGTGGAAAAGTTTATCTGCATAACTCAGAAGGAACCTAGGGGATCCTAAAATAGAAGTCATAGGGGAGAGAAAGCTTTCAATATTGAGAAGGGAAAAGTATCTGTCCATTTCACGCAAATACCAAGGTATTTCCCTAAATAATTTAAAAGTGGGAGAAAATTTACCGTAGTTTAAATATTAAACTAGTGTCCGCCCAGGTATTTAATAGATTTGGTTGCGTTGCCCACCGCAATGAAAAGCTAGGGTGAAGTGCCTTTAAAGCAGTTTCATCCAGAGCTGTGTTTAGAGCCTCTGATTTTTGCAGATTAAGTTTGAGGTTTCACAAGGAACCATATGTCTGAAGTTCTTTTAAGAAAGTGATAGTGAGGTAGTTGGGTTTTTAACATAACATAAAAAAGAAGGTCAATGGAATATACTTCAACCTTGTGGTAATGACACTGTAAAAGTTGCCTAGAAATGTTTGGGCTATTACGGACATGTTGTAAAAAGAGTTTAAGAGTTAACACAAAAATCTAATGGGATAGAGGGCAGCCCTGTCAATGTGAAAATTAAAAGGGACCAAGCCAGCACCATAAATATAAACAATCAGTGAGGGTGTAGAGTATAAAGCCTTGATCAATTGGAGCAGTTACTGGCTCTAGAGATAATGTTGATTGTATGGATGGTGTTATCTCTTGCTTCCCTAATGGGGATAAAACTTGCCTTATCAGGGGAAACAATGCACTGGAGATTGTGACCAAGTATTTTAGCTATTATTTTGGAAAATAATTTCAGGTCACAGTTAAACAAAGATATAAGCCTATAACTGTTAAGGGATAACTGAAATTTTGAGCTCTGGATAAGTCCGGTGTCAAGGGATCGCCATCTAAGATAGCAATAAATGCCTCTTAAAATTAAGATGACAACTGGAGCAGGAATAATTTATAGTAAGATACCTTGAGACCGTTCTGGCCAGGGGTCTTTCCACTTGAGGTTGATGAGAGAGACAAAAGAAGTTCCACAGTTGTAATGGGTTTGGCTAGGGAATCTTTTTCTGCAGTCATGATAGTAGGTAAGGCTGCAGATGATAAATGGGTGTCAATTTTGGCCAATTAATGCTCTAGTAGGGAACCCTGTAAGGGGGGCTTCAAATCATATAGGTCTGTGTAAAATGCCCAGAAGGTGGTATTGATTTGGAAATGACAAAGGTTGGTTTCTTTTGTTTTTGAAACTGAGCGGGGCTGTGATATAGTTACATAGTTAGTCTGTTTGAAAAAAGTCCATCTAGTTCAACAAATAAAATGGGAAAATAAAATCATACAATTCCACATACACAATCCTATACCCACAGTTGATCTAGAGCAGTGATGGCAAACCTTGGCACCCCAGATGTTTTTGAACTACATTTCCCATGATGCTCAACTACACTGCAGAGCACATGAGCATCATAGGAAATGTAGTTCCAAAACATCTGGGGTGCCAAGGTTTGCCATCATTGATGTAGAGGAAGGTAAAAAAAAAAACAGCAAAGCATGATCCAGTTTGCTCCAGCAGGGGAAAAAATTCCTTCCTGATCCCACGAGAGGCAAGCAGATATCCCCTGGATCAACTTTACCTATAAATGTTAGTATCCAGTTATATTATGTTAATTTAGGAAAAATCAGGCCTTTTTTAAAGTACCAGAACCAGCTCTTAAAGGGAGTTTATTCCACATTTTCACAGCTCTTACTGTGAAAAAACTTTTCCGTATTTGGAGCTAAAAATCTCTTTTCCTCTAGATGTAAAGAGTGCCCCATTGTCCTCTGCAATGACCCTAAAGTAAATAAATCAACACCAAGTTCACTATATGGACCACTTATGTATCACTGTAGGGTACCAGCTATTCTGCAGTTTTGAGATTTTATCTACTCTGAAATGCATTTCCGGGAGGAAAGCAATGTGAGTTCTTGGTCTCCAGAGGTCATTCAGGCATATAGTCCATTTTTCGGGGGCATCCAAGCCCTTTCAATTCCAGGAGCCAACTTGAAGAGTCATCGTGGCAAGGAGAGGTCATTTGTCTTTAAGTCCTGAAGAAGAGAAAAGAAAAAAAGGAGGGGGGGGTAAGGAGTGGAGAGTGGACGCTTACATAGTTAAACAAAAAGCAAGAGCTGAGGACCAGATAGATGTAAGCCACAGAGAGTTACTCCCCTAATCCACAAGGAGAGGCGGGAATAGGAGAAGAAGAAGAATGTGGCACAGAGGAAGGGACCAACAGAAAAAGAGGTTAAGGATTGAGAAAAGTGGAAAGAAAAGGGAAACTTTAACCAAAAGGGAACTCCAACCACCAAGTGGGGAGTCACCTAAATGGGGTTTGTGTTAAGGCACCATAAAATAAAGAGACAAATGGAAATGTATTAACAAAAATCATCGATCAACTTCAAATTTGGTAGTAATTTCTTTTGCATGTGTGCGCTATTCTTTTTTAATATACATGTCGTTTGGTTCATAGCTGCACCAGCTTTAGAAATACATGGGTATGCTCCCCCAAATTTTTTGCTTGTTTATTATGTATTCGGTCTGACCAGACTACCGAGGTTGAGCAACCCACCCCACCCCCCACACACACACCTGTACTCTATCAGTGTCCACTGTCAAGTGGATATAGGAGGAGTCCCCTGTAGTGCATTTGCACATCTTTCCCAGCAAGGAGTATTATCTCCAAGGGTTAGAAAGGCTGGATTCATCTCTTTTTCATGGATAGTGTAGGACCCACTGATAATGGGGTACTTTGACGTAGTGGTGGGCTTGAGCACTATATGGCCATATGGTGGGACCAAATCCCCATTTTTATTTATGGATTGTCTTCAAATTTGGTAGTAATTTCTTTTGCATGTGTGCGCTATTCTTTTTTAATATAAGGAGTAGGTGCCTGAGGTTAAGTCACCATACACACATACACCACAGTAGTGGGAAGTTGGTCTACAACATATCTCAGTTTTACTAACCGTACGTGGCATCCCTTATGGGGGAGACGGCCACAGCCAACCAAAAGTAATTCAAGGCGGACAATGGGCAGAAACTTAAAACATTGAAGATTACTGGGCGTAGGGGTTAAGTCAATCTGTGAGATGCGATGCACATCTGGCTGAATCAATATCCAGTTACTACAAAAAATACAGAAGAAGCGATATCTGATTACTAATAACCAATTACTCATAACAGTAAACAATCACAATAAAGACAAAGTAATAAATATCTGTTAATTTAGCTTTTGTCAGTTACAGCTACATACTGTACATACACTGCATATCCCTGCCCCCAATGCGTGTGCATGTGCACCATAGGGCATTAGGGCATTCTATGGTGCACATGTGCGTATGTTGGAAATGGGGATATGCTAGACATGGTGACATCATGACGTTATCATAAACTTATCCTGAGTGCAACTTGGTAAAGTTCCATTATCATTATTACATAATGAGAGCTTAGTGCAAGTTCACACTTCAGCGATGTCATACATCCCATGTAATTCACACAGCACTGCTATGCAAGTCACATGCAATGTCTGTGTTATGCAAATTCAGCCATACAGAATGTATGACTGAATTTGCATTGCATTCGGACCAAAGTCCTGCAGGACCCTTTTTTTATTGCGCACCAGAATCGGATCACAGCGACATTGACCTATGCGAACTAATCTGGGGTTGTCATTAACTTGGTAGTGACTCTCCCAGCAGTTCACATATGGCAGTGTGAACTGCTAGGAGTCGGGTGCGATGAGGGAACCCGCAGTGGATTCGCAGGATTGTCGCATCGCACCAATGTGAACCGAGCCTTACTTCTTAGGAATGGTAGCTCTCTAGGAATTGTATGATAGTCCCCTTCACCTCCCTGTTGTTTATAGTAGTCTGAGGAGAGAAGGTCTCAAACATGACGCATTCAAAATACAACACATGCAGTTTATTTGTACATTTTTATAAATAACATACATCTTTTACATATGCTAAAGATTATTGTTTGAACAATACATGAGCATGGAATAACAATAAATAATATTTATCCTGCATATGGATTATACATTTTCTACATTATAATTCATTTTATAGACCTGCCAAGTACTGCTCTCTGTGAAGTGTGATAGAAGACCTGAGTAAAAGCCTAATTTAATAATGAGTAATTTATTTGCTATGATAAATGGTGCATGTTTGCTAACTCTCCCGTACTCAGATTTTGTCCTTTTTTGCCAAATAGATTAGATATGTAAGGCTTATTAAGGTTATTTATACGCTATTTTAGGGGAATTAGATTTAGAAAAATACTTTTTTTTATCCAATATTATCTTATGAAACCTAGATACCTAGTAAGAGGTTTTCTAGAAACTGATAGTTGGTTCTATTAAATGTAGGCAAGACAGCTGTTTCTGCCTTCAGATTTGCAGAGATGACCAGCTGGGGTTTAAAACATCAGACCTTTACAGAACAATTAGTTTCATCACACTTTTCCAACATGTGGATGCAAGTCTACCACCCAAAATTATTCATTTGAGTTTTTTATTGTTTATGCTTTGTTGAGTGTGAGATTGTTGAAGGATACAAACATTTTCAGTGCAGTCACAGGACAATGTCCGCATCCGCTATCTGCTGTGGATGACCCTTCTTGGGTCTATCTCTCCAGGCTATTGGTGTGTTAGCATGTAGGAACTGTATGCTGTTAGAATTATTACTGTCACTCATATGGGTTTAGCCTCCCCTCTTGGCCGGTGTCTGGGCCCCACATACGGACGGATAACATTTTTTCACCTGCCAGTGACACCTGTCCTGGCACCAACTACAGAGACATTTTGAGAAGAATAGAGTTGAGCGCTGATTCCCTCCATCACACAACATTTCCCCTGCTTCAACTTTTAGGCTAGGAGGAGGGCCACAGCCCACATCACGAGGCCTGACACACTGTGGTTCCAGGCCAGGTCCCTAGGACTGATTCTGTTTTACAGCTGGCCCTGAGAAAGGGACCTGACTGCTTAACAGGGTGCATCACAACCACCCTACATACAAAACCTGACTGGCTACCACTGCTCCCTTTCATGAGCTGGCTGTTCTTCTTTCCTGCTCCATTACATACTTCACCACCCAAAGGGTTAAGTTAAGGATTTACGCTTTGTTCCCGATAGCACATTCACTGTAGATTCCCCCTCTTCTTCGCGAGGATTAGGTCAGATGTTTTCTCACAACCAGTAACCTCTTTACTTGACAAAAAGGCACATGGTACAAAAAGTTTCTTATCCAAATCCAGCATTTCAGATGTTAATCCAATGCAACATTTTAATGCATAACACTTCAGTTATCCCCTCTCTTAAACGCTGTGCATGTATGGTCCTCACTGCTCACTTCCCATGACTGAATGACCATGAGACCCAACCTCCTCCTGCATTTATCATTTCCCAAAAGACAGAATGCTACACATGCAAGGGAAAGCACACCACACCACACACTGTTAACTCTTATAACATAAAGCATTAACCTTTTGATTACTCAACAAGATTATTATTTAGGACCAACCTGCTGGTGTATGAGCCCATTATGCTAATTCTAGCCTAATAAATTCAGAGATGTTCTTACCTATTAGGAAGTGGGGCATACAAGTAGATTTCAGCATGTCAGAGGTCCCACATACACTATATTGTCAAAAGTATTGGGATGCCTGCCTTTACACACACATGAACTTTAATGGCATCCCATTCTTAGTCTGTAGGGTTAATTATTGAGTTGGCCCACCCTTTGCAGCTATAACAGCTTCAACTCTTCTGGGAAGGCTGTCCACAAGGTTTAGGAGTGTGTCTATGGGAATGTTTGACCATTCTTCCAGAAGCACATATGTGAGGTCAGGCACTGATTTTGGATGAGAAGGCCTGGCTTGCAGTCTCCACTCGAAATAATCTCAAAGGTGTTTTATCGAAATAAGGTCAAGACTCTGTGCAGGTCAGTCAAGTTCCTCCACCCCAAACTTGCTTATTCATGTCTTTATGGACCTTGCTTTATGCACTGGTCCAAATCATTTGGTAGAGGGGGGATTAGGATGTGGGGTTGTTCTTTAAGGGTTGGGCTTGGCCTCTTAGCTCCAGTGAAGAGAACTCTTAAGGCGTCAGCATACCAAGACATTTTGGACAATTTCATGCTTCCAACTTTGTGGGAACAGTTTGGGATTGGCCCCCTTCCTGTTCCAACATACCAGTGCACAAAGTAAAGTCTATAAAGACATGGATGGGTGAGTTTGGGGTGCAGGAACATGACTAGGCCTGCACACATCAGAGCCTGAGCTCACAAATGTGCTTCTGCAGAAATGGTCAATCATTGCCATATACACACTCCTAAACCTTGTGGGCAGCCTTCCCGGAAATTTTGAAGCTGTTATAGCTGCAAAGGGTGGGCCAACTCAATATTGAACCCTACGGACTAAGACTGGGATGCCATTAAAGTTCATGTGCGTGTAAAGGCAGGTGTCCCAATACTATTGGCAATTGTACAGTACTTGCTGGTGCTTGAGATAGGGCAGTACCAGAAAATATGCTTGGAACTCTGAGTTTTAATAACTCTTTTTTTCTGGATAATTAAAAATGAGATATTTTGTTTGTGACAGATAAAAATGTTAAAAACGAATCGTGCTCTAAACACTCTGGTTAAAGTTTTGCATGGTATAATGTTTTTCTTGAAAATGTAATAAAACATGAAATAGAGTTTTGAATATAATAGTGGCTGTGATTTTATTTATACACTTTATATTCCTCAGCGTGCTCTTAGCCAGTCATTATATTTATTTTATTTACATCTTATAACTTTAAACTTAAAGTTGCTTGCTGCAGGTGTCCCAAGGTTTCTGGGCGCTGTGCTGTGCTGCAGCAATGAATTTTCAGGTAAATCAGATTAATAAGCAAATTTCAGTGCTTGGTTTGTATGTATCTGCTTATTTTCCCTGTCATCTACGGTGAAAAATTTTGCTTATGTACAGCCATGAGAGAAATGTTGACAGGGACAGCACAAATATATCAGCTAGGTAACCCTAGAACTAGATGGTCTGACTCCCCATAGAGAGAATGCTCGTAAAGAAACAAATACAGCAGCTTAAAATAAAACAAGTTCCACGCAGCAACATAAACTTTACTCTGACTGTATGAACCAATGCCACACATGGGCAGCCATCTGGTAATATTGCTAACTGAATTAATGCAATATTTATCAAATTATCTATGGCAATGCATTTCAACCTACTACCGTAGTGGGTGAATTCAGGGCTTACACGTGTCTTTTTTCTCTTCTACGCTTTCTTATTTATTACTTCACCAAAAAGTTATGAGTTACATTCTAGCTATTATTTTATTATACAATCTACACTGTTTTTTTCATAAAGTGATTGCAAACCCTCACCTTGTAAAACAACCCATTCACTTTTAAATAGAAATGAAAGGCATACTGTATACTGAATATATAAAAAACACATGCATTCGAGCTGGAGGGAGGAGAAACGGCAGTACACTGAACTTCCCAATAAAAGGCTGTGCAGGGGAGGTGTGTCAGGACAGGTCTGATCATTAAAGGAGAGCAGGCTGTGTTCTCAGCACAGCTAGAGAATTGACCACTGTGCATTCTCCTGTTTAGTGGGGTAAATTTTTAATAGGAAAGCAGAAGGACTGGCAGGGACACCAGAGATTTTACACAAAGGAGGCAATACAAAGAGAACAGGATACATTTTCATACAAATACATGGTACAGCAAGTACATATCAGGAATATGAAATATTGGGTTTGCATATTCTTTAAATTTTCTGTTGATCTAATACAGGTAATGGCTATGGGGAAATAAATCTCAAGCAATTTTGGCTAATAAATGCAGGTATTACAAATATAAAAAACCTTGCAAAAACTATTGGTCAGTATAGACACAGGGATTCTACTAGAGGATAATGGAATGAGCATTTGCCAACAGAATTTATACTGGAAACTTAAAAGTTCCAACCAGACATAATATGAGATCTATAAAAGGGACCAAATTCCACTTTTGGCTTAATGAAGTCTTACTCATATGCCACATACCCGCATATGTTCCAGACGCCTGGGTAGCAGACACATTTGACACAGTGCAGATGGAATGGATCAAGCTGTGGTTATGGCCCCTGGTCAATCTTACCTATAAAATACATTCAAGCAAATTCTTTTTTTTAATTTAGGACATACTATTCTAAGTTATTTTTTTTTTTTTCTAAAATACTTATACAATAGCATTTGTATTAAATGTGTTCCTTTGAAAATTTTAATACTGATTTTAGATTGAGAAAAAGTAATGCAACCATAACAATAAGCATTAGACCAATAAAAGCACCTGTTTTTTTTTTTTAATAGAACTGTGATGTGCTTGATTGTAGCCCATTACAAGATATCAGAGGACTTAGAGTACAAGGAAAGGCTAACATGACCAGGGTAACCAAGGTTTAAAACTAGACATCATAGCTTATTGACACAGGGGAGCCAGAGCTGTGCACAGCTCCATTGAAGAGTAAAAAAAAGAAGTATTTACACTGATATTGGATACAAACAGAATGCAGCATTCATATAATCAGGGGGGAGGGCAACATTTTAAACCCTAATCATTCTAGCCTTTTCCTCTACTTTATGCAGGAGATCATTTAATCTCATTTACAATTCCAGAGGTTGCCTAGTGCACCTAAAAAAGTATTCATACCCCTTGAAATTTCCCACATTTTGTCATGATATAACCAAAAACATAAATGTATTTTATTGGGATTTTATGTGATAGACCAACACAAAGTGGCACATAATTGTGAAGAAGAAGGAAAATGAGAAATGGTTTTCAAAACGTTTTACAAATACATATCTGAAGTGTGGAATGCATTTGTATTCAGCCCCCCGAGTCAATACTTTGTAGAACCACCTTTCACTGCAACTACAGCTGTAAGTCTTTTAAGGTATGTCTCTACCAGCTTTGCACATCTAGAGAGTGACAGGCTAAACTAGAGGTTATGAACAAAGAAATTATCCATAAAAAACAAGTTAAATTCCAAAAAGACAAACAAGCCTTCAATGAAGGCTATGCCTATAAATGGAATTTTAAAACCCGTCCCACACGCACACACTGAACACGTACTATTAATCACGCAGAAACCACGGACGATAACTTAGAATCTGATTCCAGTATGGCCAGCTCCCTTTTCGCACAAATCACGAGCATCACGATCAGGTCCACCAGCCCCTAACAAACGCACCAAGGCCCAGAAACGAGGACGAGGCAGTGCTGGTCCTTCACCCACTTTACCCTCGAGTCAAAATAAGAAAAAACCTGATACACTTGCCAATCTAAACACATCCACGAATTTATCGAATATAGCTCCCACACTACAGAAAGTATTAGCCAGAAACACTTCACTCCCCTTAAACACCAGTGATTCCGCATCTGCCACATCGGATGACGGTTTTTTAGAGCTACCCACTCCCCAAACACCCAGGAACACCAAACAGGGCAACCTAAACATGTATGTGAAACCCAAAACAACCTAAACAACCTCAATACACATACCAATTCCTCGAATAAACTTAATATTATTAACTTAACCTCGATTGACTTGACTCCTGCCCAGGAACAAGTGCTTGGTCTGGGTTTAGGCTTTTGCCCCTCTAGGGCTATTGATACTTCTGAAACCATAAAAGACCTGCATCTTTTTGCAAGAAATCTTACTTTCAAGTTTATGTTTGATGAAGACAGGAAACAAAAAAATTTAGAAAAACAACTGGCTAAACAGACCAAGCACTTTACCATGGCTGAGAGCCGGGCTATCAAAGACCTAGTCTTGCTATATGAAGAAGGTAACACGGAAGTTGTATCCATCATTGATTCGATGGATTCACCTGATGAAACCCTTCCTCTTCCTATTTCCCTAATTCCACCAAAAAAGGTTTTCAAACCCAAATCAGAAAAATTTCCAGATCTATCCAATAATGCCAACATCTGGACGTTCGTCCAACGGGTGTCTAGAGATTTAAAAACTACCCCTTTGCCCTCTATCCCCAGAAATCTCACTAGAGATCAGGCTCTAGCTTTATCTTCACTCCAAAATAATAAAGATATTCTCATAAAACAATCAGACAAAGGGGGCAACATAGTCGTTATGTCTCCCCCCCAGTACGAAACCATGTGTCTAGAAGTCTTATGCAATCGGGAATGGTACCTCCCCATTGAGTCTGATTGCATTAGGGACTTTATTTGTGAATACAGATCCCTGTGCTTTGAGGCCTTTACCCAGGGCCTCATAGACAGGGATACGTATAACTTTCTGTCCAATAAACATCCGAAAACTCCCACTTTTTACACCTTGCCCAAGGTGCACAAGAGTCTTGTGCACCCTCCTGGCAGACCTATCGTCTCTGGCAACAAGTCGCTCACGGAGCACGCCAGCAAATTTGTGGACTCATTTTTACTTCCTCATGTCCTTGCACTCCCTTCTTACATCAGGGACACTACTGACCTTCTCAAACACCTTGAGGAGATTCAGGTCCCTCCGGATGCCCTGCTTGTAGCTATTGATATTGAAGCATTATACTCCAGTATCCCACACGACCAGGGCATCCGGATGGCCGAATCTTTCCTCAAGGAACAGGATTACAGAACTTGGCCTTTGATGGACTTTGTCCTTCGGTTGCTAAGATTTATTCTCACGAGAAATTATTTTACCTTTTTGGAACAAACATACTTGCAGGTCCAGGGGGTGGCTATGGGCACTTGCTGCGCTCCTTCTTATGCCAATCTGTATCTGGGTGCCTGGGAGAGGCTGGTCTTTTCGGATGAGGGAATGGAACAATGGATGTCTCACATTTTAATTTGGTACAGGTTCATTGATGATCTGTTGATCATATGGACAGGTACAGTAGATGAACTTTCACTTTTTTTGAAAGCTATTGACAACAATAATTTAAATCTCAAATTTACCCACACGTTTGACAGGCATTTGATCTTGTTCCTGGACCTGAACATCAGCCTCTCCCCGGATGGTCTCATTGATACGGATCTTTATCGCAAACCCAGCGCGGGCAATACCATTCTTAGCGCAGCAAGTGCCCATCCCGCCCCCTTGATCGCAAGTATCCCTTATGCCCAATATTTAAGGCTCCGCAGGAACTGTTCCACGGAGGCCAAGTTTTGTGTCCAAGCTGGCCTGCTTCGTGAGCGACTCCTTGCCAGAGGATATTCCAAGACGTTGCTCAGGAAGGCTTACAATAGGGCCAACACCTATTCGAGAGCCGATTTGCTATATAAAACCACCTCAAAAAAAGATGATAAAAGTGTCAGGTTTATTACCACGTACTCTGCACACGATGATGTTTTGCGAAACATCTTGAAGCGTCATTGGCCGATTCTTACTCAAGACTTTACCCTTCACAAATATCTAAGTGCCAGACCCAGTCTGGTATTTAGACGATCGATGTCCCTTAGGGACTGTTTAACTAAAAGTCATTATATCAAAGAATCCACCAATGCAGGTCCCCAAAAAGGCACATATCGTTGTGGGTCCTGTGAAAAATGCCCTTGGGTAAAAGTTGGAACAGGTATCCGCTTACCCAATGGGAAATGGCTCCAGTCCAGACATTATGCCGACTGCGACACTCAGGGGGTCATTTACCTCATGAGTTGTCGCTGTGGGGCATTTTATGTCGGCAAAACTATTAGGAAACTAAGCAAACGCATAGATGACCACATTTATCATTCTGAGGGAGGTACCATACAAACGAGCGTCACACGTCACATAGCATTTCGCCACAAGTATGATAACTCTATGGTTTCGTTTTTTGTTTTGGAGGTTATCCCCCAGGATCCCCGCGGGGGAAACTGGGACAAACGGATCCTACAAAGGGAGTCGTATTGGATAGAATCCCTAGAGGCTATCATACCTCCTGGGATTAACGAAGTTTTGACTTATAAACCATTTCTGGGCTAAAAAGGTTTTTTCCCCCCTTTTTTCCCCTTTTTTCCCCTTTCCCTATTCCCCCATCTCCTTTTTATTTTTATGTTTTTTGGAATACCCTTGAGTCCGATCCATGTGAGTTGCTGGGCATCCATGCCCTCACTCTGCCCACAACATGTTTCCAGACCATCCACTTCCTGCGACACCGCATCTATGACTCTGGAGACCGGTAAGTTTGTCAGTTATTCCAATTATTGGAAACACTGCTTTTTTCTATATTTAAATTCTCTCGTTTGTGTCTCTCCGAGATTTTATATCCTTAATTGCTGTAGCATTTAAAACTATGATATCTCTTATTTTTGTGTTGTTGACTTTTTCCCCTGTGTTGGAGGATTTATGTACTCCATAACAGGGTATCTATATGCAGAAACTAAGGGGGACTTCTTGTTCCCTATAAGTTTCTTTTACAACGATTATTCACATTTAGGATTGTAACTCTATATTCCATATAAATGCCAACAGGTGTTTTCTTTGCTACAATCTTATTTTGCAGTTGGTTAGGTGTTTTTCTGTATATGCTTGCCATGGTCCTCTTGGTAACCGATTTGCATCCGGAACGTTGTCCACCCTTGTGATTTCCCCTCCGGCCACTGGGTGGTGTGCTCCCCAGACGTCCCAGCGGATGTGTGGTCCTCTCACACATCGCTGGCCGGATTTTTTCCTTCTGTCCGGCGCTGTTGTGGCCGTTCTGGGCTGCCGTCTTTGGCCCGATCAGAACGACACTGCGCATGCGCCTCCCTAGATGCGCGCTCAGTTGAGGACCTGACCCGCCCACGTTGCGCATGACGTCATGCGCAGCGTGGCGTCGGGTTGAGAGCCATATCAGGCGGGATCAAACGCTTCATTCATTCAGGAGTTGGCGTGTGTTGGTATGGCGGTCCCACGCGGGTAAGAATTTTTGAGTATACTGGTGTATTTGTTACCTGGTGATAGATGAGTTTACTAACTCTTGAATTTTTTCACCTCTCCGGTAATGTTATATAGAAGTGCTTGACGGCTGGTCTTATCCCCTCTGACCCAGCGATATAAGCATAATAGTCCATATCTGGGCTCTATTCAGATTTCAAGCCACTAACCCTTACCAGGAAGGGCTTATCCACCATTTTGCAGGTAAAGCTCCTTTTCCCCCCCTTTTTTCTAATCACTCATTGGAGAGATACCCTATAGATTCTGGATTACAGGTATACTTTTTGATTTCCATCCCAACAGATTATTATCCCGCGTGGTGGTTTTCAACATGGCCGCCATACTTGAGCCCTCCTGCTTTTAACCCTGTCCATTTTGACTATATAAATGTGTCTATTGCAGACACTGAATAAGGTATATATACCAGCCTTATATACAGGTTTTTCCTTTTTGCCTTCCTCCTTTTTCCTTGGTGGTGGAGGCTTCTCCAGTTTACTACACTTATATCCTTATCCTACCTCATATGCCTCTCCACATCCGTGGGTGAGACGTTTCTCTTGGGGAGTGTTTCTATCCAACTGATCTGGTAGTGGATCTCTCTATGGTGGCGGTCTCGGATGCATCTTGATGTTCCATATTGGCATGCACTTTATGTTTGATGTTATACATATATGTATTTGAACCAATAACAAATGTTTGTTGTTGCTGTATTATACAGGCACTGTACACTGATATGTTCTTATTCCCCTGAAGAAGCGGTGCACTGTTGCCCGCGAAACATGTCGGGATTGGTCTGATGTTCATCATTGGACCCATTCATCTTCATCATTTATTTACTGCCTTATGTATTTACTGCCTTATGTCTCATACATTGTTCTTTTTGTATATGTTAAAATACATGTATCAATGTTGTATTGTTTGTTTTTGATTTTAAAGATGTCATGTTAATAAATATTTCTAGTTTTTAACTATGTCTTTATCATTTTGAATTATCTGGTACCTTAAAAGTCCCACCAGCCCTCCCATTCTTCTTCCTACCTCTTTTGTCTCCTTGTTTCCCTGTCCTATCCTCCCTTGGTTTTTGCCCCCCTCTGTTCCCTTCCCCCTCTTCCTTCCCCTTTTTGCTTTCTCCTCCCCTCTTTTTCCTTCCCCCCTCCCCCCCTTTCCCTTTTTCCTTTCCTCTCTTCTATCCTTCCCGTTCATCTATACACCCTTTCTTTTTGCTTTTCACCCCAGCACTTACCTGCACACCTCAGGTTCCAGCTGTGGGTTTCACCCTTTGGGATATCTTTCCCAGTATAGACTACAGAGTGACATTTTTGCCCATTCTTCTTTTCAAAATAGCTCAAGCTCTGTCAGATTGGATGGAGAGCCTCTGTGAACAGCAATTTTCAATTTCCCAATAAAATACATTTATGTTTTTAGTTGTAACATGACAAAATGTATAAAATTTTGAGGGGTGTGAATACTTTTTCAAGGCACTGTTTTTAGCAAGACTAGGAGGTGATTTTGCCACCATCCCTAAGATTTGTATACAATGCACCCTAACCATTTGTGGGACTTTTAAGGCACATTGCACTAGACCATTTATATAAAAAAAAAAAGTTTATTGAACAGACAGTATTTTAAAACCTTAGCATAAAACATATATGATGGCTGATATTATTTTGTATACAGTTACAAAATATATGTTATATTATTGTGCTCACATAATGCCATTGTCTATTATATAGCTTGCATCATGTGTGCACAATAAGCCTGTCATGTTTCGAGAAAAACTCTTCCTCAAGGGCATGAAAAGAAGTAGGTCTATAAAAGAGGATTAGTAATAGAAAAACAATTTGGAAAAAAAAAAAAAAAAAAGAAAAACAATATACCGTACCTCGTGTAGAAGTAAAGCCACACCAAAGTTCTTGAAAAAGAAGCTTGCACAACACATGATACACTGTGTAAAACAAATTAAAAATAAAATATGCAGCAGTATTTCTATTGAATAAATAAACTATATGTGATCATATTAAACATTTTATTAGAATCCAGAAGTGTTCCACCCAGTGCATATAATATAGATAGAGAAATATATGTTTACTTCATCCTAACATATAGTGAATCAAAAATCACAAAATACAAATCAAAGTCCCATGAAGTGCCAGTGAAGTTTTCCTTTGTAAGCAAAACCTCCACAGTGTCATCAACACACCACAGTGTCATCAACTTTGACTTTGATTTGTGTTTTGTGATTTTTTAATTTACTGCATGTTTGTATGACATAAATAAACATGTATTTTTTCTTCTTTTTTTTTTTTTTTTATACATGCCATATGAACTGAGTGGAACATTTCTATACACTCATTTAATTTGATTATCACATATAGTTATTTTATTTAATAGAAATAGTGTTGCATATTTTGTTTTTAATATATTGTACCTTGATGACCATGGTCTATAATAACATTGATGTGCATATATGTAATAAGTAAGTACTTATCAGCCACAGACTTAAAAACAGTCCGTGCTGTAACCCTGGAGGCACCCGCGGTATAATGGGAGAGGAGGGAGGACGGCACTCACCGAGACCCAAGATGATCAGAACCCAAAATTGAGCTGTGATAACAAAACTAAGGTTTAATACAGAGGCCAACATATGATTTTATCCACAATTACCCATATGAGGGAAGACGAGGAAAACTGGTTAATCAAAGTCACTATAAAGAAGGTCTAACATCTCAAGCTCAAGCACACTTGGGTTATGCAGCAGGACAATGATCCGAAACACACCAGCAAGTCCACCTCTGAATGGCTCCAAATAAAGAAAAAAATTAGGGTTTTGGAGTGGCCTAGTCAAACTCTGGACTTAAATCCAAATGAGATGCTGTGACATGACCTTGAACAGGCTGTTCATGCTGGAAAACCCTCCAATGTGGCTGGATGAAAACAATTCTGCAAATAAGAGGGGGCCAGAATTCCTCCACAGTGATGTGAAAGACTCATTGCCAGTTATCACAAACACTAGATTGCAGTTGTTGCTGCTAAAGGTGACACAACCAGTTTGTTAGGTTTAGGGGACGATTACTTTTTCACATAGGGCCAGGCAGGTTTCACAGCTTTTTTTTCCCTTAATAAATGAAATCACCATTTAAAAACTGCATTTTGTATTTACTCGGGTTATCTTTTTGTAATAATAAAATGTGTCTAATGATCTGAATCATTAAAGGGCCATCCCAAGAGTCAATGCAGGCAAGGGAGGGGGGGGGGTGTAGGACCAAAATAGATTGACCCACCTCACAGCAACCAAACTGCGGTACCCAAGGGAATGGTCTTCACGGTCTCCCCATGGGGAGAACCATGACATCTCGAGAGGTACCAGTAATCACCACAAATATTGTTCTGCTGTTCATTACTATACTCTACTAGACAATGTTCTTTTCAAGCCCCCGAAGAGATTTTCTCTAAACACAAGGGATTTATTGTGCACACAAATTGCAAGTAAGGTACTAGATCAATGTCATTATGTGAACACCATGACGTAACATATATTTGGTGACTGTATATAAAATGATATCAACCATTAAATATGTATGTTTTTATGTTAAGATTTTTACATATGTTTAATAAAAACTCAGATGTTTTCACACTCAAAATTTTTATTATTGCTTTAGGGAGCAAAAAGTAAATACAAAATGAACAAACCAATGTAAGCCCCCATTCACACTGGGGCGACGCTACTTCGCACCGCGACCTCCGAGGTCGCGGTGCGAGCAGCGCGCCGCTACCTCGGAGCGGCCGCCACGGACTTCGTAACATTGAAGTCTATGGCGGTCGCCTCCTGGTCGCCCCAAAGAAGCTCCGGACCCTTTTTCTGAGTCGGAGCGACTTGTGTCGCTCCTATCAGAACGGGTCCGCAGCTTCCCTATGGGAGGCGACCTGCGGCGACCTGTGAGGCGACCAGGTCGCCTCACAGGTCGCCCCAGTGTGAACGGGGGCTAAAAGTTAGCAAAATCACGTAATAGCATACAAACAGTACCAGAATTACAGTAACAGGGCATAGAGGATCACCACGCCAAGGGGTCAGAGGAGGTTATAAAATACATCTGATGCTATCAGGAGACATTTACTGTGTACAGATGGGACTTATTTACTTAACAGCATTGCCCCATAGGGAGAGAGAACAAACCAACGTAATCATTGTGTTCTGCTGGGTGGGAAGGCTTCCCACACCCTGCTGCCCACCCCCTCCTGCTGGAAGAACACAATAGTGCTGTGGGAGGCATTACCTATCAACATTGAGTGTATTGATGGGAAAATCAAATCATATATTGGCTGCTTTAGTCTGCTATATGGGGATTGCGAGAGGCTGATACTAGGCCACATTCAGGTGCTTACACTGCTTGCAATAAAAAATAAATTTAATGATATATTATTGAATACATAGCTACATTTGTGTCATTTATATTTGTCTAGAGTTTATCTTTCATTTCATTGATTGTATCTGCTAGAGCATAATGACTTATTTGAGTTACAAAGCTTTATGGCATGATGTGTCACCTTTATCCTTAGCTTCTTTCCTCCACACTTAGTCCTAGCCTTTAGTGCCGGTTCACCCTGAAGCGGCACGACTTCCAGGTCGACCTGTGAAGTCACATGCACCGCGACTTCAGCACGACTTGCACGGACTTCATAGAATGAATGTCTATGCAAGTCGCTCTAGGTCGCCCCGAAGTAGTACAGGAACCTTTTTCTAAGTCGGAGCGACTTGTGTCGCTCCTATTAGAACCGTTCCTGTACTATACTATGGGACGCGTCGGCGCGTGACTTGTCAGGCTGACCAAGTCGCCTGACAAGTAGTACTAGTGTGAATGGACACTTAATGCTACATTAACATAAGCATACTGTAGGCATGCAGGAACAATTAGTAGCAAAAAGTCAGGGAATTATAATGCTTATATTTCACACCCCTTCATATTTCAATAAAGGAATACACCAGTTATGAAGCATTATAAGTTTATTAATTTAAAGCAAGATTTCAGCAAGTCATATGTTAAACAACTGTAAAATAAAATATTATTTTAAACTGAGCAGTATAAAGGAGCATCAGTTACAAAAAAAGTTCTCAATACATTTTAGACAACTAAAATAACATAACATTAGTTGTTCTTATCCCAATGCTTTATTCAATCATATGGTTGTTGCTGTAGCTCCATATGGAAATGAGCATACAAAGGAAGACCTACCTAAAATAAAAGCAATGTCAACTATATCCGGGGGCTGTTAATCACAGGATAGTGTTTTCTGCTGTGGCTTGTCTGAATGCCAAGGAA
This sequence comes from Pelophylax lessonae, assembly GCF_965119305.1. Taxonomy (NCBI): domain Eukaryota; kingdom Metazoa; phylum Chordata; class Amphibia; order Anura; family Ranidae; genus Pelophylax; species Pelophylax lessonae. The sequence goes on along the minus strand of NC_138771.1, from coordinate 293,836,752 downwards.
TAGTCAAATAATCAAAATGCAGATGTTGGTAGGGGGAAAAGCTGCCTATACTTAAACAGTGGCATGAATCCAAACAACTAGAGAAAACGTTCTCTGAACATTGGAAGAATGTAATACCCTCCCTGTTTTTCTTAACGAGTAGTATATAATAACCAGACATTTTTATTGATCAAAGAATTGTTCTTTGGATGAATATGTCAAATGTGCGTTAGAACTTCAACAATTCTTTTTTTATATTTATGTTTGTACATTGAATCATTTATTGCTAATGATGGAACATATGGACTTTGGGAAATGTCTTTCAGTCAAATTTTAGACAGCTGCATAGTAATGTAAGGGTGTATTCATTGTCTAAATATGCCTTATAGCTGTCACCAAGTAAATCTGGTAGGTTTGAAAAAGACTGCGTTTTGAGGTTATTGAGATAGTAAAATATTATTTATTTTTAGTAAGCAAGAAGTGCCACATTTATTTTTAGAGTTGGTCCACCCATAAATAACATTTTGGATATGGATGTAACCTTATGGAATAAGTTGACACTTTGCTTGTTAAATCTCTTGGGGTTTCCATTCCTTTTTGAGCTTTCCCAATAACTCTTTTGCATTTCCAAATTAAACAATACATTTAATTAAAAAATCCACCAGAAAGGGGAAGGCTCCTAGTAATAGCCAGGGATGGAGATTAAGTGTAGTAAGCTCAGCCATGGAGTCCGTAAGAAATTTAAGAAAATCATAAAAGGTTTACTTCAGCTTCTACCAAAAAAGACAGGCTAACTCCTTAAAGCTAGTTGCACAAAACGTTGGTAAGATGTTGGCCAGCTAAGAGGATCTTTATTTGCTGCAAGCAACAAAAGCTATTTTCCATTGCTCTAGCTAAGGGATTCCCAAACTACGGCCCTCCAGTTGTTCAGGAACTACAATTCCCATCATGCCTAGTCATGTCTGTGAATCTCAGAGTTTTACAATGCCTCATGGGATGTGTAGTTCTGCAACAGCTGCAGGGTCGTAGTTTGACAATCCCCGCTTTAGCTTACATCATTTTCTGGTTTTCACTTTTAAGCTACCTGATGAGGTGACAGTGATTGCAAACTGACAACAGTTTCTGTTTTCTACATGATGCCTGGATTGACCGCAAAATATGCTATGCAAAATTTAAGTTTACATTTGTATATGGTGAGGAACACCCAAACCCATTGTCAGAGGTAGCAAGAGTGTGTTGGTGCACCCAATATTCATAGGGTGCCTGCTATGCTCATGTTGGGTCATTTTGATTTCAGTGAGCCACAATAGGCTTGCTTCATGTTACAAACGAACAAAGGCATGTGTGATGTCCAGCCATGACTTCCTCCAAAGACACAGTAGAGGAGTGAGCATAGCCACCCAGAGACAGAAAGTGTGTAAATCACAGGATCAGTTGAATATAAAGAAAAATAGCCTGAAAAATAAATTAAGTCACATCATCTAAAGACTATGTTCTCATATTTTTCCATATTTATTAATAAAACTGCAGTAAGATATAAGTGATTCCTGTTTTTAATGCTCTTTTGCTGTAATTTTACCTTTCATTATGCTAAATATATGCATTATGCACAGGGTTTTTTTTTTCTCAGAAAATAGGTTCAGGTACTCCCCCTTTCTGAGTCACCCCTTGTCTCTGTCCCCTACCTACCTCCGAGCATCGTCCCTTGGTTCCATCTCTACCCCCCTCCCAGTAGTGCCCCTTTTAGAGAATACAGAACCAAGTATAATTTTGTGGTGCTAAATAATTTGTATGGAATTTGTTAATGATAATAGAAACAGAGAAAAATAGATCATCTGCAGACAGTAACAATAGACCCCCTGCAGCAACAAAACACCCCTATCAGCAACAATAGATCCCCCAGCAACATTAGACCCTTCAGCAACAATAGATCCCTCAGAAATAATAACCCCCTGCTGCAACAATAGACCTAGAGCAACAAAATAGGAATGATAGATCCACTCCAGCAACAATAGACACCCTCAGCAACAATTGAGCCTCCCTTCAACAATAGACCTCGAGCAACAAAATGCCCCCCCCCCCCCAGTAACAATAGACCCCTGCCAGCAACCATAGATTTCCCAGCAGCCAGCATCAATAGACCCTCCAGCACACCCCCAGCACCTCTTGCCATTACATATGCTTAGTGCTAGAGGTGCCAGAACTGCGTTCCTGCTGAAGAAAAACCTTTTTTATTTATGCGCATTTTCCATATTGTATCTAATTAAGTCATACATAAGTTATAGCTTTCTATAAAACCATATTTGGCAGGATAAAATAAAATACAAGAATAAGTGTTCTTTAAATGACAGATTCTGAAAAACAAAATGTACTTGGTTATCCAATTATTCCTTGATGAAAGACAACAAATAGGAGGTGTAATAGCTTCAAGGGGAAATCATAACTAAAATTAAATATAGAAAAAAGTATGACTCACAGATAAATCTACGGATGTCTGGTACAGCAGCAATGAGTGTTATTGAATATTGTACAGAACAGTTTTTAGCATCAACCCTGCTTATCTTATGTAATGGAACACTACCAAGAACAACGACTGCAATCATTTTTCAGGACATAAACTTCATGAGAGCCATTGCATACCATTGTTTCTCATTTCTATAGAGGGTTTTAGCTTGAATTGTGTTCTCGTAAACCTTAAATGATAATTTTATTGATAAACTGTCCAATTTGTTTTTGAAAACTCAGAATCGTGTGAGATTGCCCTATTCTACAGAACTGAAGGTCCCTTGATACTTCCTTTCCAGTTGTTAGGCTAAAGGTCTCTTTTGCATTTACTTTGGCAGTGGGATGCATAATTTAATATGCATCGAACACTGGCTGAATGTTACTGAGACTGTAACCAGACATAATAAGGTGAAACAACAATGACGCCTAATGTGCCAGCAAGATCCTGAGTACATTTACATCATTTACAGAGAGCCAGTAAGCAGTGAATAATGACTGTTGGACCGCAAATGATAGCAGGTTCCAATTGTTTTAAACCCACAAAAAAATTGTGGATGGTTATGGAAAGGAGTATCCAGTAGCAATACATTTAAACATTTGTTATCATTATTCATTGGTAATCATTAAAAGTGCTGCGCAGTAAGTGCTATACTAATTAAAATATCCAGTGATAAATAAATTCATTCATCAGATATATAACAACACATATGATAAAATCATCATAAACAAAAAAAAAATAAAAAATTAATAGCGATATCAATCAAAGTAAATAGTGAATGATTATAAAAATTGATAAGAAGGTGATTTACGATCCCAATCACCAGTGCTGTGAAAATAGTTGAAACAATATGACAGCTTGTCAGATGTGTCACCTCCACTTTTGTGACCCCCCCCCCCCCCTAATGAATGGGTTCTCACCTCATTAAATGTGACCTCGCAATTAAGCTTGGTCTAAAAGAGCTGAGAGGGTGATGGTGGATGATTCCCTTTGTTCCTCTTTTAATCCAAGCTCCCAGTGTTAGATATATAGCTCCAGCCGGTCTCAGAAGGTATGGACCTCATGCATAAGCATGCAAGCCAGATGCGCCTTATCAGCCTTCTCCAAGTCTCCTTCCTTTGTTGGATCAGTTTGTGGGGAAGCCCCTGTGTCTCATAATATATATATATATATATATACATATACATATACATATATATATATATATATATATATATATATATACAGTAAAACCTTGGATTGCGAGCATAATTCGTTCCGGAAGCATGCTTGTAATCCAAAGCACTCTTATATCAAAGCGAATTTCCCCATAAGAAATAATGGAAACTCAGATGATTCGTTCCACAACCATTTAAATCCTTTGATTTATAGTCCATATAAAAAGATTATAGCATTGCGATAGGTTGTGTAACCATAAAATGTCCATCCACAAATAGCCGCATCCACAAGGGGATTGGAAGCAAAATCCAGCAGGAGCTACAGGGTATCAAAGAGAAGAGAGACGCCTCTAAGTGTAGCAATATGGTTCCATTTAATGAAGGTACAACATTTAGCAACTCACATGGTTGATGAATAAAACAGGCACATCTAAGTATGCAGGCATCCGGGGTAAAGCTGTCCACATAGACCATCTTCTGCACCGCCGGCTGCTAGTCTGTAATCCTGACCGGGAAGACCACCCTGCAGTAAAGCGATCTGAAAGCGAGGGGCAGCATGGAAAGGATGACGTAGATGACGGTGTGGAGGATGGTCCTATGTGGACAGCTTTACCCCAGATGCTTGCATCCTTAGATGTGCCTGTTCCAATCATCAACCATGTGAGTTGCTAAATGTTGTACCTTCATTAAATTTAACCATATTGCTACACTTAGAGGCGCCTCTCTTCTCTTTTATACTCAGTTGTGACTTGAGGCTACTTGTATATCAAGACATCGCTTGTATATCAAGTCAAAATTTATTTGAAAATTTTGCTTGTCTTGCAAAGCGCTCTCAAACCAAGTTACTCTCAAACCAAGGTTTTACTGTATATATATATATATATATATATATATATATACAGTGGGTACGGAAAGTATTCAGACCCCCTTACATTTTTCACTCTTTGTTATATTGCAGCCATTTGCTAAAATCATTTAAGTTCATTCTTCTTCCTCATGAATGTACACATAGCACCCCATACTGACAGAAAAACACAGAATTGTTGACATTGTTGCAGATTTATTAAAAAAGAAAAACTGAAATATCACATGGTCCTAAGTATTCAGACCCTTTGCTGTGACACTCATATATTTAACTCAGGTGCTTTCCATTTCTTCTGATCATCCTTGAGATGGTTCTACACCTTCATTTGAGTCCAGCTGTGTTTGATTATACTGATTGGACTTGATTAGGAAAGCCACACACCTGTCTATATAAGACCTTCCAGATCACAATGCATGTCAGAGCAAATGAGAATCATGAGGTCAAAGGAACTGCCTGAAGAGCTCAGAGACAGAATTGTGGCAAGGCACAGATCTGGCCAAGGTTACAAAAAGATTTCTGCTGCACTTAAGGTTCCTAAGAGCACAGTGGCCTCCATAATCCTCAAATGGAAGACGTTTGGGACGACCAGAACCCTTCCTAGAGCTGGCCGTCCGGCCAAACTGAGCTATCAGGGGAGAAGAGCCTTGGTGAGAGAGGTAAAGAAGAACCCAAAGCTCACTGTGGCTGAGCTCCAGAGATGAAGTCAGGAGATGGGAGAAAGTTGTAGAAAGTCAACCATCACTGCAGCCCTCCACCAGTCGGGGCTTTATGGCAGAGTGGCCCGATGGAAGCCTCTCCTCAGTGTAAGACACATGAAAGCCCGCATGGAGTTTGTTAAAAAACACCTGAAGGACTCCAAGATGGTGAGAAATAAGATTCTCTGGTCTGAGGAGACCAAAATAGAACTTTTTGGCCTTAATTCTAAGCGGTATGTGTGGAGAAAACCAGGCACTGCTCATCACCTGTCCAATACAGTCCCAACAGTGAAGCATGGTGGTGGCAGCATCATGCTGTGGGGGTGTTTTTCAGCTGCAGGGACAGGACGACTGGTTGCAATCCAGGGAAAGATGAATGCGGCCAAGTACAGGGATATCCTGGACAAAAACCTTCTCCAGAGTGCTCTGGACCTCAGACTGGGCTGAAGGTTTACCTTCCAACAAGACAATGACCCTAAGCACACAGCTAAAATAACGAAGGAGTGGCTTCACAACAACTCCGTGACTGTTCTTGAATGGCCCAGCCAGAGCCCTGACTTAAACCCAATTGAGCATCTCTGGAGAGACCTAAAAATGGCTGTCCACCAACGTTTACCATCCAACCTGACAGAACTGGAGAGGATCTGCAAGGAGGAATGGATCCCCAAATCCAGGTGTGAAAGACTTATTGCATCTTTCCCAAAAAGACTCCTGGCTGTATTAGATCAAAAGGGGGCTTCTACTAAATACTGAGCAAAGGGTCTGAATACTTAGGACCATGTGATATTTCAGTTTTTCTTTTTTAATAAATCTGCAACAATGTCAACAATTCTGTGTTTTTCTGTCAGTATGGGGTGCTATGTGTACATTCATGAGAAAGAAGAATGAACTTAAATGATTTTAGCAAATGGCTGCAATATAACAAAGAGTGAAAAATTTAAGGGGGTCTGAATACTTTCCGTACCCACTGTATATATATATATATATATATATACATATTCACTAGTCGGGCGAGTCACTCGTATTGTATCTATGTAATTTCAAGGAGAGGTGTCACGGTGGGCTCCCAATCATTCACCAATTTCAATAGAAAGAGAAGGGACACGATCTCCAATGCAAAAGTTTAGGGAATAGTATTCTCCATACAATACGTGAAAATAGGCAACGACTGTACAGTTTTGAGCATACCATGCTCCTCATCAAGCTGTGTGTCTTCAGCTCACAGGATCACTCTTATATCATTATTCATTGTAGGCATTTACAAAGCACTGAGATATCACACAGCTCATTTATACTGCTACAGCAGTGCCTGCAATCTAATGCACATCAGATAAACGCATCCAAGGCCCATGAACTGCTTTTCACAACAATGTGTTACATTTAGGTAAAATAGCTGAAAATCTCAAATATGTTTGTAAAGATGTGCACACAAGGATATAGACAGCATGGTTCTCATCTGGCTGGAAGACTATCCCTGTTGTATTAGTGTCTTGGATTACTCTAAAAGGACATTATCTGCTTGATAATTCCATATTTTCCCTGTGTTTGTTTGGGTCTCTGCCTGGAAATCTGTATTTTCCCAAAGCTCAAAAAACATACTGGTAGGATTATTGCATTTTTTTTATCATATTTTTTTAAAAAAGGTTTGTAAGTTTTACAAAATCACATATTAAAAACACCAAAAAAAAAAAGAAAGAAAAATACAGTACAATGGACAGCAGCATCACAATCCTGAGCAGATCTAACATACAACCCTCTTTAAAGCAAACAAGGAGAAGGTCGAAGAGCAGGCTCCACATAACTAAAACATGTCTATTGCATCATGCTGCTTAACCCTGTACCATGCAGTGTGCTGCGTCTTGCAAACATTTCCATAATATGCAGCAAAAAACTTCATATTAATATTAGTTGCATGTTTATTACCACAACAAAAAAATGCCACCGTCCCTACACAAACTAACATTGTGTCTGCTGACAATTATTTCCACTCCTATATACTGTATCCTGTATACCATCAGTAATGTGTCCAAAGGCCGTACTTATTTTGGAATAAAAGTATAAAGATAGATTGTTTGTTCAGCCATATTTCAATATCTTCTAACATTGGAAAATCCGTAATAATATGAAAGTCAATTGAGCTAAGTCAGGGGTTTTCAACCATGGGTCCCACAACTTCTCAAACCTACAAGGAGTGCCTCTTTGTTGATAGAGATGGCGTTCTTTAAGGAGTGTAGAATTACCTTGCGACCGCCACTCCTCCAATGTGGGAGGAAGAGGGGACAGCCATTTAGATGCAATGCCAGGAATAGCATTTGTGAAAGAGGAACTCTAACACTAGGTGTAAAGACTTCCTCGTCTAAGAACTCCAATATACACGTCAAAAGATCACTTATCAAATCAACTTGAAATGCCCTGTTAACAGTATCAATAATCATTTGCCAGTAACGGACCAGCTTGGGACAGCGCCAAAGCAGATGAATCAGATCCACTGAGGTTCTGGGATAGCGTGGGCAGTCAGAATCCTCCCTTCGGTTCCATCTATGAAGTTGTATGGATGTTTTATATGATCTATAAATCACAAACAGCTGGTATAGCCTCTGCGTAGGTGAAAGGGAGACCATTTAAACCTGTTCCAGTATCGCCTGCAATGTCTCACCATCTATTTTTACAATGTCTTTTTCCCAACCTTTCCTACCAGGCATTTGAATGTTAGCCAGGGATTTGTCCAGCAACAAGGATTAGTGAATTTTAACCAATTTGGACGCAGAGAATATGGACCTATGGATTGGCTCCCGCTGCTGTCAATCAAACCTGGTGACACGGGGGGCGGGGGGGGGGGGGGTCAGTCCCGATGTTTGTGTCAATGTATGTATCAGCAGGAATTGGGGGCAAGCACGTATGGGTGCCCCCAGGGAAAGTAACAATTAGTAACAATATAACTAAATAAAAAATATTCAAATAAAGAGCAGGCTCTTGGGCAATTGCATCTGTGACTCTCTACAGTCTAGCCTTAGGAAACAGGACACATACAGTATAAGCAGGGCTTTTTTTTCTCAGAAAATAGGTGCAGAAACTCAACCACGGTCCCCCCAAAACCCCCTTCCCCCACACACACACCCCCAAAGCCGCATGAAATAGTGGCTGTGGTCAAATTTCACTAACAGTGGAAGGGTCTTAAAGGGATATCAAATACCAGAAGTGCATTACATACAGAGTGCAGAGTTCAGGGGTGCACTATGTTCAGCCTTCTTCCATAACTGCTTACCTCTGCATTTCCTAACCACATGTCACTTTCACCCCTCTTCAGCTATGACCTCTGCATGCAACCCCCCCTCCACTGCCCCTATATTCTCCCCCCCCTCCTTAAAAGCTCCACCATCTTCCACCTTACTTTTGTTGTTGCATTAAGCTGAAGCACCCAGCCAGCTCTAGTACCTCCCTGCACACTGTAGGTGGCTCCACCTCTCTCACTTGCAGGGAGATAATCCAGTGGTGTTGTCGGCACCCGCACTGCACCCTAGGCACCTGCATCTCCCTTGTCCCCATTCTGCACTTAGTGGGGGCCACAGTTGGGAGACAAGCTGTCACTTGAAAACACAAAAGCTGGATTTACAAATGATAGTGGTGAGCAGGGAACAGAGGGCCTGAGCCAGAGGTGGTGGAACTCAGTTCCACCAAGTTCCAGCTGAAAAAAAGCCCTGAGTATAAGTGTTTAATATATGTATTTTGAGGCATTAAAACCACAAAGATATACCGCAAAGAAATGCTTCAGTCAAAATATGATAGGTTGCTGTGAACAGAATGGGAAGAGCTGTCTTGCTTTTATTTCTGTATTTGTTCCTGATGGGGAGAGTTCCTCTCCCTTCTTGCTAGGACAGGAAGTGATGTAAAATTTCTCAATTTAGGATGCAAACAAAAAAATTGATTTTTTTTTTAGTAGATTGATGAAGGGTGATGAAGGGTTTTTCATTGCTGCCTGTGTCTTTCTGCCCCCTACCCATTTATTGTATAGGCATCACAGGGACAGGAAATAAGGGAAAATTCATCTAAAAAGGTCAAAGATAAAAATTAACCCGGCAAAAAATTATTTTTACACTGAAACCAAAAGTCGAACAAAATGTATGTGGCTGGACAAAGGTAAATGTTTACTCAATCTCAGTCTTATTGGATCTTGCAACAGCATTTGTCACAGGTAACCAAGAAACCTTACATTGTAGAACGTAGTCAAAGCATCAGAAAAAAAAAGAACAGCAATTGCATTAAATGTTCACTTAAAATCATCTTCCAAAATCAGGCCATATGATCAATTTAGGTGCTACTATTACAGTCAATAAGAACTGTTACACAGATCGGGACCATGATTTAGTATCTGAATGCAGAGCAATGATGTAAAAAGGTAAGGTATATTTCTTAGGGGTAAGGATTGCTACAGAGGGAAAAAGTCTCGCCATCCACTTTTACACAATTATTGTTACTGATGGCACAATTCTTCTTCATAAAATATTACATTTATATACTTTGCTTTACTGAGCCATTTAATGTCTGTCATTTGCTTAACCATGGAAATTTAATAAACTAGTTAGAAGCATGAAACTCTAAAAATATGTGATCCAAGTTGCTTGTGCCAATAAAATATAAACCCAAGGCACAAACTCAGATTTCCTTGTGCACCAAAAAATAAGCTATCTCAAAGGGAAAGCTGTGCTGGGAATACCGTAATTCAATATATGAATCAACAGATCTTAATAAGAGTGTCTGAACGCTTTTATTGAAATCAATGGGAGTTTTCCCCTGATCACAGTGAGATTGTCCTTTCATAGTATATTAAATTTCCCCCCTTAGCATGGGACCACCACGTGCCTTCAAAGAATTCATATGGAAGTGTTTTGTACTCATCATAATATACACAGATAAATTTGAAACGTTTAATAGAACCCAATGAGTGAATATTCTGAGGCATTAAAACCACAAAGACATACTTTACAATTTTAGAGATTGTGTTTCTTAATGCTTTTCCAGTCGCCATGAGTTTTTGCTGTGTGCTTTCAATATTAATGGTGTAGGGTTCAATGTAATGTAAAAAAAATGTAATTCCAGTCATTCTGCAAGTTAAATAGAGTGAGTCCGAAAACTTAGAAAACCTAATCTGTAATCATTCACACCTAATGCAGCAAACCTATGGAAGTTTTTCAACGGTTTTATACTGACTAAAATTTACAGTAAATGTCAGGCATAATAAAAGGTAGGGATTAGTGGGGTTAGCAAAAGGACCAATGAGAGAGTTTGAGAATATAGAACCCTAATGAAGGGTCACACCTTTTATATCTTTATAGTAATTTTATAGTACATTTATAGTACACTGCTATACTATAATGCCTTTTTTTTTTCCACGAAAATGCTGCTTCCACTCTATGCCAGATCCCTTAACTTAAGCTTCCTTAGGTAGACTTGTAATTCAGAGAAGGGGAAGGGCAGTATATGATCAGCCCTACTATTAATGGTGTGAATACACGATTAGAATATCGCCCGATCATTCGACCACCGACTTTTGAAAAAGTATTTGTCGGTCGAAAACGTTGCCAACATACACGGCCCGAATATCGCCCGACTATTGCCCGCCGACCATCGAAACAGTGTTCGTTGGTCGAAAACGTTGCCAACATTAACGATCCAAAAAAAACGTTACAGACCAATCGATTAGATACGTAATCCTCACGTTTCACGTTTAAGCGGAAGTGATGTAATGTGCGTGTGACCTTAGAGCCACGCACTTCCTCTTAGCACCAACGACCGCCTAGCACCAACGATGTGCTTATTTTTGCATTTCTGTAGGTGCATGGGGCCAACTGTCCTATTGCCGCTAGGCTCCTCCTCTGTGTTTTTTCTTAGAAGGTTTATGTAATGACAGGTGGATCACAATTCCCTATCACTACATATGTAGCATTGCCTCCAGTTCCCATTGATCGTGCAAACATATTTTGTGTGAATTGGAATGCACTAATAAGTACAAAAGAGATGTTCTTATTTTTGCATTTCTGTAGGTGCATGGGGCCAACTGTCCTATTGCCGCTAGGCTCCTCCTCTGTGTTTTTGCTTAGAAGGTGTATGTAATGACAGGTGGATCACATTTTTATCACTACATATGTAGCATTGCCTCCAGTTCCCATTGATCATGCTAACATATTTTGTGTGAATTGGAATGCACTAATAAGTACAAAAGAGATGTGCTTATTTTTGCATTTCTGTAGGTGCATGGGGCCAACTGTCCTATTGCCGCTAGGCTCCTCCTCTGTGTTTTTGCATTTTTGTAGTGGAGGAGAGGGGAGTGGGTCAACTGTCTGTTGGAAAATTGAATCCTCCTCTGTGTTTGATCAGCGCATACGAAAACTAATGTGTACATGACTACTTCATGCAGTGGTTGCCTATTATAGTCTACGGTCTTCCAGTGTCCTTGATGCATACTGTTGAACAATCATAATCATCTGAATAAAGAGAAAGTCTTTGATTTGGATTTTGCTCCCCCTTACCTCTCAGTGGCTGTTATATTTTAAATTTTATTATTTATTATTTTAAATTTTATTTTTTTGGTTACAAAATCAATAAAAAAATTTGTTTACACATTTATGGTGTCTTCTTTAGATTTCTTTGGGAATTTATCATGCATTTAATATATATCGGACAATGTTGAATAATGCTTTATTTTAAAAAAGTCCTTTACTATTTAAATAGGGAATACATTACCAATAGATTTGCTAAAAACATACATGGCAAATGTCTATTTGACATTCCACGCTATATCTTGGCTGAGAGGACTTCTTTAGCTTTTTTTCATTCGTGTTTACGAAACTTCTTGACATTGAACAATGCTTCCGGGTCAACAAACATTTCCGGGAAAATATTTTCGGGCATGCGTGATGAGGTTAAACTGAACGACCTCAACACCAACGTATAGAATATCGTTCTTTCGCAAACTGTATTTTTCGTTCACAATATCGATATCGCTCATTGATGGCTGGACATTAACGAGTAGAATATTGGCCGATCTCTCGCTGAACGGAAATTTTCTTCCGATATTCTTATTGTGTATTCCGGCCATAAGTGCTGATTACTGAGTGCAGTGGGTCTACATCTGGTGCCTATTGGACTGCAAAGTCACACTTAGACTCCTACACAACTGCTATAAGCTAAAAGTTGATGTAAGGCTAAAAAATTTAGAATGCTAGTACAATTTCTAGCTAACTATGGGGTTGATTCGCTAAAACCGAAGAGTGCAAAATCTGGTGCAGCTCTGCACAGAAACCAATCAGCTTCCTGTTTTTTTTTTAATCAGAGCTTAAAGTGATATTAAAGTCTTGTTTTTTTTTGTTTAAAAATAACAAACATGTCATACTTACCAGCTCAGTGAAATGGTTTTGCACAGAGCACTCCCGATCCTCTTCTTCTCGGGTCCCTCGCCGGTGCTCCCGGCCCCTCCCTCCTGCCGAGTGCCTCCACAGCAAGCAGCTTGCTATTTGTGCACCCTAGCCGTGCTGCTCCTTTGTTTGTCCATTCAGACACAGAGTCAAGGCTCAGCCCCGCCCCCATCTTCTGGCTCACTGACTTTGATTGACAGCAACAGGAGCCAATGGCACCCACTGCTGTTCTCAACCAAGGGAGAGGGAGAGTCCTGTACAGCCGAGGCTCTCATGCAACACGGCTGGATCAAGATAGGGCTCAAGTAAGTATTAGGAGAGCTGAGGAGGCTGCTGCACACAGAAGGTTTTTTTTTTCTTAATGCATAGAAAACCTAATCTGTAATCATTCACACCTAATGCAGCAAACCTATGGAAGCTTTTCAATGGTTTTATCCTTCTGCCTTTAGAACCACTTGAATTGAACAAGCTGAAGTTAGAAGCTGATTGGCTACTATGTGCAGCTGCACCGGATTTTGCTCTCCAGTTAACTTATACATTGAAAAAACTTGAGATAGAAAAAGCGGGGCTTTGCGGGCCAGTGGGAGTAGAAGGATCAGAGACAAAACTAATTATAAAATCAAAAATACATTTTATTGATACATAAAGAGAATAAAAGACACGCATGGGCTACCATGCATGTATCATTGCAACACACTGACATACAGATAAAATCAAAACATATAATGTCACTGTTGGTCTAGAAACATATCCCGTAGGGATTAAAGCCAAAAGACAAAGCCTGTATAGGATGGAAGATGGGTCTCAAGCTGAGTTCGGTCACGGTAGGTCCCCAGCAAGCCGACGCGTTTCGCTCAAGGCTTCCTCAGGGCCTGAGAGACCATAACAGACCGATGTTTCCTTCTTAGCAGTGACCGGTATTAGGCGACAGGGCTGCAGCGATACATATGCCGTTCGGAAGATATTGCTTCCATATTCACCATATAGAGTCTAAAATAAACCTCAAAAAGACCTCAAGGGTATATTTTTCTTGCACCGAGTCCGATATGCTGGGTCCCGACTACTTCATCAAAGGCAAGGCTTCTGGGGATAGTTCCACTATAGCCTCTTGGGGTAAAGTCACCCCTTAGCAGGTGGATGTCCTCTTCCTAAATTATTCGTCCTTATGTGTACATTCACTCCCAGATGCAATAAATCTAGCATTCACATTACGATAATCACCACAATTATAATCCGGGAGCCAGACACCTTCCACTGTGCACTTGATAAGAAATATATCCTCGGGATACGGGTCAATTGTGACGACCACGTTAACCTCTCTTCAGGCTGAGAAAGTATTAGAGGCAGGAAAGGGGGCTTACAACAAACATATATTCCAGTTATATGGACCCAAGGTCCTGGGCTATCCAAGCCCTCTGTATCGTATATACTGCATCACCTGCCTGTTAACTTATACATTATCAAGAAAAATTAGTATTTTAAAGTTGCTGCTCAGGAAGATATTAAAAATACAGGTACCCACATCCCAGAATTCATATTGAAGCATGTTTTGAAGTGTGGGGAAATAAGATTTTTCTGGTACCATCATAAGGCATTATAAGCAACTTGTTTAAAATCAGTTAAATTTATTTCACATATACAGAAACAAAATTACAATTTTCAAAAAATTAGAAAGTGGGGGACCAAACACTAGAAAATGAAAAATATAAGTACATGCAAGATATTTGTTACTAATTGAATATCATGCTGAGTACTTATGTTTTTCATTATTATTTCTAGTGTTTGGTCCCCTCCCTTGTCTTTTCTCCTGAGGAAACGGGCAACCGCCAAACAGGTTGAGAGCCTGACTATCCATACCTACATTACTCTCTGAGGTATCCTTAGACCTAAGTAACCTCCCAGAAAGGTGTAGGGACTGTCTAGAGGGACCTAATATGTATTTTGAATGTTCTTTTTGATTTTTTATATTGTAATTGTGTTTCTATATACTTGAAATAAATTTAACTGATTTTAAACAAGTTGCTTGTAGTGTCTTATGACGGTACCGGAAAAACCCTATTGCCCCACCAAACGTGTTTCAAGAAAAATTAGTACATATAATAAGTACAAAAACTTCTTTCTTATAAAATCAGTTTTGAAAAGCTCAAGTCCCCTCCATAGAAAAAAAAAATGAAACAGAAATATAAAAACTAAAGAAAAGAAATGACAGTCATTGCAGCACAAAATATGGAGACATAATAAGGTCATATAATAACAGGCTCTTTGAGGACCTACAGACTTTGTTTAGCAGGGACATTTCTTTTGCCAGTTTGGTATTTTGTATCTAGTATACTCCTACGGAAATATTTTGATATGTGTATGATATTGTATGTATTATTGTATGTGTACCTTTTTAGCCTTATGGAATAATAAAATTTGACACTGTTTTAATTATTTGTGATCATCCCTCCTTTTTGGCCTTTAAAGTACCGCCTTTTTCTTTCTTATGTGCTTTGTCTGATGGTCATATATAATCTTCCACTCAGATGTATGGGGTCATTTCTTAGAACCTTTTATATTTTCATTGTTTTGGTGTGACTTTTACAAACTATTTACATTGTTGGAAAGCTGGAACCATCCTAAGCATGTAGCTACAGTTACCTATATTGGATATTCTGACTTCTTTCTTGGTTATACTTATGAAACACAAATGGTCAATAACCCCTAACAACTATTTTGAAAAACAATGTTCTAGCCAATCTGAAAACAATAAAGATAACTCTGAAGGGCCGCTATAGGATATTATGTTTCCACTACACCTATTCATTGACCCTTGTGCCTTACAATGGATGTAAACCCTAGCTGTGTGCCAAAACCCTATGCATCATAAAGTATTGCTATGGGATTTTCCTAACGTAGTGTTTTCACTTGATCTTCATCTTTTTGCTGCTGATCTACATTTTCACTTATACCAAGCATGTGCAATGTGTATCAGAAAAGCTACTAGTGGTCTCCATCAGGGATGCATATGACATGATGACAATGCAGGAGCACAACTAGGAGACAGTTGTCACCTCATAATAGGAAGACCCTGAATAAGGACCTTTTATTGCAGAATCACCAAGTTCTATTTTTAAGTTGTAAATGTAAAAAGGTTGAAAACAACTTTAAGTTTACATTAATATCTGAAATTTTACTGATTGAGTTTAAATATATTTTATATAATAAGCCAGTAAAAGGTGATGTAGAGGAGACTAGAAAGTAATACCATGGAAACTCTTTTTTCCATCACACCACCAGATCTTATATTGTACGTGAGCAGTCACTCATTCTATGAAGAGAAGATTATTAACCTCCTGCTTTGGGGAGACCTATATGCGCCAGCAAAGAGACATCCAATTTCCAGCTGGCATTATTTGCCTGCCATGTCCTGTATTTAGGACTGTACTGCACCTACTGTTTCACTAGGGACTAAAGTAAAGGCCCATTACAGACCCCTAATTAACTTAAGTTAAACCACCTGTGGTATCGACAAGGAGAGGTCAACCTTGCCATATGTGCAATGGCTGTCAGGCTGTAACAGGAAATCAAGGGTCTACTACACAGCACTTATACTCATAATAATGCATCTTTAGAAGAAAATAAATGTTTGTTACCATATTGTGAATCATTTGCTTTCTGCTATATGAGAATGTTAACTATTTTTGAAAGGGGTTAAATATGATCACCATATGGTTGCCATTTTCAGCTATTATACTTAACATAAACCATTTTAGTGAAACCTGACTGTGATTTCAGATGGTGAAATGCAAAACGTTTTACTAACTCTAAAATGACCGAGAATCTCTGACATATAATGTAATGAATTATAGTTAGAGAAGGTTTTTGTAGGATCAATCTATGTTTTTAGAACTGTAAATAAAATGATATACATATAAGCAGTGTATGGAAACAATTATATATGTAAGATACAGCACATTTGTAAACATTTTAAAGCATTAAATAGTCACTGCAAACATGGTATTTGGATTAAAGTGAAACATTTGAGCAGAAAACTATTTAAACCAATGTTAGGGTTTAAATACTATGTGGGCTGTGGGTGAGGCTGTACGCCACTTCCTGATCTGACAGTTGTACAATAAATGAGGGTAAATATCCCTAAAGCGGACATCAGTAAAAACCTGAAATTGGTTCTAAGCCTTATCCACTTCATTAGGCAAATTTTCAATATTTTCTGTGTCCTCCTCATTGAGAAGCTTCCAGTTCTGTCTGATACCCATGATATTGAAAGGAGGTGTGGAATAATCTCACTAAACTAGTCTCACAGATAAAAATAAAAGATTTACAGAGGGTCTAACCCTTCCCCACTGTATCCAAACCTGAAATTAAAGTTTTGGCTTGTCTTTGCTTTAAATAAGTTATAGCCTAAATTAATCTAAGATCTAAGACAAAGCAGTCTTCTCGAAATGTCACATCAACAAATATCCCATTTTGTAATTGCATACATGTGCCAGTAGATTAGAATATGCTGTATGTTTTGCAAGATCATTTCCTCATCTGTTCACACAATATCGCTGACTTAAGCTCTCATGAATAATGCTTATTGGGCTTACAGTATATGTGTGGTTGTACCTGTAGCACTTGGGGGTTGCTTGCAATTGCATGTTCTTCTGTGCTGCTTTGACCCTGTGAACCATCCAGCCCTCCTGACACTCTAAGTTCAGACATGTTGTGTATACCTTTAAATGACACACTGACACAATGCAGATCGTTTTTAACTCTTTAGTTTGGCTTTACTCAAGAAGAAGGCTTGAAAAGAGTATTAATCAACTAGGCCCTGGATAAACAGCCAGGGCTCAGTTGAAATAACACTAAGAGCCCATTCACATTAGCGCCAGTTGTCAGGCGACTTGTCAGCCTGACAAGTCGCGGTATGTCGTGGTCCATTGAGTAGTACAGGACCCGTTCTAATAGGAGCGACAAAAGTCACTCCAACTTAGAAAATGGGTCCTGTACTACTTTGGGGCGACCTCGGAGCGACTTGCATAGACTTCCATTATGTGAAGTCTCTGCAAGTCGCGCCGAAGTCGCGGTGCACAACAGTGCACGCAACTTCACAGGTCGCCCCCCAAGTCGTGTCGCGCTAGTCTGAATGGGCTCTTAAGAACAGTTAATAACTAGTTATAGTAACAAATAAATACACCAAATATACACAATATCTTTCAGTAAGTGAATTAATCTCTCAGAAAGCTATAAATTGCCATGAGAAACACTCTTTCGAAAGGGGAACCCTGGTCTGCCTCCCAGCCTATCTCCCCCTTTTCTATATCTATTTTTATTTATTTATTTGCAAGTACAAATTTTTCTAATGAGGTGTTAGCAGCTACTCTCCCCACGTCTCCTCCATTGGGCCCTGCTCCCCTGCAGCTCATCCCTTCCACCTCTGTGACAGCCTGAGAGCCATGAGGAGAGGAGTGTTGGTGGAAAGAGCTTGAACTACCCGGTAGATGTTCTAACAAGAGTCTACTGATTTGAATTTGGGGGCAATCTGGTGAGGAGAGACAGGCTGGCGGAGACAAGGCTGTATGACACTATGGATGATAATTAAAAGCTCACTTTATGTGAAACTCTGGTGAGTGTTTATTACCTAAGGGAGCAGTCTCACTTGGTGTGGTGACGGGCCAGCTGTCTATCATTTGGACTTCACGTTTGAGCACTGGCAACCCTGAAGGAGTAAAAAGGACTTTTAAAGGCATAGGAGTTGTATTACTTCCTTAAAAGCACTGCTAATGCGAACATTATTTCTATGTAGATGATGTAGGCATGTGAATACAAGTAAATACACAAAATATACACAATATCTTATAGTAAGTGAATGAATCTCTCAGAAAGCTATAAATTGCTACGAGAAACACTCTTTCTAAAGGGGAACCCTGGGCTGGCCTGTAGTACCTGTATCCTAATGAGAGATGAGGTAATCTAGATACCAGTACCGTGTCCCTTTAAGAGCAATGTTATAGCAATGTCCAGTATGCAAGGCCTTGCTAATATCTTCACCGGCAGTTGGAGCTCAAAGAACAAATGATTCTCCAGTGTAGCACAGTGTAAAACAGGCAATTCAGTATACCTGGTTCTGATTAATGATAATCCGCTATCTGATCCAAGTGTAGAGTGTCTGTGTTCAGTGTTTAAGAGGAACTTTAGCAACTGGTAACTGGGCTCTGAGCAGGTGCTCTCATACCAATCCTTGTGTCCCTCTTATGAGTTCTGGAAGAACAGACAACAGAAACTCTCCACACTGTGGGACACAGAGATGGCTGCACTCTGCTTTTTCAGTGAGTCCCATCGACTCCACTCGATTAGCGATCTGCAGGGATGTCGGCGATGTAGCGATTGTCATCCGTCCCACCTGGGCCGAGTCTGCAGACAGCTGGGTGGCAGTAGGCCACAGTCCTCTCTCTCTCTCTGTGGCAGACCGATGCACACACTATGGATCCTGGGAAGCAAGAGAGCGTGGTCCTGTTTAGACAATCCCTTTATAGTCTCTCCCAGAATTCTCTCCTGGATCGAATAGCCTGCTGGGAGATGTCGTTCTTAAACAGTTCAGCAGTGCAGTAATATCCTTTTAGAAGACTACAGTTCCCACAATGCTTTTCTTCCAGTCTCAGGAGTATGATGCATGAAATCCGAGACCAACACTAGGGAGCATAGAGACAGTCAGAGAGCAGAGAATAAGTCTGCAGTGTCAGATAATGGTAGTCCGCTCCTGGCTATATACCTATTGCTTGCACTTGACACTGTGTACTGTATTCCTTCTTGCCTTGAGAAAAATATTTTATAATCTTGAACTGTCAGTTCAATTAATCTTTAATGCTTTTATTGGGCGATGGAAATCCTTTTTAAAGGCTAAGTTCACATTTTTGGAAAAAAATAATGCACATGTTTTTGCAGGCAAAAAATTAAGTTTTTTTCTTAAGGAGTCTGGAAAGCATTGCACCCCTGATCAGTGGAAATGACAGTACTTGTAGTTCAAGTCATTCACAAGAAACTGTGGATGAATGATGTGGTTGTGTGAGTGGAGCTCCTGCATGGTCACGTTATTTTCAAAAGTGACAGCAGATTGCTGCCTTGGGGGTTATGCTTCAGCTGCTGGAACATGTTACATGTTCCACCCTGAATATGGGTGGAACATGTAACATGTTCCAAAAGGTGAACTTGTCCTTTAACTATCCATATCTGAAACACTCACAGTATGTACACTATTTTGTCAAAAGTATTGGGACGCCTGCCTTTAGATGCACATGAGCCGGCTGACTACTTGTCTTCAGAAATGCTTCTACTCACACATATGATTTCTTGGTGGGATCATTTGATTTGTTAAGCAACCAATTTTCACATATAGAGCACAGCAGTGACACACTTTCCATGGTGGATTATTTTAGCTGCACTACAAACAGTTTGTTGTATTTGCATGTGGGAAAGTTAGAGCAATGTCTTTTCACTAAACACATTAAATTGTGGAGCACCGGACTATTTAGGAACTTTTTGCACCATTTATTATTTGCCATTTTTTGTGAACAGTTTGAGGCTACTTATTCACAAACAAATTATTTTTGATGTAATTCACTTGTTTACACTGTTCCAGGCAACAAACGTTTCACTTATCTAATGACCCTTTGCCATTTGACTATTACACTATTGTTTGATTTTGCTTATTGCGCATAGTTTATTCCATCTGTTACCCAATCACTTTTAGGATATCATCTCAGTAAAAAACAGTTAATCTTATTTATTTTACAACATTTTTGTCTCCTCACTTTTTAATGAGTGTTTGATTGCAGCAGTTTTTTTAATTCACATATTTGCTGAGCGCACCTTTTTGTATTATGGGAATGTTTGACCATTCTTCCAGAAGCGCATTTGTGAGTTGAGGCACTGATGTGGACGAGAAGGCCTGGCTCACAGTCTCCTCTCTAATTCATCCCAAAGGTGTTCTATTGGGTTGAGGTCAGGACTCTGTATCAAGTTCAGTCAAGTTCCTCTACCCCAAACTCGCTCATCCATGTCTTTATGGAATTGCTTTGTGCACTGGTGAACAGTCATTTTGGAACAGGAAGGGGCCATCCCCAAACTGTTCCCACAAAGTTGGGTGCATGAAATTGCCCAAAATGTCTTGGTATGCTGATGCCTTAAAAGTTGCTTTCACTGGAACTAAGGGGCCAAGCACAACCCCTCAAAAACAACCCTACACCATAATCCCCCCTCCACCAAATGATTTAGACCAGTGCACAAAGCAATATTCACTATCTTCTCCAGGCAGGGAACATCTCCCGCCATGGGGGGGGGGGGGCACACCGGGAGATGACAATTGCTCGGCAGGAGGGACTGTCTGTGTTGATGGGGGAATCAAGCAAATTTATTTCCTGCAACCACGGATTGAGAAAAAAAATTGCACCCTCTATTGCCTGCCTTAGAGAGATTATCTTGTAGCATCTTCCACCTTTTCTGCGAAATCCTCACCATTTTTGGGGACAAGGAAATGACACATGTCATAAAGAGGACACAACCAGCCTGCCAGATTCTCTTACGATTATCACTAGCGGCTGCTACAGTTGCTAGCAATAAACACTATATTCTCCCGGCAGAGAGAGCTTCCCCCTCCAGGCCCCCCCCCCCGCTGCAGCAGAGTTATTTAATAATTCCTTTGGTGAAGCTATATGCAGTACATGCGGCTGAGTTAAAGGGTAACTCCACTTTTGTGGGGGAAAAAAAATAACAAATAAAGAATAAATAATGTAGCGTATACAATTGCGACACAAATCATATTGTAGTTGAATGTTATTAATTTTTCCTTTTCAATCTGCAGCTGTTGTTTTTTCTGAAATTGTAATGCAAATTTGGCTACCTGGAGGTGTTCTGTACACAGAATGTGTACTGACCACACCCCAGAAACATCATTTCCTGCTTGTGTGATTGGCTCACCAATTTTCCCAGAAGTCTGCATAAGATACAAGTCACATTTCCGGCATCCCCTGCAATAAAAATGTCATTTTTGGTGAGATACTCCAAATAGGAACCTGTCCTAAGAGATGCAGGCCCAGCAGCTTTCCTCATTAGAGCCCTGTAGCTGCCACAGCTGATAGATAATTATGAAACCACTCACATTTGACCCACTCAGCACAGAGGCACAGAGGAACAAACTATGATTTGTTCCGAATAAAAAAGGTAGGAATCTGCAACAAAGTTTGTTATAATCCTTGTAATGTACAGAGATCACCCAGAGGGGAATGTTTTTTTCTCAACAAAAGTCGAGTTATGCTTTAAATAACAATTCCTTTAGTGAAGCTATATGTAGTAAATGCAGTTGAGTTATATGATAATTCCTTTAGTGAATTGAAAAGAAATACTCATATACAGTGCCATGCAAAAGTATTTGGCCCCCTTGAACTTTGCGACCTTTTGTCACATTTCAGGCTTATAACATAAAGATATAAATCTGTAATTTTGTGAAGAATCAACAACAAGTGGGACACAATCATGAAGTGGAACAAAATTTATTGCATATTTCAAACTTTGTTAACAAATAAAAAACTGAAAAATTGGGTGTGCAAAATTATTCAGCCCCTTTACTTTCAGTTATAAATCAAGTCGCGCTAAAAAATGAGCAATGGAGATGCAAAGTCCATAAAAGTCCAACAATGAATATAAACTCAATTCCAAGACCAGACCCCCTTAAGGGTATGTGCTTACCAAAGGGAGGTAAGATAAAAGCAGGTTCTCTATATAAGATCTTGTCACCTTGATGGTAGATCCAGGCCAATGTGATCGTGTTAACTCAATGGTCGTTGGATCATGAAAATGAATAAAAAACGCAATAGCGTAAAACCCAACACAAACAATTTAAAGTGACTAGGACACCACAGTGATCATTCAGTGATGGGCATTGAGTGATAAATAACCTCCACCAATGTGACTGCCCACAAATATCGATTAAAGTAAATGTAAGGGTTAAATTCCATGCAAAAAAAAATTTGTGATATATACCCCTTACCAATGTGTGATACTTTCAGTGCAGCAAACTCTCTCCAGAAGTTCAGTGAGGATCTCTGAATGATCCAATGTTGACCTAAATGACTAATGATGATAAATAGAATCCAAAAGGCACTACAAGGAAACAACAAGAGGAGGGCGCACCGACCTTGTGCATTACCACTTAAAAGTTTATTAAAATCAAAGAAGGGTAGCGTACAATATACTCCCAAAGATAGCATATGAACAAGCATATAGGAAATGGGCACCGCTCGCTTCCAGGACACTTCTCTACTGCTGGATAGCGTGATAGCGTCCTCAAAACCTGATGTGGCTTACGCGTTTCGAGGGAGGACGCTCTTCCTCAGAGCCAAAATTGCCCCGATCGTAATGCACAAGGTCGGTGCGCCCTTCTCTTGTTGTTTTCTTGTAGTGCCTTTTGGATACCCTTGGTCCTGAGGGGGGCAGCAAGACCACTTCATTTGTGTCATAAAACCGCCTAGAAGATTCACCTTCCCGCATACCACTTAAGCACAGGAGAGATATTGTTGATAAATAGAATCCACCTGTGTGTAATCAAGTCTCTGTATAAATGCACCTGCACTGTGATAGTCTCAGAGGTCAGTTTAAAGCGCAGAGAGCATCATGAAGAACAAGGAACACACCAGGCAGGTCTGAGATACTGTTGTGGAGAAGTTTAAAGCCCGATTTGGATACAAAAATATTTTCCAAGCTTTAAACACCCCAAGGAGCACTGTGCAAGCGATAATATTGAAATGGAAGGAGTATCAGACCACTGCAAATCTACGAAGACCTGGCTGTCCCTCTAAACTTTCAGCTCATACAAGGAGAAGACTGATCAGAGATGCAGCCAAGAGACCCATGATCACTCTGGATGAACTGCAGAGATCTACAGCTGAGGTGGGAGACGCTGTCCATAGGACAACAATCAGTCGTATACTGCACAAATCTGGCCTTTATGGAAGAGTGGCAAGAAGAAAGCCACTTCTTAAAGATATCCATAAAAAGTGTCATTTAAAGTTTGCCACAAGCCACCGGGGAGACACACCAAACATGTGGAAAAAGGTGCTCTGGTCAGATGAAACCAAAATCAAACTTTTTGGCAACAATGCAAAACGTTATGTTTGGCGTAAAAGCAACACAGCTTATCACCCCGAACACACCATCCCCACTGTCAAACATGGTGGTGGCAGCATCATGGTTTGGGCCTGCTTTTCCTCAGCCGGGACAGGGAAGATGGTTAAAATTGATGGGAAGATGGATGGAGCCAAATACAGGACCATTCTGGAAGAAAACCTGATGGAGTCTGCAAAAGACCTGAGACTGGGATGGAGATTTGTCTTCCAACAAGACAATAATCCAAAACATAAAGCAAAATCTACAATGGAATGGTTCACAAATAAACATATCCAGGTGTTAGAATGGCCAAGTCAAAGTCCAGACCTGAATCCAATCGAGAATCTGTGGAAAGAACTGAAAACTGCTGTTCACAAACGCTCTCCATCCAACCTCACTGAGCTTGGGCTGTTTTGCAAGGAGGAATGGGCAAAAATGTCAGTCTCTCGAAGTGCAAAACTGATAGAGACATACCCCAAGCGACTTATAGCTTTAATCGCAGCAAAAGGTGGCGCTACAAAGTATTAACTTAAGGGGGCTGAATAATTTTGCACGCCCAATTTTTCAGTTTTTTATTTGTTAAAAAATTTTGAAATATTCAATAAATTTCATTCCACTTCATGATTGTGTCCCACTTGTTGTTGATTCTTCACAAAAAAATTACAGTTTTATATTTTTATGTTTGAAGCCTGAAATGTGGGAAAAGGTCACAAAGTTCAAGGGGGCCGAATACTTTCGCAAGGCACTGTATAGAAGGGGTACCTATGAAGAGAGGAGTTAAAAACTATAAAGAAAAATAAGTCATGAATCCAGAGCTACATGAATAGTAGTTTTGTATGCATCTTTGCATCCGCAGGTCAGACACAGAGGAGTGCTGCGGGTAAAGGAAATTCCAGTGACATCAATGTGTTTTTTACATATTATTTTCTCCAGATTCTTTTGTTTTGCACCTAACATTTCAGTAATTATTCAACTCAGTTCTTTCTGGGTGTGATAGAATCTGGTTTTAATTATACTGCTGAAGACAAGCATTCTCAAGAGACCCAGTGAGCCGCATTCAAATTCCTTCAGACTATTATAATGTGAAATATTAGCATTATTATACAACATGCCAAACACTATTGAGAGCACCAAGCCAATGAATGATGAAACAGATTATAACAATTCACTAAAAACCATAGCCAAACATATATCTTGGGCCAACATGACACTTTCAATATATGAGTTAAACTGAAATAACCTTCCTAATGCAGAGTTCATTTTACAAAATTGAAATAATTATTGGGCTGTGGGAAAATGACTAATAACCAATGCATAATTAAAGAAAATCTAGACCTGACTTGTATTTTAAAAGTAAAAATGAGGTTTGGGAAAAGTAAATGGGACTTGGATGTTTTTAAGTAGCAAAATAGCAGTTTCTAGTCGTTTGGCGATGCCCTTACTTCACACCATTGTTTTGAGCTGGGCTTTACCAATATGTGTCATACTTGATAATATTCTCTTTCAGGGCTGGCAGTTTGAACCACAGCATGCAGTGAGGAGAGGCAGGAATCCAACATACTCTGAAGTTTCAGATGCTGAAGATCTCAGTGATGAATGTTAATAATGATGAACTCCCACGAGGACTAGATCTGATATCCATCTTGCCCCCTAGGATTAGTGATGTTAGTGAGTGGCTGGGGGACAAACCAGAGCCTTGGCAATGCCAAGTCCTCTTGGCTGCACAGTACCCCATCCCTATCCGCCGCACTACATCATTTGTTTTCAGAGTGCAAGGGGACCCGTCCAGGGCATATGCACAATATCATTCATTGCTATGATATGATATGAAGTGGGGTTCTAATTCAATGTGGGGAATCTGATGTGAAGAGAGACTGTAATATGAATGGGGGAGGAATTTTAATAGGTGGGGAGAATCTAATAGTAAGGGGGTCTCATGAATGAGGGCTAAATGAATGGGGCTGACTCTGATGTAGTGGAGAGACCCTGATGTTACTCTGATGTGTAGGGGGCTGACTTTAATGTATTGGAACGCTGATGTAAATAAGTAGTTTGATTTGAAGTTAGGGATCTGTAGTAAAGAGGGGTTCTAATGTAAAGGAGGGCATGCTGACCTGCAGGGGTAACTTTGATGTAATGGGAAACTGTGGTGTGATGGAAGGATTCTGATGTGAAGAGGGTTGACTCTGATGTAATGGGCGACTCTGATGTGAAGAGGGTACTATAGAATGAAGGTGAGTGCTGATGTGAAGGGGCTGACTGATGTAATGGAGGGACTCTAATGTAAAGGTGCTTATTCTGTTGTAATAGGTGTCTATGATGTAATGGGGTACTCTGATACCAAAGGGGTCTTTAACGGAACTCCGACCCACACTGTACTTGTGGTCTTCCGTCAGTATACGGCTTCCTCCCAGTCATGAACATAGATATCAGAGATTTTCCCAGCCGCCCTACATACAAAGCTAGCCGACAACTTTGCTTGTACTGGAATCTTCTCCTTATTGAACAGTCGCACAGAATTTATATACAGCATGGACCTCCCCCTCCTGATCAGATTACCACATACAGGTCAGGGGTTGCCTGATTACATTATCATATGCAGATGAAATTGTATACAGAAATAGAATTAACCTGAACTAATTATCTAGCCATCTGGACAGAAACAATGTGAGGTCATTAACTTTTAACAATGGAACAGACAAACTTAGCACAATCCACATCCCACCTCAATAGACAGACAATAGGAAAAGACTGCCTGGAGTCACAGACTTCATGGCAACAGGCTATAGGTCTCACAGTGTAAAGTGGGAT
This sequence comes from Pelophylax lessonae, assembly GCF_965119305.1. NCBI lineage: Eukaryota > Metazoa > Chordata > Amphibia > Anura > Ranidae > Pelophylax > Pelophylax lessonae. The sequence continues at coordinate 293,810,185 of NC_138771.1, read as the reverse complement.
TAAATCTTCATATTTCTTGAGAGAGATTTTTGATAAATATTACTCTCCCATTTGAAGTTATCCAAACCATTTTCTCAGTGTCCATTAAGTATCTGTCTTTCACTCCCAGTGACGGTGAGTATCGTCACAGGGTCTATAATATGAAGGGGGTTTCTGATGTAAAGGGGACTGAATCTAATGTAATGGAAGGATTCTGATGTGAAGGGGAGGGGGTGACTCTGATGTAACGGGGGGCCTTTGATGTGAAGAGGGGCCTCTAATATGAAGGGCTGGGGCTCGGATGTGAAGGGGATGGTTCTGATGTAATGGAAGGATTCTGAAGTAATGGAGGGCCTCTGATGTGAAGTGGGATGACTCTTTTTTTCATTCAATCATTTTTATTGAGAAAAAAATAAGTACAAGCAAACATAAGTATCATAAAGAACGTTGTAAAACAGATATACTCATAGAAACTATGTAAGGTACAATTCTCCAAGAGTAAGAATCATGAAAGTAATCTTCCAACAAACATTGTGAAAAACTATGGGCCTGGAAACCAGGCAACTACTGAGGAATTCTTTATAACAAAGAGTCGTAAAGGAATTATAACTGAGAACGAACTAAGGTTGATGTTTGTTACAAATTTATAAAGTGTACCAACATCCCAAATGATACTGATAACCAGAGAGGATAGTCTAAGTAGGATCTGGGTGAAAAGATCCTCAACACTAGGACTAAATTCTCAATTGTGAAAGAAAAAGGAAAAGATAGGAAGCAAAAAATCAGATAGGTATAGAGAGAGGGGGGGGGAGAGGGAAAGAAAAAAAGAGAAGGAAAAAAGAAAAACAAAAAAGAAAGAAGAGAAAGAAAGTAGGGTAAGAGAGTGAAAAAAAGGGGAAAAAAAGAAAACAAAAAAACGAAAAAAGGGGGAAATAAAGTAAAAAGGAAAGAAAGGAGAGAAATACAGAATGTGAGGATGGCTAGAAAAAAGGGGGGAAAATGGAGGGCTAGTGGGATTTTGACGGTACTATATATCTAGAAAGTAGATGACATATTTATAAAAAATACATGTTTATTATTCGACAAAATTTAAAAACACACAAAAAAACATACAATAATACATACAATGGGAATGTAAAAACATTATTGTATCCAAATTTGACATACACGTAAAGGAGCAGGCAATAGATATAAACACATGAGACGATAGCCGGTGGTCAAATGAGCACCTGGCATCTACCCAACATTTGGTATTAAACCCCTGAAGAAGCGGACCCACTTGTCCGCGAAACATGTTGGGTAGATGCCAGGTGCTCATCTGACCACCGGCTATCGTCTCATGTGTTTATATCTATTGCCTGCTCCTTTACGTGTATGTCAAATTTGGATACAATAATGTTTTTACATTCCCATTGTATGTATTATTGTATGTTTTTTTGTGTGTTTTTAAATTTTGTCGAATAATAAACATGTATTTTTTATAAATACGTCATCTACTTTCTAGATATATAGTACCGTCAAAATCCCACTAGCCCTCCATTTTCCCCCCTTTTTTCTAGCCATCCTCACATTCTGTATTTCTCTCCTTTCTTTCCTTTTTACTTTATTTCCCCCTTTTTTCGTTTTTTTTTTTTTTTTTTGTTTTCTTTTTTTCCCCTTTTTTTCACTCTCTTACCCTACTTTCTTTCTCTTCTTTCTTTTTTGTTTTTCTTTTTTCCTTCTCTTTTTTTCTTTCCCTCTCCCCCCTCTCTCTCTATACCTATCTGATTTTTTGCTTCCTATCTTTTCCTTTTTCTTTCACAATTGAGAATTTAGTCCTAGTGTTGAAGATCTTTTCACCCAGATCCTACTTAGACTATCCTCTCTGGTTATCAGTAACTGAGAACGAAGTAACTCTTGGAGAGTCCGTAACATTGAACACTGAAGTTTAGGTAAGTGCTGTCCCAAATTCCCCCTAAGAGTCTCCAAGATGAATACAAGATGAGGAGAACAGTAGCATCGGTGGTTAGATCCCTGCCCCCGAGCACCCCGTAGGGTTGCGATACATTCGGGGAACAGGGTACACACCAGCGCAAGACAGCGTCCCCAAGAACGGCAGGGAGCCATCGGCTATTTTGCACACTTAACCGGTTGCCGACCGCCGCACGACTATATACTGCGGCGGTCAGCCCCGGCCAGGCAGAGTGACGTATCGGTACGTCACTCGCCTGTCACTGACTTGCGAGCCTATCGCGGGCGGGCGCGCGCCCGCCGAGGCGCGCGCCCGCCGCGGCTCGTTCACAGGCAAGTCAGTGCGTGTGACCGGCGGACTCGATGTCCGCCAGTCACACTGCGATCGCTCCTGTGAAGGGAGAAAGACAGAGCAGCTTGTGTAAACAAGCTGCCTGTCAGTTCTCCCTGTGTAAAAGTAAAGATCTGACCGTTCTACTATGTAGAACGGTTGATCTTTGCTTTTACACCAATAGGAATGTCCCTACACAGTAGAAAGCACGCCCCTAGGACACACTTAACCCCTCCCTGTCCAATAAAGTTAACCCCTTCCCTGCCAGTGTCATTTTTGCAGTAACAGTGCATATGTATAGCACTGATTACTGCAGTAATGTCACTGGTAACCCCAAAAGTGTCAAAAATGTCAGTCAAGGGTCCGATCTGTCCGCCGCAATGTCGCAGTACCGAAAAAAAATCGCAGATCGCCGCCATTACGCGTTAAAAAAAAAAACACCAAAAATGACAAAAATCTTTCTCTTTGTTAGTAAACGCGATAACTTTTGCGCAAACCAATCAAAATACGCTTTTTGCGATTTTTTTTACCAAACATAGGTAGCATAAAACAAATTGGCCGAAAAATGTTAAAAAATTTTGATTTTTACTTTTTTTTTTGGGGAATTTCATATAAAAAAATGTGAAAAATATTGTTATTTTTGCAAAATTTACGCTCTTTTTTTGTTTATAGCGCGTGATCAAAAAATCGCACAGGTGATCAAATACCACCAAAAGAAAGCTCTGTTTGTGGGAAAAAAAGGACGTCAAATTCGTTTAGGTACAGCGTCGCACGACCACGCAATTGTCCGTTAAAGTCACGCAGTAAAAAATCGCAAAAAAACCCCTGGTCCTTTAGCAGCCAAATCCTCCGGGGCTTAAGTGGTTAAGGAAGGTGGAGGCTAATAGTGAGGAATCCAGGAGAGCTACAATCCGCTAAATTACACCGTAAACCCAGTGGAGAAGGGTAGCGAGGGAGAGGCAGGGGAGAGGGAAGCAGGGATGTGAAAGGGAGGGAAGGCCGGAGATAGAAGGGGGAAAAGGGGGAGAAGAGTGGAAGAGAGAAGTCACCGGGGGCATAAAACGGGCGAACTCAGGGTAAGATCACAACGTAATCTGAAGAAATTGGGCCCAAGGTTCCCAGACACTCTCAAATCGTGGGACCCGGTTATGCAAAATAGCCACAATTTTTTCATGTGTCATTATCCACGAAATTTTCCTTTCAGCCAGGCTGTAGGAGACCGATGGCCTCTTCCACGCTTTGGCAAGGGTAAGTTTGGCCCCCAGTAGCATAAAAGTAATTAATGTTGATACATTTTTAGAGTAATCATGGGGAAAGTCGTGTAAAAATGCTATCTGAGGTGCCTGAGGAATCCGGAGCCCCGTGACCAAACGCATCAAGTGAAACATTTTGTTCCAAAATGACCGGATTCTAGGGCAGGACCACCAGGTATGCATTAAGGATCCCTGGAGGTCGCACCCCCTAAAGCAGAGCGAGGAAGTGTTGGGAAACATAAGTGCTAGGCGGGTTGGGACCAAGTACCATCGAGTGAGAATTTTGACATTCGCCTCAATAAGTGTGATATTAACAATCCCCTTGAAAGCTTTATGGAAGATTCTGTGCCAGGCGTCCCTAGTGAGGTCCAATTGTAGGTCCTGTTCCCACTTAACGGCATATGCAGGTTTTTCGGGAGAATCCTGTAAAGCAGAATATATGACCGAGATGCCCCCTCTCATGTCCTCTGTTTCCGAACACCACCGTTCGTAGTTAGTTAGGAAAGGGGGTTCTTTCTTGTCCGACCATAACGAACAGAGGAAGTGATAAATTTGGAGGTATCTGAATTTTTCCGTCAAACGGCATCTGAAGTTTATTAACACAATGAGAAAGGGACAGAGGGCCTGTGGAGGAGAGGAAGTGCCCTATACGAAATAATCCCTTGTTCGTCCGCCACTTGAAAGCTCTGATGTCATGTCCTGGGGGAAAAAGGGGGTTGTGAAATATATGAGACAGAGGCCGGACGGGTGAAACCAAAGACCGGAGGTGGTACAGTCTTCTGGCGAGCCCGATCGAATGTGAAAGGGTCGGCGCCAGAATTTCCGGCTGCAATTTAGGTGGGCACCAAGCAATATAGTCCAGGGTGTGGTTGGGAGTGGCCTGTCTCTCTATGTGGAGCCAGTCAGGTTTTGGTCCCCTAGCGTAAATCATGGAAAACTGGGCCAATTGAGCTGCTTGGTAATAATTGCAAAGGTTGGGCAGAGCTAATCCTCCTTGTGTTCTTAGTCTATATAAGACCGAACGTGCACAACGATAGCCCCTCCTACCCCAGACAAATTTAATCAGTTTGGATTGGAAACTAAGCAGGTGGCGTTTATTAATAGGTATGGGGAGTGACCTAAAAAGATAAAGGATTCTGGGAAGAAGTGTCATTTTTATAGAATTAATGCGGCCTAGCCACGAAAGATTGTGAAGACCGCATTTCGCCAAATCATCATTTAATTTGTTATACAGGGGTGGGTAATTGGCTTGGTAAAGTGTCTCAATTGACGAGGTAAGCCTTATCCCCAAGTAAGGGAGCGAGACTTTGCACCACTGGAACGGGAAGGTGGGTTTGAGGGCTTCGAGCGTGGCTAACGGAATTGTGATGTTCAAAGCCGATGATTTCGAGATGTTCACCGTGAGGCTGGAGGCTAGTGAGAAATCACGGAGCAGGGCAAGGATGTTGGGGACCGAGACGGTTGGGGAAGTGACAAAAAGAAGGACATCGTCTGCAAAGAGTGCACACTTATGTTCCGTCGGACCACATTGAATGCCATGGATGTCCCGGCTGTGGCGGAGAGCTATCGCCAGAGATTCAATAGCGATTGCGAAAACTAAGGGTGAAAGGGGGCATCCCTGGCGGGTACCCCGTTTGATGGACAGTGAGTCTGAATAGTGGCCTAAGATGCGAATCCGTGCCGAGGGGGAGGAATACAGTGCCTGTAGAATGTTGACAAACCTAGGTCCAAATCCCCATCTGCGGAGGGTCTCAAAGAGGTAAGGCCATGATATAGTGTCAAATGCTTTGTGCAGGTCTAGGGAAAGGAGCAAAGCTTCTTGGGGAGGGCCCCCAGCCCATCTGGATTTAGTCATGGAAATTAGGTCTATCGCTCTTCTAATAAGGTCTGGTCCCTGTCTCCCCGGGATAAAGCCTGATTGGTCCTTATGGACATAATTGCTGATAAAGCTGGACAGTCTATTGGAAAGTATCTTTGTCAGGATCTTGAGATCTACATTAATAAGAGATATAGGCCTATAGTTGCTTACGTCACTGTGATCCCTGTCCGGCTTTGGAATAACCGAGATATAAGCCGAGTTCAAAGTCTTCTCAATAGTGCCCCCTTGCTGAAGTGAATTGTAAAATTTACATAACCGGGGAGCTAGGGTCGTGGCAAAGGTCATATAATAGGTCGTGGGGAACCCGTCGGGGCCTGGAGCGGAGTCCGTCTTCAGTCCCTTAATCACACTCAATACCTCGAGTTCAGAGAAGTGGTCCTCAAGTAGTTCCCTGTGGTCTCGAGTAAGGCGAGGTAACGGGAGATCATCCAGGAAACTATGAGAATGGGAGGGGGAGTATGTGGAGTCACAGTCATAAAGTTGAGAATAGAAGGAGTGGAAAGCTTTAAGGGCCTGTTGTGGGTTTTGGGATAAGGTGCCCTGGGGGGTTCTAATTTTGGGGATCGTGGAAGCACCGAATTTAGGTGAGAGTTTGACTGCCAGTTTGGATCCTATTCTATCCGACGAGGCATAGAACCTGGCCCCAGACCAGCGGAGCTGTTTTTCCGCCTCCGTCGTTAAAGCTAAATTCAATCGCAATCTGGATTCTTCCAAAAGCGTATTGGAACCGGAGTGGGATTACGTTTATGGGCTTTACTAGCTTTGAAAAATTCAGTTTCCAGCTTAAGAACATCCAATTTCCTCTGACGCTTAAGGTTGGAAGAGATTTGGATTATTTTCCCTCTGATAACGGCTTTCTGGGCAGCCCAGATGGTTTCGGGGGAGACCTCTGGAGTGTCATTGAGTGAAAAGTAAGACTCCAATTCTTTAGTCAAGATAGTGCATTGGGTAGTATCGCTCAGGAGAGCCTCATTGAGGCGCCAGTGGAATTCCCTGCCCTGAGTCGGGGTGTGGTGAAAAAGAAGGATGACCATAGCATGGTCAGAAAGAGGAGAGTCCCGAATGAAGGCCTTAACGGTCTGGGGAAGCGCTCTCATGGAGATGAAGATGTGGTCTATCCTGGAGAGAACATTATGAGGGGCCGAATAATGAGTGTAATCCCTAGCTGTGGGGTTGAGTTCTCTCCAGGCGTCGACCAGTCCTTCCGTGAAGAGTAATTTGGCAATTCGGGTGCTCTGCCTGGGGGGGGCGACAAAAGGAGGGGTTCCCTGGGCGAGATTTATCCAGCCCTTGGTCAAGAGCCACATTAGAATCTCCTCCTATTATCAGCGTACCCGCTGCATGGGGAAGCACATGAGAGGCTAAGTGTAGAAAAAAATGTGTCTTGTCTTCGATTAGGAGCGTAATAGGATAGGAAGGAGAAGGTATTGCCACCAATTTCACCTACCAGTAAGAGGTATCTGCCTTCACTGTTCACAAGCTTACTTTTGAGTTCAAATTGTATATGTCGTGCAAAGACGATCCCCACCCCCCTGGTCTTGTCTGGAGCATTCGCCAAATAGAATTGCGGGTACTTGTGGTGAACGAACAAGGGACTGTAAGATGCCGGAAAATGCGTTTCTTGGATTAGTGCAATGTCTACGTGATGGGAATGATATAAATTAAAAAGCTTACGCCTCTTAGGAGGAGAATTGATCCCCTGGACGTTATGTGATGAGAGCTTCAACGGTCGAGAGGAATCATCTGGTGGTTTCATTCCGTGGCAGAGGGGAGAAGCGCTGGAGAAGGGGCAAGTCGGTGACTTCTGCGAGACCCAATGAGGGGAAGATGCGTAGTCTGGTCGATCCACAGCGAAGACTAAAACCCTGTAGAAGAGAGAGGGAGGGACCCCCGGTGACTGAGGGTGGAAGGAGATGGAAGCAGCAGGGAAGGAGAACAGAAGGAGAGGAGGAAGACACAAAGAACCACAAGAAAATGAAAATTTGCATACAATGGCTATCAGTAAAAACCCATAACCCAGTCAGGGGAGGAAGGGCCCACCCCTTCCGTCCCTGAGACCCATAGATGCCTATCCTCAGGGAAGGCATCCGCCCGTGTCTACAGAGGTGCACCGTACCTCTATAGAGTGAGGGGCGAGGCGCAGCAGAAATCCCGCTCCGGCCAGGCGTCCTTGGGGCTATCATAGCCGCCCATTGCATAAATGGTTAAGCCGAAGGGTAGAGGCAACCCAAAAAAAAAAAAAATAAAATAAAATTTTGTGTTAGAGAAAAACTGTCATATAATGGGGAAAAGAACAAAAATTATTTTTCCCCCCCAAAAAGGAAAAGTTTAGTCTGTGTTCGTTTTATGGCAAAGGTGGAAGGAAGAACCTTTCCAGGTGACCGCTGCAGTCCTGAAGTGAAAGGAATATTCGATTAAATCTGTCTCAGAAGTGTGACTCCTGCAGAAAGAATGTGGATACCGGCTGGTGGACAAGTGCCTCTAGGGAGGACCTTTTGAAGTGTTGCTTCTCCCAGGTGGGGACCAGAGGGCTCTGGGGTGAGGGGCGCTTGAAGGAGCTTGAATTCCTGGCCGTGGATGAGGAAGGTGGCTCTAGGGAGAGCAGTCCCAGGCGAAGAAGAAGTTGTTCACCGTCCTGTAAAGATGAGAAGCTGTGTGTTTCATGTTGATACAGAAAAGTGAGGCGAAAAGGAAAGGACCACTAATATTTGACGGATTTTTGCTGCAGCACCTGAAGGAGTGGTTTAAGAGCCCTCCGCTTTTGGATAGTAGTGGGTGAAAGATCTGCAAAAATCTGTACAGGATGACCTTGTAGGAGCAGCTGATTAGAGGATCTGGATTTTTTCATAACTTCCTCCTTCACTTTGTAAAAATGGGGCTTTACAATAATGTCTCTTGGAGAGCCATCAGGGAGGGGGCCCCTCAAGGCCCTGTGTGCTCTATCCAATTCAAGGCGATATGGCGGTATAGCAGGAATTAATTCCTGAATGAAGGATGTCACTACAGCTTCAACATCTTTAATAGACTCAGGCAGGCCTCTGATCCTGAAGTTTTGTCTCCTGGATCGATTTTCTAATTCATCAATCTTAGACAAGGCTGTATCCAGCTGATCATGGAGGTCCTGCATCCTTGCCGAGTTCTGATTAACTCTGTGGACAGTTTGGTCAGTTTTAAGTTCTATGGCTTCTATTCTAGCTCCCAGGTTCTGCAGGTCAGAGTGTATAGCTGAGGTAATTTGAGAGGCTGTCTGGGCTAGGCCTGCAGACAGCATTTTAGAGAAAGAAGCCATGAGGTATGTGAGGTCCTGTGGGATGTTTGGAGGAGGTGGCAGGGAGCCCTGAGGTAAACCCTGCAGAGCAGTGTAGGCCCCAGCCGGGGACTGGAGTAATTCCTCCATGGTCCTTTCCAGAAGGGAAACTGTAGAGGCTGGTGAGAGGAGCAGGGGGCGATCTGGGGGGTCCGAGGGGCTGAGGAGGACTGACCTGCTGCGATCTGGAGGCGATGGGGTGTCTGTAATGTCCTCTCCCTCAGCGGTCCCTGGAAAGAGGTTAGTAGCGGCCGCCATCTTAGGACTGCAGGGCCGGGTCTCCGCCGCATTAAGTTGCGGAGTGAGGTCCCGCCGGACCTGCGATCCGATCATCGGGTGTCCCTGGGAGATCCCTGGTGTGTGGGGGAGCGGCGGGTCCGGTGTGGAGGCGGAGCGGTGCTTTCAATGGCAGAACGGACGCCTACGATGCCGGTGCGGGACGGAGATCCCTGGTTAAGCTGCCATCCGGGGAGCTGCCGCGCATGCGCCTCGTGGGATGACTCTTATGTAATAGAAGCTACTGATGTAATAGGAGGGATTCTGATGTGAAAGGGGTCTATAATTTGAAGGGGGACTTTGATGTGAAGGGGGCTGACTCTGATGTAATGGAAGTACTCTGGTGTGAAGGGGGGGGGAGTCTGATGTAATGGAGAGTCTCTGGTGGGATGGGGGTACTCTAACACGAAGGGGGGCTCTGATGAAATTAGTGAATTCTGATGTAATTGGGGCATGCTGATGTGAAGGAGGCTGGCTCTAAAATAATTGAAAGACTCTGACGTGAAGGTTATTTTTTTTATTTATAGCGGTGTTCCAGTCTTTTCTGTGTTTATTTAAAGTCAGCAGCTACAAAAAGTGAAGTGGGTTGTCTATGATTTAGTAGGGGAACTCCCACATGAAGAGGGCTGAGTCTGATGCGAAGGGGGTTGTCTATGATTTAGTACGGGAAATCCTATGTAAAGAGGGCTGACTCTGATGTGAAGTGGGTTGTCTATGATTTAGTAGAAGAACTCCCATGTGAAGAGGGCTGACTCTGATGTGAAGGGGGTTGTCTATGATTTAGTAGGAGAACTCCCATGTGAAGAGGGCAGAGTCTGATGTGAAGTGGGTTGTCTATGATTTAGTAGGAGAACTCCCATGTGAAGAGGGCAGAGTCTGATGTGAAGGGGGTTGTCTATGATTTAGTAGGGGAAATCCCATGTGAAGAGGGCTGAGTCTGATGTGAAGGGGGTTGTCTATGTTTTAGTAGAGGAACTCCCATGTGAAGAAGGCTGACTCTGATGTAAAGGGGGTTGTCTATGATTTAGTAGGAGAACTCCCATGTGAAGAAGGCTGACTCTGATGTGAAGGGGGTTGTCTATGATTAAGTAGGGGGACTCTCATGTGAAGAGGGCTGACTCTGATGTGAAGGGGGTTGGCTATGATTAAGTAGGGGGACTCTCATGTGAAGAGGGCTGAGGCTGATGTGAAGGGGGTTGTCTATGATTTAGTAGGGGAACTCCCATGTGAAGAGGGCTGACTCTGATGTGAAGGGGGTTGTCTATGATTAAGTAGGGGGACTCTCATGTGAAGAGGGCTGACTCTGATGTGAAGGGGGTTGGCTATGATTAAGTAGGGGGACTCTCATGTGAAGAGGGCTGAGGCTGATGTGAAGGGGGTTGTCTATGATTTAGTAGGGGAACTTCCATGTGAAAAGGGCTGAGGCTGATGTGAAGGGGATCATCTATGATTTAGTAGGGGAACCCCCAATGTGAAGAGGGCTGAGTCTGGTGGAAAGAGGAAATGCTGATGTAAAGGGGGGCTCCCCCATGTGGCACCAAAGAGAAGGGTGACATTATCATCCAGTGCAGGTATCATTTTCCTCAAACCAACAAATAAATTTCAGAAACCAGGTGCCTTCTGAATCTGTACACCTCTAAAGGTGCCAAAATTGAAAATTTCCATGTTCCCTACCTCACTGCCTCAGCATTTCCAGGTTGTGAGTCTTGGTACAGAAGCCCATAGAGTAAACAGGAAATACTGGTTTCCTGCATCTGTGTCACACGGAGTGACAGACTGTCAGTGTCTCCCACACGGCCAGTTTCAGCATGGAGAGCTGGAGAGCCAGAAAAAACATGGGGAGATAGCTGGAGAGAATAAAACAAAGGTTGTTGACACCCCCCCTGACTTTTTTACAGCACCCCAGATCAGACGGGCTAGATCCGGCCCTTACTCCCTCAACATTCAAGTCTGCTCTTTTGTGTTGTTATCTTTACATGTTTGGCATGTGTGCAGATAGGCTGCAGGTCTTTGACAGGCCTTTGGGACCTAAGCTGTGCCTAGGCGACAAAGCAGGAAGTTTCTGTCTGTGGCACAAGAAAGGCAAGAAACCTTCCCAGAAAACATCCAGGAGTATTCTCCAATTATAGAAGAGGAATGAACGAAGAACCAGGAGCAAAAAAGCTATATTTATACAGTCTTTTTATTTTTCCCTTCTTTTGCAACAATATCTGTTAATGACACAAGTGTTCATTGTTTTGTATCAAGGTCAACCATTCACATATAGTATTTGCCACTTTTATTAGCAGCACTTAAAGTGGTTGTAATCCTCAGACATGAAATATGAACAAAACATATCCCTCTATAGTGTGTGCTTGTCTCAGTCCAGAGCACTGAGGGTCATTTTTCTCTGCTGCCTGGTTCCTCTGCTATCAGCATGAGTCTTTTGTGATGAGTTTTCCTGACACCAAGAGAAAATGATGACAAGGGAAGACACAGTCTGTTCCTGTGTGCTGTATGAGGGGGGGGGGGGGGTGTCTCTTCCCTCCAATCAGCTCTTAGAGCTATCCTCATAGTCGTAACTTCAGCTCCTGGCCCCCTGCTTTTTAGAGCTGAGACATTCTGTGTAAATTTGAATGCACTTTGCACTTTGAATGGATGTAGGGGAAAGACGGCTGTAGATAGACAGGTACTTCACTGGGTACATGTAAGGGTTTACAACACAAAGTGTTACTAAACCTAAAAACCTGTTTTACCTTAATGCATTGTTTTCATTAACCATTTGCTGACCAGACACAGTATATATACTGCGGCAGATCAGCTTTATTGCGCAAAACAACCTACCTGTATGTTGTTTTATACAATATCCAGAGGGGAAGCGGGCGTGCCCCCGAAGGCCACAGGGGAGCCAATTAGCGGGTTTGGTAGATGCGATGTGCGCTGGCCACCCGCGATTGCTCCTGAGAGAGGTAGAATGGCAGTCTGCCTATGTTAACAAGGAGCACAGCTCCATGGACACACAGGTTGTGAGCGAGCATGCACCGTGTGTCCCCATAGCAAATGGCTTGCTATGGGGATGAAAAAAGAAGAGGAGGAGCCAAGATTGCTGCCAGGGACCCGAGAAGAGTCGGATCAGGGCCACTCTGTGCAATGCGATTGCACAGAGAAGGTGAGTATAACGTTAAATATTTATATAAAACAAATAAAAATTCTGATTTTAGTAACACTTTAAGCCCTCTCCATAAAGTGCTCCCTCCATGTCAATCCAGCGGGTACAATTATCAGATGTTGTTGACCTAATATAATATAACTGAGGAGGGACCAATTTCTAAGAAAATAATGGACACATTATAGTGTGATAGTCTAGAAGGGTTTATGTTAGAAAGGTCCACTAAAGTTAGGAATTTCACATTTTCATAAGTCTAGATTGAATGTAACATACCATTTTATGGAAAATTTGTTTTTACAATGTGAGTGGGAACCTGGTACAACTGTATTAAAACAATTTTTATGAACATCCATAATGATGTTTATTGAGTAAAGTATCCTTTTCCATTGATCCGATTCATGAAACAGCTATAAAAAATTATTCACATGTTCTGTGTTGTTATAATAGAATTTTGTAAGCAAAAAAAAAAAAAATTCTAGAGTTTTTTTTATAGCAGAAGTGACTTTGCATGTGCTTTCTGCAAATAATCAGTTTCTCCTGTCTTCCATTTTTCAAAATAGTGTACGCTGCCTGCAGTGCATGGAAAATGTACCCTTCTGGCACATTCTCACTATCTGTAAGATACCAAGATTGGAGCTGGGAGCAGGAACAGAGTAACTCCTGTGTGCTTGTGCAGCAGTTACATCAATAATGGATGGTCGATGACCAAATGGCCCAGGCGGAGCGACATGCTGACGGGTAGCTGAACGGGTAGCTGGACGGGTAGCTGTGAGTAGCTTGGTTTGTTCTTAATGCAATTACATGTTCTTCATCTTCATGGAGTAAGTGCACTATTTTATGCCTCTAATAACGCTTTTAAGCATTTTTATACTATGGCAAGCCTTCTGTGTTTTAGGGACCATCTATGATATTGTTACCTGGATGGGGATTCTACATTCCCTAAGAGGTTCCTGGGATGTTCAATGGCCCTGGCTGGATTTAGAGCCACAAGTGTTAAGCCTCGTACACACGCGTCGAAATTTCGGCCGGGAATTTTTCGTCCGACGACCGATCTGCCGATTTTCGGCTTGTTAGTATGATGCTTCCGACAACCGACTTTTCGGCCGAAAAAATCCTGGTGTGCAGGCTATAAAAGTTTTGTTCACCGTCAAAACACGGCCGATTTTCGTGCAGTCAGTACAGATTTCGACAGGGAAAAATCTTATGAGCAAGACTAGGCATGCTCAGAGAAGAAAGAACACAAAGAAAGCAAACCAACACATGACATCACTTCTGAAGTAGAATTTTGTCATGCGGGAAAATTCGCATGCAGTCTTGGCACGTTCCAACCAACAAAACACAACTCTGGACAAAAGACGGACGACCGGTTGGCGGAAATTCGTTGCGTGTGTACGAGGCTTTACTGACCTTCTGTGATAGAAAGACCGTGCTATCTGGTAAGCAAGCATTTTGCCTATGGTGGAGGTGACTGTCACTGATCACCTAACTATCACAGAACCTTCCTAAAAGATGTTTAGCTGGCTTCTTCACAGGTCTGCAACACACTTTGAAATAAATTGAATGTAATAAATCTAAGTATGGAACTCACAAATTAGTCAATGGTCTCGTTAAACCATTTAAAACTATAGATCTGGCCAATAGGCCAATAAAAAAAAAAAAAATGAAGCAGCAAAAAGAAACATGTAATTTCTGCAACACAGATGTGTGCCGTTGGATAGACATGCATGCATTAATTAAATTATTGTGTTAAGGCTTAAACGTACATAGTAACTTTCTGTAGAGAGGGAAAACAAACACAGACAAAAGCCAAATATGATTAAATAGAACATATGACGCATCCGTCCTTGCAGCAAAGTGTGAGGCTCAGGTCTAAACAGTGATTCTGAAATGGCAAACACATCTGTGAGCAGTATGTGCATTGAGGAAATAGCATATCATTATTACTGTGGCTGATTATTTTCTTCCTTACCTGTGTGTGTGAGCTGTGTGCATTGTGCCATTTCTGTTTATCAAGTTTGGCATAGTTGCATAGTACGTCAGGGGGGGAAAATCCTCAAGTGAAAAAAAAAACCCCCCAAATCTGCAGTTGATGCTGAAGAAGGCAAAATAACATTTTAAAACAATGGCTAATTTTGCCTACAATGGGGTAAAAGTTTCCATCTTGACCAAAATTGAATAATTCTGAATCAAAATTTTTACAATGCTATTTCTTGAAAATATTAGTAGTCATTTAAATTTTGAGTATGGTTGTATTGAGGTGATTATACTTATGTAGCAAGTGCTTTTTTTCCAATGAGTTGCACCATTCCAAACTTTATTTTAGGGCATAGCAGCCCACTTTTATTGAACAAAATGGAAAGTTCACATAAACATCAGTTGCCCATGCAGGGGTTCTTCCACATCAATATGAATAATCAACTGAAAATGCTGAGCCACCTGGCTCCCTTGTTAGCAGCACCGCTGCTCTCCTTACCAGTTCCTCTGACTGTGTTGCCCAGCCCTCCTGGTTCACTTAGCCTTTAGTCGCAGCGCCCTGCTGCCTGGCCCACACCTGGCCTCTGGATAGGGGTTCTCCTGACACCTTAATAGAAGCCGACCTGACTCCTGGGATGAGACTTTCTGTCTCCTGGCTACTGACTGGGGCACCTCTGACCCCTATTTGAGACCTCCTGTCCCTTGACTCCTGGCTTGGGCGCATTTGATCTCTGGGTGAGAATATAGGAACAAAAGAAGGCACTTCTAAGTGCAGTACATCAGCGTTTAATGTATCAAAAATGGTAAAAACACTCACAGGAATCAACTGGTAGATATGCTTATCGATATCCCATGAAAGACAATTGGATTGTATGCAATACCAGATAGCAGTATACTGAGCGCATTTCTTAGTAGATAAATGGCACATCCTATAAGAAATACTAGACTGAATGTTGGGAAAACATGGACTTTAAAGGCACTGAGTACATTAAAATATAATAATTTTATTGATTTAAATCTTAAAACATGAAAAAGAGAAAAACCATAAATACATTGCCTCAAAAAAGGCGTCAGTGTACATGACATTCATGGACAGTAATAATGAAATGATAAAACAGGCGATAAGAGCTATGATTAAGTATTTGGTACTTTACATCAAGATGATCTGTAAGAGATGACAGGTGTATAGGCTGCCATCCAAAAGGATCAATTGGTGTGGTTATAGATGCATACAAAATTTCATAGAGCCAGATTACTCGACATGTTTCGCTTTGAAGCTTCTTCTGGAGCTAGTGGTTCAATGCTCTGTATTCTGCCTGTGAATCAGAATAGTAAAAGAAAAAAAACAAAACATGACGGGGAAGGTGGAATCAGAGGCCTGGAAGAACTTGGGAAAGATGTTGGGAACGTAAACCCTGTCAGTACAAGCAAACAGCCTGTAGGTGTGGTAGAACGTCTGATTGCTCCATCAAATGTTATTATCCTTAAATTGAAGGAAAAATAATATGTGGCACATTTCCACAGTCTTACAACATATAGAAGTGTAGAACAGGTAGCGCTGTTTTCAAGAGTATTCCAAAATGTGTGCCCAGATAGTGCCTCCACCTTCCCCGGATGGGGAGTAAACTGCCTGTACTGACAGGGTTTACGTTCCCAACATCTTTCCCAAGTTCTTCCAGGCCTCTGATTCCACCTTCCCCGTCATGTTTTGTTTTTTTTTCTTTTACTATTCTGATTCACAGGCAGAATACAGAGCATTGAACCACTAGCTCCAGAAGAAGCTTCAAAGCGAAACATGTCGAGTAATCTGGCTCTATGAAATTTTGTATGCATCTATAACCACACCAATTGATCCTTTTGGATGGCAGCCTATACACCTGTCATCTCTTACGGATCATATTGATGTAAAGTACCAAATACTTAATCATAGCTCTTATCGCCTGTTTTATCATTTCATTACTACTGTCCATGAATGTCATGTACACTGACGCCTTTTTTGAGGTGATGTACTTATGGTTTTTCTCTTTTTCATGTTTTAAGATGTAAATCAATAAAATTATTATATTTTAATGTACCCAGTGCCTTTAAAGTCCATGTTTTCCCAACATTCAGTCTAGTATCCCATGAAAGACGTCCAGCAGGGGGGTATTCTTGGTGCGATCCTGTTTCCACCACTGGCCAGTGGTATAGAGTGGAATGTCCGGAATACCAGAAGAGCCACTGTGCTGCAGGAAGCAGCATGGACCGCAAGCTCCCGGAAGTGAGGTCAAGAAGGCGGTGATGCATTTCCTAGCATGCATGATAGCTACTTCTTCATAACCCCAACCTGCTGGACGTCTTTCAGTGAATGTTGATGAGCATATTTACCAGTTGATTCCTGTAACATAACTGTTTTTGATTTATTAAACCCTTATGTACTGCACTTAGAAGCGCCTTCTTTTGTTCTTCTATTCCTACCATAATTTGCTTCTCTCATATGGAATGCTGCTGAAGTGCATCCCAGGCTGCCTGCCTACTGATGTCCTGCCCATATTGACCTTCATCTGGATTGTATTGCCCATTAGAGAGCAAACTTGCCCAGAGCGCCCTATATACTATGCTTTTTTTTATGACTCCTTGGTGAAATCTTCAGTTCAGATAGACTTTTTTTCATTGCTGAGATCCTCTATGCCCTTGATTAGGTCAATCATCCTTCTTTACCTGTGATCCAGTTTCATAACATCCTTTTAGTGAACTGGTACCCAAAGCTAAACTGCATATTTAAAATGAAGATTTATAATAGTTTGTATGGTGACAAGATATTAGGTTGGATTTGCTAAAGTATGGGTTCCTGAATGCAAGGGTTAAATGTTCATTATTGTTTAGGGGAAACAAAATAAAACAGGTATCTTATTCTTCACTCCTGCGTGCTTCTTCCCAACCATTTGACCGTTCCCCCAAAATGGATTCTCTTCATTGCTCAGACGGTAGCTGGCACTCTAATGTCTTCAGGTACATTGGAGGACCTTAAAAGTGAAGGCAACAATGGTCAGTCCTCAAGCCACAGCATTCATTGGAAAGCATTTAATCCTTACCATTTAGAGGGAGCCCAACTCCCACTGTAAAGGAGTAAAGAAAAGGGTAAATTATTATTTTACCTGGAGTTCAGCTTTAAAAATTTTATCCGCTTTATGACCACCCAATAGAAGATTTACAGCTACACGGTGGACGCTCTGTGCAGAATCACCTATATACACATGATTCTGCACTTCCAGGCTTTGAGCGTGAGCATGCGCCATCGGCAATAATTTTACACAGCGGGAGCTGGTCAGAGGGTCCTGGTGACTCCATGTCTGCGGGGACCCACCGATCGTTTGGTACTCTAACAGAATAACAGACTGCCAATGTACACTAGGCAGACTGTCATTCTGGGAGTAAAGAAGACATGGATCCTGTGTTTCTGTAAAGCAGGAACACCGATCCATGTCTTCAAGTAGTAAAAGCACCTCCCCCACAGTTAGTAAGCACTCCCTAGGCACACATTTAACACCTTGATCACCCCTAATGTTAACTCCTTCCCAGCCAGTGTCATTAGTACAGTGACAGTGCATATTTTTAGCACTGATCACTGTAATGATGTCACTGGTACCCAAAAAAAAAGTGTCAAAAGTGTCAATTAGGTGTCCGATTTGTCCACTGCAATATCGCAGTCTTACTATATAGTTACATAGTTACTGTATTTTCTGGCGTATAAGACTACTTTTGAATCTCGAAAAAATCCGCCAAAAATGGGAGGTCGTCTTATACGCCGAGTATAATATCTCCAAGGTAACCTAAGTATAAGTATTACTGGTAGATCATGTAATAGGGGGGTCGTCTTATACGCCCAATCGTCTTATACGCCGGAAAATACGGTACATAGCTTGTGAGGTTGAAAAAAGACATCAGTCCATCCAGTTCAACCTATGATGTGTGTGTGTGTGATATGATGTTAAACGTACATTGTATAAGTTGCTGATCGCCACCATTACTATGTAATGTAAAAATGATCCCATAGTTTGCAGATGCTGTAACTTTTGCACAAACCAATTAATATAGGCCTATTGGGATTTTTTTTAACCAAAAATATGTAGCAGAACACATATTGACCAAAATTGATGAAAACATTAGATTTTTTACATTTTTTTTATTAGATGTCTTTTAGAACAGAAAGTAAAAAGTATTGTGTTTGTTTTTTTATTTCAAAATTGTTGGTCGTTCTTTGTTTCTAGACAAAAATAAAAACGGTAGAGGTGACCACACAAAGACAGCTCTATTTGTAGAAAAAAGGGACATACTTTTAATTTGGGTACAGCGCTGCACAACCGCACAATTGTCAGTTAAAGCAACACGGTGCCGTATTGCAAAAAAATGACCTGATCAGGAAGGGGGTAAAACCTTCCGGTCCAGAAGTGGTTAAGTTAAAAGACATTTTCAGTTTCCCTGTGCCCCCCTTCCCCTGTATGAGGAGGAAGAGAGGGAAGAATAGATCAGCGCTGTGTATGGCTGCATCTATTCTTTCCTTACTTCCTGTTCACGCAGCATTCGAGAAGCAGAAGGAGCCATTGGCTGTTGCTGCTGTCAATCAAATGCAGTGAAAAGAAAGTGGGGGGCAGGCCTAAGGCCTGCTGTGTAAGTCTATGGAACGCAGCTTCATAGACACACAGGTCGGGAACGAGCACGCACCGTGTGTCCCCATAGCAAATGGCTTGCTATGGGGCTTTTTATGGGGATGAAAAAAGAAGGAGGAGCAAAGATCTCTGCCAGAGAGGAGGATAGGGGCCACTTTGTGTGTAAACCTTCCAGAGCTGAAAAGGTTAATCCAAGGATCAAAATGTGAAAATTGTTTTTGTACCCAAGAAAATAAATACTCCAAAAAAAAAAAAAGACAAAAAAAAATAAAAAATAAAAAATGTGGCGCCAGTGCTCTTTTCTTTTTTTGCATCATTTCTGTAGGCTTTTGTATAACTGTAAGAAACAAGTTTTTGGTTATATTTTCTTTTTGCCATTTTTACCTAATGATGGGGTCTCTTCACCTGACAACCTTGTCTTTGTAATTCCCCTAGTCCCCAACTTTGCACATGCTATAGTTCCCCTTTCCTATCTATGCTGTCAATCAATCATTTCATTATTTCACAGGTTTTTAGAGGGGTGGTGGTGTCATGAGTGGGAATATTTATTACATTTTCATTCCATAGAAACAATTGCACTCAAATTGTTTATAAGCTTCATCTTAGATTTTAGTAGTATATGATAACAAACATAAATGAAAAAAGTGTGCTATGTCACTCTGCATTGATTTTATACTTGTACAAACTAGGCTATGTTTACTACACAGTCATGTGGCAACCCTAGTTCACACCACATGCGTTCCAGTGCTTTATTTTCTTCATTCAAAAAGCATAGAAAGTAGGTTACATGGTTTTTAATGTCATAGTTCACACCAGTGCTTGGAGTTCCAGTGTGTTCCAGTTCCATAAGAGCATGCTGCATTTTTCCTGCACAGAACTGTATTGGAACATGATAAAAGACATAAAAAACACACTGGAATGCACCAACACGCATCAAAAATGTACTGGATCCCAGTCAGAAAAAATAACAATATGAAATGCATCTGGAAAAGCATAAAAAACGCTCCAAAAACACACATGCAGAAACACAGCCAGAATGGATCTGGAGGACGTTTTTTGTGGTGTAAAGTGTAAACTAATGCCTCGTACACACGCACCGATTGTTGGCCGACCGATCGGCCGTCTTTTGTCCAGTGTTGTTGTGTTGGTTGAAATGTGCTCTAGACTGCACACAAATTTTGTCGGCCAACAACAACCAACTGCAGAAGTGATGTCATGTGCTGGTCTACTTTTCGTGTGTTTTTTCTTCACTGAGCATGCCCAGTCTTGATCATCACATTTTTGTCGGCCGAAATCTGTACTGACTGACGAACAATCGGCCGTTCTGTTGTTGGCCAACAAAAATTTTATAGCCTGCACACCAGGTTTTGTTCGGCCGAAAAGTCGCAGTCGGTTGTCGGAAGCATCATACTAACAAGCCGATAATCGGCCGATCGGACGTTGGCCGAAAATTTACGGCCAACAATCGGTGCGTGCGTACGGGCCTTAACCCTTTAGGAACATGTCCACGACCCGGTTTAGGAGACACTGTGCTAAAGAAATGGAGGCTGTTTATTTTAAAGTTATAATGCTGGGTTCACATATGTCTGGCTGCGGTTTGCAGTCTGGGGTCCGGTGTGTTTCTGTTCACTGGTTCAGGTGCGATTCAGGTGTAAACTTTTCCTTGAATTCACACCTCAACCGCACCTTAACTACTTAAGGACCACCCGCTGGCAGCCCCTCCTGCGCGAACCGAAGTAGTACTACGTCGGTTGCGCGCCTGGGGCTAGGGGGTGAGCGCGCGCGGCCAGCAGTACGCTCCCGCCAACACTTGGCAGCGGGCAAGCCGTTGCACGGGGCTGGTGGCCGCGATTGCCGCCGGCCACCCGTGATCGCTCCCTGCTGAGAGAGAAGGATGGTCAGCTGTTATAAACACAGCTGACCGTTCTTCTCTCTGAAATGGTCACAGAGCGCCTGTGATCCTTCTATATAGGATCACAGGTCTCTATGGTCATTTCACAAGCTACGCCCCCCCCACAGTTAGAAACACTCCCCTAGGCTTACATTTAACCCCTTGATCATCCACTGTGTTAACCCATTCCCTGCCAATGTTATTATTACAGTAACAGTGCATATTTTTAGCACTGATTACTGTAGTAATGTCACTGCTCCCCCTAAAAGTGTCAAAATGTCAGTTAGGGGTCCGATCTGTCTGCCGCAATGTTGCAGTCCCGCTAAAAATTGCAGATCGCCACCATTATTAGTAAAAAAAAAAAAAAAAAGAAACAATAAAAATGATATAAATCTTTCCCCTAGTTTGTAGACGCGATAACTTTTGTGCAAACCAATCAAAACATGCTTATTGGGATTTTTTTTTTTCTACCAAAAATATGTATACATTTACACATAAAATATGTATACATATACAGAATACAAATTAACCTAAAAGGACGAAAAATTTAGATTTTTACATTTTTTTTTACTGGGAATATAATATAGCAGAAAGCGAAAAATATTATTATTTTTTTTTCAGAAAAGTCGCTTTTTTTTGTTTATAGCGCAAAAAAAAAAAAAAAAAAAAAATGCACAGGTGATCAATTACCACCAAAAGAAAGCTTTATTTGTGGGAAAAAAAGGACATCAATTTTATTTGAGTGCACGACCGCACAATTTTCCATTAAAATAACGCAGTGACAAATCGCAAAAAATGGCCTGGTCATTAGGGAGCAAATCCTTCCGGTCCAGAACTGGTTAAACACGCAGGACCCTTTTTGAATCTGCACTGCAGCCGTCCCAGACATGTGTGCACCGGCTCCATTGAGAACCAGACACATTCACATGTCATGCGAATCGCATGCGGTCTAAAACGCATCCACTTCGCATATATGTGAACCCGGCCTTACTTCACTTTGTAAAGGGAATGTTAGTAAATGAAGGGAACATTTGTTTACTTAGAATACTTAATCATGCATGATTTATTAAGCTCAGTGATTATTCACTTTGCAAAGTTAACATCCTATACATATTAGTAAGTCAATTCACTTATGTCTCCCTCTTGTAAACCTAAGCCTCTTTTAAAACAAGAAAGTATTTTGCTTGCTTTAGAAGCTGCAGGATGTTATTACATGCTATTATTTAAAGTGCATGTAAAGCCAAATGCCAGAAGCTAGTGCAGACCTTAGGCACCCTAACAGCAAACTGAAGAATAAACATCAAACTGCTCCAGATGGGTTTTAGCTCTCAAGCCCATACACTTTACTGTGTGCGGGTCTGGTTCATCTTGCATATAAGCACCAAGAATAACAAGGATTCACATCACAACAGGACTATGGAAAACCTATTTTTTGTTTTTTAACCACTTCTGGACCGGAAGGTTTTCCTCCTTAATGACCAGGCTATTTATTTGAGATTCAGCACTGCATTATTTTAACTGCAGTACCCAAATAAAATTAATGTATTTTTTTCCTCACAAATAGAGCTTTCTTTTGGGGGTATTTGATCGCCTTTTTATTTTTTGCTCTATAAACAAAAAGAGAGTGACAATACTGAAAAACAAAACAATATTTTTCACTTTCTGCTATATAACATTCCCAAAAAAAAAATCTCAATAAGCGGATTTTGATTGGTTTGCACAAAAGTTATTGCGTCTACAAACTAGGGGAAAGATTTATGTCTTTTTTTTTAACTAGTAATGGCAGCGATCAGTGATTTTTAGCGGAACTGCAACATTGTGGCGGACAAATCGGACATCTAACCAACATTTTTTACACTTTTGGGGGGGACCAGTGACATTACTTCAGTAATCAGGGCTAAAACGATGCACTGTTGCTGTACTAATGACACTGGCAGGGAAGGGGTTAACACCAGGGGCGATCAAAGAGTTAAATGTGTCCCTAGGGGGTGCTTTCTGACTGTGTGGGGGATGTACTTATGGAATGAACACAGGGACCTGTGTTCCTAAATAGGAGGAACACAGGAGCCCTGTGTTCATTGCTGACAAATCAGCGGTCTGCCGTGTTTACAATGGCAGACCACTGTTCTGTCTCCGTGGGGCTGCAGATCAGCTTCCCCTGTGGTGAATGGGCGCACGCACACGCCCCCACTCGCGGTCCCGTGAAGGGATGTACGGGTACGTTATTTTGCGGGACAGAGCCGACCTGCCGCAGTATATATATTGCTGGGGGTCGGCAAGTGGTTAAAGAAAAGCACTATTAAGTGTGAAACACTTGAAAGCTGTATCCTGTGCCATTTATTAATCAAAGCCTTTCCAATCCGAGTTCCTGCATCATCCTGTTTTTAGCCCTGATGAAGTGCTGAGCCCCCGAAACACTTTAGCTGTTACAAAATAAAAATCTTTTAAATAGTCTGTACAAGCTGATGTGGCACTCCCATCCTTTCAAAACGTCAACAAACTTCTCTGGGGGTCCAGCAAGACCCCACAGTTGCTGGGGAGCAGCCTCTAGAACCAAAAACCACCTATCCTGTTAAAACACATCCTCATAAGGTACAGCGCTCCTACATCACAAAGATTGCATTTATTATTCTAAGAAAGACGTTTTTCCACAGTTCAGTTGTGCTATTTTCATATTTCATATTTTTAGCCAACTGAAACAGCGCTCACAGCTGGCTGACAATGCTGCTGCTAATTGTAGGGCAGTGGCTGAGGTTGAGATTTGAACCATTAATGGGCAGGCTAAATGTACCAAGTTGATTGATCGATCCACCTGGGTACAACCAGCCTGCCGGATTAATTTTCTTAAAAGTCTTCTCCCGGCGGGGTAATACACACTGTGTTTGTTCTACTTATTATAAATGAACACTTGATATTTAAAGTAATTTTACACTTTTGAAACACAAGCTGCTTATCTGTACTTGTAGAAATATTTAACATCCACATCATTAACCACTTCTGGACCAGAAGATTTTCCCCCTTAATGACCAGGCCATTTTTTGCGATTCGGCACTGCGTTAGTTTACCTGACTAATGCATGGTTGTGTGACGCTGTACCCTAATAAAAATTATGCCCTTTTTTCTCCACAAATAGAGCTTTCTTTTGATGGTATTTGATCACCTGTGCCATTTTTATTTTTTGTGCTATAAACAAAAAAGAGCAACAATTTTGAAAGAAAAAAAACAATATTTTTTACTTTCTGCTATATAACAATCCCATCATCATTTTAGGCCAATTTTTAATCTGACACATAAAAAAAAATCCCAAAAAGCGTATATTGTTTGGTTTGTGCAAACATTATCACGTCTACAAACTAGGGGGAAGATTTATGTAATTTTTATGTATTTATTTATTTATTTTTTACTAGTAATGGCAGCGATCTGCGATTTTTAGTGACAATGCGGCGGACAGATCGGACACCTAACTAACATTTTTGACACTTTTGGGGGGAACCAGTGAGATTACTACAGTAATCAGTGCTAAAAATATGCACGGTTACTGTAGTAATGACACTGGCAGGGAAGGGGTTAACACCAGGTGTGATCAAAGGGTGAAATGTGAGCCTAGGGGGGTGTTTTCTAACTGTGAGGGGGTGGGCTTGTGGAATCAACACAGCGACCTGTGTTTCTAAATAGGAGAAACAAAGGAGCTCTGTGATGATTACTGAGAGAACAACGGTCCGCTGTGTTTACATCAGCAGACCGCCATTCTCTCTCCACAGGGAGTGATCGCAGGTGCCCAGCGGCAATCGCGGTCATTGGCTTCGTGCATCAGCTTCCCCTAGGGCACCCGCCCCCAGGATCGCTCCCCCGAACCGCCTTGCGGGTGCGGCAATTCGCAGGAACCTGACACCGTATAACTGCGGCGACTGGTCGACAAGTGGTTAATGAAGAACGGAATACCTCTAGGATGTGAAGTGCAGCATCTGACAAATAAAGAAAAGAAATACACAATTTTGTTGATATAAGAAAATTGCTATAAGCAAATAAATCTTGTTTTCTTTTCAACCCTATATAACAGAAATGACAATTGAAAAATGTTTGGTTTTTAACATTAGTTCTTTCTTATAACATATTATTCTGATCTCAGCCCCATAGTCTGACATTACGGCCTCATGGACACTGCAGCTGTCAAACTTCCGTTTTACAGGAGTTTGACATTTTTTTTCTGCCCCTAAAAGCACACACTGGTGTTTACAGGCAATTAGAGGCAGGAGCATTTAGGGGCAGAAATCTGAATACACCAAAATCCCTTTCAGGAGTGGAGTGTTTGGGCAGAAAAACCCTCCTGATGCTTCTAACTGCACCTAAATGCTAGTTGCGCTTAGCACTTGAACATTCATTTTAGTGGCCAGAATAAATGAAGATTCTGGCCAATGAAATAAATGAATACCCAAATACTTGAAGCGCCTGAACACGTATAACTATACATAAATGTGTTGAAAAAACAGAACTTTACGCACGTTTTAATACAGCTTATCTCCTATAAACAAAAAGGCACTCAGAAGAGCCTAATGTGCATGAGGCCTAATAGTGATTTTATGATACATGCTAGCTAGTTAAGCCGCAAGTTCATTTACAGTAGATGTGTGCAAGTTTGCAAGGCTCTGACCAGTGGCATTGCTAGAATTGTGTAAGAACTGGGGCACCTATAGGCACCCATAGGAGAGGAATAAAGCAAAGCATGCAGCGCACAATGAATGGTTGGTGAGGGTAAATTGTGCTAACAGTGGGAGACAATAAAAATAGAATGGTTAAATAAAGCTTGGATCTATTGTTGCATGCAGGGCTCACATATGTCACAGTCCTTGGACCCTCACAATATGATTTAATTACTGTGCCACAAGCGAGAGTTTAACAGACACGTACAAACCTTAGCACTGGTTCTTCCATACATACTGTATACTTTTTGGCCTGTCTTAAAGTGGTTTTAAAGGCTGAAGGCATTCTCTGTATTAAAGCTGTGCATGAGTGCAGCAGCTCTCTCCCTCCTCATAGGCTCAGAGACAGAAGAAGAAGCCATTGGCTCCTGCTCCTGTCAATCACAGTACAGCGAGGAGAGAGCAGGGGGTGTGGCTGAGCCGCGCTCTGTGTGTCAATGGACACACAGAGCATGATTTGGAATGAGCCCATATGAGTGCTCCAAAAGCAAGCGGCTTGCTATGGTGGGCATTTGGCAGAAGGTAAGAGCCAGGAGCACTGGCGGAGGACCTGAGTAGTGGAGGAGTGGGACTGCTCTGTACAAAATCATTGCACAGAACAGGTAAATATGACATGTTTGTTCTTTAAACAAAAAAAATGCAATCACTACAGACATTCTCAGCATCAATGCTGAATCGTTTAATGCTGCATCGAGATGCATTGATTCTACAATTTTTTTCAACGCCCCTAATTATATATATATATATATATATATATATATATATATATATATATATATATATATAAAGAGAGAGAGAGAGAGAGAGAGAGAGAGAGAGAGAGAGAAAGTCCACAGGGATTGCTGCACATAAAATATATTGGAAAAAATTCCATGAAGTACAGTTCAGTATATCTCAGAAGTATTTCACACAACAGTTTCGGGCTGGTATGATAGCGCCCTTCTACAGATAGAAATACATGTAACACATGTTAGCTATACACACATTTTATATGTTTCAGTAGTAATTAGGAATCCATTCAGCCATCAATTAGCAATTAAGACAACACAGACTTTTTCAATTCATTATTTGAAAGGCTAGGGTGTGGCTACACATAGCAAATCCATTCCTCAACACATTGTCAGTATAGTATCCAATGATTTACCTATTAAAAGAAGAACACATCTTTATAATAATAAATATGTGAACAATTACAAATAATTTGTCTCATAATATCCTCCCATATCCAATATCATAATCCTACATAGCACTAGGTTGCAGAAAGCAAATATGTATACAAAAAAAGTTATATAAAGAAAAAATATATATACTGACATACATGAGAGAATATGTTCAGGAAAATATTTGCAAAATATGCATATATAAAAAAATGTAAATGTAGAAAATACATAAAAAAAACCCTTTTCATACAAATAAATATAAATCAAGTTCAGAGTTTAACTCTTTAGGCTGTAATGTATCCAAAGAGTGAATCCATTAAGGGCAATAAGATTGTGGAACTCGCTTCCACA
Organism: Pelophylax lessonae; assembly: GCF_965119305.1. Classification (NCBI taxonomy): domain Eukaryota; kingdom Metazoa; phylum Chordata; class Amphibia; order Anura; family Ranidae; genus Pelophylax; species Pelophylax lessonae. The sequence goes on along the minus strand of NC_138771.1, from coordinate 293,783,337 downwards.
AATGGTAGTATCTGCGCGGAGTATGGCTACTTTTAAAATACTCGTGGGCATACATGACCAAGATTAAAACATTCAGAGGTATGGGAAATGAATACGTCCACACACACCTACACAGGTTGAACTGGATGGACTATTGTCTTTATTGAACCTCAACTAATTCTATGTAACTTCTATGTAACTTCTATAACAGTGTAAATTTGCTGTCCCCTCAAAATAACTCAACACACAGCCATTAATGTCTAAACTGCTGGCAACAAAAGTGAGTACACCCCTAAGTGAAAATGTCTAAATTGGGCCCAATTATCAATTTTCCCTCCCCGTTGTCATGTGACTCGTTAGTGTTACAAGGTCTCAGGTGTGAATGGGGAGCAGGTGTGTTAAATTTGGTGTTATAGCTCTCACTCTCTCATACTGGTCACTGGAAGTTTAACATGACACCTCAGAACTCTCTGAGGATCTGAAAAAAAGATTTGTTGCTCTACATAAAGATGGCCTAGGCTATAAGAAGATTGCCAAGACCCTGAAACTGAGCTGCAGCACGGTGGCCAAGACCATACAGTGGTCTAACAGGACAGGTTCTACTCAGAACAGGCCTAGCCATGGTCGACCAAAGAAGTTGAGTGCACATGCTCAGCATCATATTCAGAGGTTGTCTTTGGGAAATAGACGTATGATTGCTGCCAGCATTGCTGCATAGGTTGAAGGGGGGGGGGGGGGTCAGCCTGTCAGTGCTCAGGCCATACGCCGCACACTGCATCAAATTGGTCTGCATGGCTGTCATCCCAGATGGAAGCCTCTTCTAACGATGATACACAAGAAAGCCTGCAAACAGTTTGCTGAAGACAAGGGCATGGATTACTGGAACCATGTCCTGTGGTCTGATGAGATCAATATAAACGTATTTGTCTCAGATGGTGTCAAGTGTGTGTGGCGGCAACCAGGAGAGGAGAACAAAGACAAGTGTGTCTTGCCTACAGTCAAGCATGGTGGTGGGAGTGTCATGGTCAGGGGCTTCATGACTGCTGCCGGCACTGAGGAGCTACAGTTTATTGAGGGAACCATGAATGCCAACATGTACCTTGACTTTCTGAAGCAGAGCATAATCCCTTCCCTTCAGAGACTGGGCCACAGGGCAGTATTCCAACATGATAACGACCCTGAACACACCTTCAAGATGAGCACTGCCTTTCTAAAGAAGCTGAGGGTAAAGGTGATAGACTAGCCAAGCATGTCTCCAGACATAAACCCTATTGAGCATCTGTAGGGCATCCTCAAAGGAAAGTGGAGGAATGCAAGGTCTTTAACATCCACCATCTCTGTGATGTCATCAAGGAGGAATGGAAGAGGACTCCAGGGGCAGCATGTGAAGCTCTGGTTAACTCCATGCCAAAGGGGGTTAAGGCAGTGCTGGAAAATAATGGTGGCCACACAAAATATTGACACTTTGGACCCAATTTGGACATTTTCACTTAGGGGTGTACTCACTTTTGTTGCCAGCGGTTTAGACATTAATGGCTGTGTGTTGAGTTATTTTGAAGGGACAGCAAATTTACACTCACTACTTTACATTGAAGAAAAGTGTAATTTCTCCAGTGCTGTCACATAAAAAGATATAATAAAATATTTACAAAAATGTGAGGGGTGTACTCACTTTTGTGAGATACTGTATATATATATATATATATATATATATATGTTTTCCTTTTGGAAATAAACATTTAATAATGACACGAATTTGTAGAACATTATGGGTTTGTAAAGAAAGGGGCTAGGCCATACACGATTCGAATTCCTGCTGAACCAGTCGAGATTCGAGAAAGTAACGGGCAGGCTGAATGTACCAAGTTGATCAATCAATCAACTTGGGTGCAACCAGCCTGCCAGATTCTCTTGCGATTATCGCTAGTGGCTTCTATAGCCGCTAGCAATAATCACTATCTTCTCCTGGCAGGGACAGCTTTACCCACCCTCCCCCGCCGGGAGAAGACAATTGCTGATTCCCCTGTCAGCAATGTCTATGTTGATGGGGAAACCGTGCAAATTTTTTTCCTGCAATCTGTGGTTGCAGGAAAGACATTTGCACCATGTATATCCGGCCTTAGTCGTAGCTGTTTGCTTTCAGTCTCTTATAACTCTAGATGTGGCGCCTAATGAATAAACAATATGGTAAATGGGAATAGTGAATTCCTCCTTAGGTTCATTCTATTATATGCAAATTTGAGTGAGGGCTATTGAGATTTTTTTTCCAATACAGCAGGTAAAATAGTTCTGGTAAACATGTGCAAAGGAGCCAAACCATCCAAGGTTAAAAATGTAAATATATACTCCTATTCAATAATTCATACAGTATTTATCAGGCTATATATTGTAATGTTACATTTTAGCTATAAACATAATAAATAATATAAAATGCAAACATTTTAAATGTAGAGATACATTTGCTTTTACATTAGCACTAGAGCTTAATCTATGTGATGCCAGGAAAAACATCTCCTTAAATTAGAACCATTTAGCAACACTAAGTGATTGTTTGTCAGATATGCTAATTTAAAAATTTAAATGCCTGCAAACTGTATAATTAAATCCAAAATGCCAGGAGCATGTTCTCAAAATATGTTTTATATGCTGGGGCTTGGCAAGGATCTGTAGTTAAATCATGGCACTGCCAGCTATATTAGTGTAAGGCTGAATTGTAAAATTAAGAAGGCTTGTCTGAGCACATAGAGTAACAAGACTATCATACACAAGAAACCTCTTCCAAGATATGGCTAATGTTTGCTGGCTCAGGTCAGTGAACATACATATACGATCAATCAAAAGTATATAGAAAGGGGTGACATCTAGTGGGTCCGATCAGAATTTGTAGAAAGATCATTTTAAAGTTCCATTTAATTAACTTTTTCATTAGGATCTCCCTTAACAGAGGACTTCCATTTACAATGGGTATAGAAAAGGATCACCCACCTTTAAAATAATCACATTTTGTTGCTTTGCAACCTGAAATGAAGACAGACACGGTTTTTGTTGTATCCAGCTGTATTTACTCAACTGAAGTGCAACTTATAACATCCATGTGAAAGATATAACATCAACATGTCAGGAAAAAAAATTCAAAAACCGAATTGCTGAGTTGGAAAAAGGATCCCCCTTGTGTCAATATATTGCTGAACCATCTTTTGCTTTATTTACAACCTTTAGTCTGTTGGGATATGTCTCTGACAACTTTGCACATCTAGAGTTTGCAATATTCACACACTATTCTTAGCAGAACTGCTCAAGTTCAGTTAAATTTGATGGCGACTGTGGACTGCAGTCTACAAGTCATTCCACAGATTTTCAATGTGGTTTAAGTCTGGGCTCTGACTAGGCCATGCAAGGGCATTCACCTTTTTCTCCCTCAACTGTTGTGTGGTCATTTTTGCTGTGTGCTTTGGGCCATTGTCATGTTGGAAGGTAAACTTTCTTTAAAAATTTCTGGCAGGGGGCAGCAGATTTTCCCTAACAAATTTGACGCTATTTTTCCCCATCCATTTTCTATCTATCCTGACAAGTGCTCCAGTCCTTGCTGCAGAGAAAAACACCCATAATAGGATATTACTACCTCCATGCTCTACTGTAGGAATGGTGTTTTTTGGATGTGAGCTCTATTGGATTTCCGCCAGACATATAATTTGGTGTTGAGGCCAAATCATTTTTTCATTTTTTTTTCTTTTTCTGGCATGTTGGAGTTTTATCTTCACTTGGATGTTTTAAGTTGCACTGAAAAATACAGCTGGATAAAACAAAAACTGTGTCTGTCTTAATTTCAGGCTGCAAAGCAGAAAAATTTAATTATTTTAAAGGGGGTGCATTCTTTCCCTTACCCACTGTATATATGTGTAAAGGGGTGCAGACCCTTCAACAACCAATTTCTCTTAAGCTTTAGCAAAAAACCTAGGAATATGCCTCTAAGTTATTTCGATGTGGTGCACAGAGAGAACATTTATAAAATGAGGATATTTATGATTGGATGGATAGGTGTGCCCTCCTAAAATATAGTTTTGGTAAATCTAAAGGAAATCGTACAGAGATTGTATAATCAGATTGCATAGTGTTCAGTCTTTGTACAATTTCCTTTAGCTTTCTCAAAAACACAGAAGACCCACCAGAACAATTTATTAAATTTGTATCAAATTAGACAGGCTCTTGCACTACATAGATGATGTTAGATCTAATGGAGATTTTACAATCAGATTGTATAGTGTATGGTCAGCCTAAAGGAAGAAGTGGGTGGAAATAAAAAAGAGGTGGTCCAGTAATGGGGGAGGCGTGGTCCAGAGAGGTAAAACACACCCTATTCTGTAATACAGTTCATGATGGGATATGAAGTTTCCTGGGTGGTCACATGATGCTAAATATGAACAGACAGGTGCTGATTCAAAGCTGCCATAGACTAGGCAAGTAAAAGATAAGTACATTGGGATAGCTTGGGCAGAAAGGGCATGCACTTGTGAAAGTGAAATTCTGTCTGAAAAGGTGAACTTAGCTTTTAAAAAATGCTGCTTCTACAGTTTTTCATTTTACCTTTAGAAGCAGCTCAATTATATCCTATGTGTCCATGCACATTAGGATGATTGGAGGCATATTTTAAGCTCAGCAGATAGAGGCAGAAAAAAATATCCTTCTGGTTTGCATTTTGAGAGCAGTTTTCTGGCAGAAAAAATGCCACATGCTCCTAAACTCTCCTAAACTCTCCTAAACTCTCCTAAACCCTCATAAACTCCTAAACAAAATCTATTGAGCTTTTTTCTGCCATTCTGGCATTTTTTAAAGCCCAGTGTGCATGGACCCTGAAGGCAAACAAATGTTATTTTTATAACAATAGTTCCATAAAGCTTGCTTCAGCAGGGACCAGCTAAATTTTGATCCATGTGTGGACGCTACAGTTGAACAAAAGTCGATCAATCGATCGCCTTCTGTTAAATCGCCCTGTCAGTATGGTTTTCAGCGCTGATCTGTGTATTCTGATGGTGAGGGAGTCTCTTCACTGTCAGAAAACAGCAACACAGCAGGGAGGATTTCCATATTCACATTGATTGGTTGAATGAAAAAACTGACCTATGTATGGTCAGCTTTAAGCCCCATACACATGGGCCGAATGTCGGATGGCATCGGCCAGTTCAATAGAAACTGTCCGACCCAGGCCTGTGTGTACTGCAGCTGGTCCGACAGAAGCTGGCCAATCGGCCAGCTTCTATCGAAGGGGCATGACTGGTAAAGGTATGCCGACCTGGTCCCGATCAGCACTCTCATTCAATGGCAGAGAGCACTGACTGGAGTGTTCTGGCGAGGGGGGGAACACAATAGAACAGCAGGGGAGATTGCTTTATTAACATTGGATTGCTAGTACAGCAGCTCCAATCTGAGCTGTCAGTTTTTTTTTTTTTCGTTCAGCCTGCTGGGTTGTATAAAAAAATAAAAAATAGTAGTGTGTACTAGGCTTTAGACTTCAAGTGGTCAGCTTGTTTCCCGGTTTTGTTGTGTTAAATTTTCAACTTTTTCATAATTCTATTAGTAACAAGCTTAAAACCCTTCATGGTGCCAATACATCCATTTTCAATTTCTGAAAATTGGTTTGGTTGTTTTGTGCAAGGGGGTAACAGAAAATTGTGCAAGAGAGTAACAGAAAATTGTGCAAAGGAAGTAACAGAAGATTGTGCAAAGGAGTAACAGAAATGTGTTCAAGGGAGCAACAGAAATGTGTGCAAGAGAGTAACAGAAAATTGTCCAAGAGAGTAACAGAAAATTGTCCAAGGGAGTAACAGAAAATTGTGCAAAGGGTGTAACAGAAATGTTTTCAAGGAAGTAACAGAAATGTGTGCAAGGGAGTAACAGAAATGTGTGCAAGGGAGTAACAGAAAATTGTCCAAGGGAGTAACAGAAAATTGTGCAACAGGAGTCACAGAAAATTGTGCAATGGAAGGAACATAAAATTGTGCAAGGGAGTAACAGAAAATTGTCCAAGGGAGTAACAGAAAATTGTCCAAGGGAGTAACAGAAAATTGTGCAAAGGGAGTAACAGAAAATTGTGCAAGCAAGTAAAAGAAAATTGTCCAAGGCAGTAACAGAAAATTGTGCAAGCGAGTAACAGAAAATTGTCCAAGGGAGTAACAAAAAAAGGTGCAAAGGGAGTAACAGAAAATTGTCCAAGGGAGTAACAGAAAATTGTGCAAGCGAGTAACAGAAAATTGTCCAAGGGAGTAACAGAAAATTGTCCAAGGGAGTAACAGAAAATTGTGCAAAGGGAGTAATAGAAAATTGTCCAAGGGAGTAACAGAAAATTGTGCAAGCGAGTAACAGAAAATTGTCCAAGGCAGTAACAGAAAATTGTGCAAGGGAGTAACAGAAAATTGTCCAAGGGAGTAACAGGAAATTGTGTAAGGGACTAACAGGAACTTGTGCACGAGAGTAACAGGAAATTGTGCAAGGGAGTAACAGAAAATTGTCCAAGGAAGTCCCAGAAAATTGTGCAAGGGAGTAACAGAAAATTGTCCAAGGAAGTCCCAGAAAATTGTGCAAGGGAGTAACAGAAAATTGTGCAAAGGGAGTAACAAAAAATTGGCCAAGGGAGTCCCAGAAAATTGTGCAAGGGAGTAACAGAAAATTGTGCAAGAGAGTAAAAGAAAATTGTGCAAAGGGAGTAACAGAAAATTGTCCAAGGGAGTAACAGAAATGTGTACAAGGAAGAAACAGAAACGTGTGCATGGGAATAAGAGAAAACACCATGATTTTCAGCACCAAAAATTGTTTGCAATTGAATACCAGGGCAAGAGGTAAGGGTAAATCATCCAATAGGGAAAAATGTTCGGATGGCAATTGAAGATAGGAAATCCCCTCACTTTGGGGAGATTTCCACTCATTTCAGTTTGAATCCTTAAAACAGGAAGTGAAAGGATACCTCTCCTCAGCAGGACACAGACAGCAAAAATACCATATAAAACAGGTGTGAATTATTCAACGCTCCCTAACCTAATGTGTCTCTTACGTCTAACTTGTGTCTGAAGGCTGAAAGCAACCAATATAAAATCAAAAATGTTGGCTGCGTCCATTCGTGGGCAATGCAATTAATGTTTTTAAACTAAAACCTTACTTTCAAACCACAAAACTGCTTTTATTCTTCAGTGACAAACTTTTTTGCGTACAATATAATAAAATAAAACAAATGTGGCAGTCCTAGTTCAATTAGTAGTGCTTTTCTTCTTTCAAATATTTTCCCTTTAAATGTGCTTCTCTTTTTTTTTTTTTTTTTTTCACAATTTTAAACTTTATTCAAAAATAGAATAGTCATACAATATGCAAAACAATGGTAAAGTGCTTTGGATTTAAAGGGATAGTTTCCAGTAACAATTAACAATGAAGATAAACAATTGCATAGTACAATACATTCTGAAAAAGAGAAACTTTTTAGTGGGGAAGACGATTACAGTAATCGGTCCATATCATAGCATATACTTCCAGTAGCATGAAATGTGCAAACGTCAGGTAATATAGTTACTGCTATTAAAGAAGCCAGTGAAATGAACCTATGTGTCAGTTCATCCATAATATGAAGAGAAACAATAGAGAAAGAGAAAAGTCAAGAAAAGAGGGGAGGGAAGAGAGTGGAGAGAAGGAGGATGGAAGGGTAGGAAGGGGAAGATGGGTGAGGTGGGAGGGGGGTAAGTAGGGGGGCTTCTGCTTAGTCCGATCTGGTGAGAACAGCTGTTAGGCTTTTATTTATTTGTTCATAAGTTCACTATAATCTTTTTCGAAACGGTAAGAACTTACCAAGGGGACCATCATTTTTGAAATAAGTTATTTCTTTCCATTCTGATGGCAAGTGTCTCTTCCATTTCGTAGATGTAGCCCACCTTAGTGAGCCAGTCAGTGATGGCGGGAACCTTTTTGGAATTCCAGAATAAGGGTATCAGGGACTTGGCTGCGTTTAGGAGGTGTCGCGTCAGCGATCTTTTATATTTTCTGTAGGGGTATCGATTTATATGTAAAAGGCAGCATGCCGCATCTAGGTTTAATGTGGTTTCCGTAATGTGACGCACCCATTCAAGAACTTCCTTCCAGAAGCTCTTTAGTACCACGCAATCCCACCATATGTGGAGGAAGATGCCTCGATCGGAACCGCATCTCCATTAGATATCTGATGATTGTTTGGACCATTGATATAAATTGACAGGAGTGCTATACCACTGCGTCCTGATCTTGTACGAGGTTTCTTGTAGCTTGGTGCTTAACAAGCACTTATGTGAGAAGTAACAGGCCTTCTCCCACTGAGCCGAAGAGAAGGAGCATCCCAACTCTTTTTCCCATATGTTTTTATATGGATCTATAAAATCTGGAGGAGCTTCAATGAGCCTTTTGTAGGATTGGGATGTAGCCCCTTCAATTTGGTCTCCGCATATGCATTGTTCCTCAAAATCAGTCAATGGTCTGCACATCAGATTCTTGTGTTTGTTGCGAGTAATAAAATCACGTAACTGCATGTATGTCCAATATGGTAGGGGTGCGTTGGATGAGCATTCCTATTTCATCTCATGAAAGGATTTAATGTTTGAGTTTCGGAAGCATTGTTTAACCCGAAAGGGTTGGGTCCTACCTTTCTGATGTAAAACAAATGTGCGATTGTTAATACCAGGCTGGAAATCTGGGTTGTTTAGCAATGGGATGAGTGGACTCGGACCTGAGGAGATATTATGTTTAGTTGCAACTTTCTGGAATATCTTTAGGGTAGTAGCTATAAGGATGGATGAGGATGTTTTTTAATTTCTGATGGGATGTTTCGATGATCTGTCCACAGAAGGTGATGGGGTGGGGTGACATTCCAACCCAGTTCCATGCCCGTGCTTCTCATATCCCACAGTTTTTCCACCTTCACCCTTGTGGATTTCAGTTAATACAATTGTGCAGTGACTCCCACCACCTTTCACCACTGCGCTCACCTACAGTTTAGACCTCTTTCCAGGTCTAAAATCGCCTTTCCCCTCTGGGGATAATCCCAGGCTCCCCAGCTGTTCAATTGCCTTTCACTCTCCTCACTGAGCTGGCTTTGTCAGGACTTCCTTTCCTCCACATCCCCTCAGTATAAAAGATACACTCCCGATGTGTAGTATGTAAAGGTTTCACATTTATTGCATAATATCCACTTACATAAAACTTGAGACAGTGTGCTTTCAAAGATAATCCAACGGGACAGCAGCTCCCGTATGCCCTCCTATGTTCCACAAACACAGTCCTCTGTCACCCTACTCCTCCCACACTTATCCTCACGATCACGTGACTTCCTCAGGGGTTCAAAGCAAGGGTTCAGCAAAACTAACATGATAGAGGGGTTTTAACTCTAAAATGGTTTCTGGAGTTATAATGGGCCGGATTTAAAGAAACTGCAGCTTCAAACATCTATGACGTGTTTCAGTTTCGCCGCGTTCAAATCAATTAACTGGCGCTGCGGCGAATTGGCTAGTGAAACAGCAATAATGAATTCCGCCGTCAGCGGGATTCACTTACGATCGCGGCTTCGCCAATTCGCAAACTTATGTCTTCGTGCTTATAGCAGTTTCACATAGCGATGTGGGCTAGTGGATTAGTGCACACATCACACGTCTGTAATTCATCTCCCTCTGCTGTAGGTTCGAGGCTTACCATCTCCACCTAACTTTTTTATTTTCTTTTTTTGTTTATATTGCTAAAATGTAACGGATTGCATCATATATATTGCTAAATAATGTTACACTCAGAAGCGCTTGCAAGCTTACAGCATTTTAAGTGGTTTTATGATCTTGTCTGTGTGTCGAATCGATCTTATGATTGAAAGTACCAAAGGCAAGTGACCAAACCCCTACCCTACTTCAGGGCAAGATGAAACCTCACAATTTTACCATGGTCTTCTTCCCACATTCCATACAATGTTTAGTTCTTTAGCTATATGTGCTTTTTAGCTTTAACACACTCCTTTTTTTCCACCATACAGCTTTATTCTGCACAATAGCTAAGCGCTTTGCAACTTCACTGCAGTTAACAACGTCATGGGTTCAAATCACATCACTACACTTGGGATCTCTTTTCACTCTCATTTTTTTAACAGTTTTTTTAAACTATCTTGAATTTGGGGGGGGGGGGGGGGTGTCCTACCCAAATTTCAAGCACATCAATGGAAACAACACAATTTTGATTTTATGAGTGTGGTCCTAGTTTTCTCGAGATGCAATTCTTTACATATTTACCATGGTTCTTACAATTTCTTGAACAATAAACATAGGTGTCTGATATTGGACTTTCTCCATATTTCAACAACACAGACCCTCATAGTCCAACACTACATTTGCCTCACACCTCAACACAACACTGTCACATCCCTACTCTACATTACAACCCCTCACATCACCAGTACAAGCAGCATGCAAAGTGCAAAACTCCGGCCTTGGCAGCTTAATGGGCCATACACTAACAATTTGTCTAGACTTTTTCCTGTAGACTTAACCAAACCATATAATATAAGGTCAAACCTCAACACTTTCAATTTGGATGCAATCAGGCAGGCCCTTGCACTACATAGAAAATGTCAATCTGAAGGATAAAGTCTTCTCTAAATCTTACAGTGTGGATGGCCCTTTTGTCTGTAGGCACCCACACAAAACAAAAAAACACATGTTCAATTCTAAAGTCTTTATTTATTTGAGAATGACAGCATAAGGAGGGATGCAGCAAAATAATATTGTCACTCTCCAGTCCGTGTGCCTTTACAGCGCCAGACCACGATCTTTGCTCCATGGCTACGGGATTCTGATGTCTTCCACAACTTCAGGCAGAGTTCAGAATCCATTCTGCACCTCTACCAGCTCATAGGGGACAGGCATGGCAAGGTTGCTGGTCAGCTTCCAAGCCACTTTGGAAGTTCCAGGGTGTTCATGTTGGTCATCGATGCTGCTTTTGGCCATGTGCCTTACCAAATATCCACTGACCACAAAAGAAGATGAGTGGAGTCCATCAAGGTGGGATTCTACCACCTACACCCGCAAGCAGTACCACTCCTGGAAAAATAAAACAAAGGATAAGACATTTCATTATGAAAATCACATCTTAATGCCTGTTTGCTTCATTCTGAACTTCATTTAATTTCGACATCACGAGTGAAATAACACATTTTATGCCAACTTACACAAACCAGAAATCATTAATGTAAACATTTGAATACACACCTGTGACGCCAGACAGCCCATCACCACAGGCTTCTCATGGTACATGCCATGATTCCAAGATGTTCACGTTCTGGAAAATTACAACACCATAAGATACCAAGCAGCCGTTCATGTTATCAATAACTACACAGGTGGCATAGACACAAATAAACACCTGCCAGCTCTTCTCAGCCCTTTACACTATTCACAATACCAACATGTTTATGGTTAGAGGTGCATGTTTTTGCTCAAGTAGCACAATTTTACCAATGTTGACTACACTTTATCTACAATGGCAAGTATCATTGGCAGATGATAATGACCCTCTGTCTCCCTGTGAGTGGCACCTCTGCTAACTAGCTAATTAATACACATGCCCTATCTTGACCGGTTACAGTACTTACATGTAAAGTGGCTAGCAACCAGGGTATTCCGGGTGGCAAAACCTGCAGCGGTGCTCCGCCGCCTGGGGGCCGCCGGCTGAGGGACCTCTGGCTCCCTCTCCTCCGTCAGCTCCCAAGATTCATCCCGGGCAACGCACATGTTGTGCAACACGCAGCACGCCAGGATGATCTTGGAAGCCTTTGTAGGAGAGTACAGGAGTTCACCCCCAGGCCGGGCCAAGCAGAGAAACCGGGATTTGAGAAGACCTATGGTCAACTCGATGATACTCCGGCTTCTCCGCAAGGCCCTGTTGTAATTCATTTCTGCTCGGCCCTAGGGGTACCTGATTGGAGCCATCAGCCACGTCAGCTGCGGGTAACCAGCATCCCCTGAAAAATAAGAAAAATATACATTAGTTCTTCATATCATGTGACTTTAGATGACTCCTCAAAATGGGAGACAATTAGGCATTTTACTAAACAACCTGCTCGTCTGTTTGCAAAAACTCATATGAAACATCTCAACTCTGTCTAACTGCCTAAATCACTAATACAAATGGGAAAAAGGACACACAAAGTGGTGTGTTTCTCTTGCAAGTTCCAACTTGGCCCCTATTTTGTTCCTATTACATTAGCCTAGGTATTACTTCTGGAATATATCTGCAACTAGAGTGAGGAAACCAATATTGACTCACTTATGCAAAGTACTTTGGGGATATGGCAATACCATTGGAATCATTTGTAGGTTTTCTTTGGGTGGCTAGAGGACACCATTTACACATTGGTTAACCACCTTCATTGGACTCAAAGACAACTTTGCAAATCTTTCTTTTGTGAGCTGCTAAGCTGCTGATCTGGTTGTGTGTGAACAGCCTGACAACTCCTAACACATCCATTTTAGGTAGGCTTTGCTTAAATCAGGGTGTACACCGATGTAGCTTATTCCTATGTCTATGTAATCTTACAGTTTATGTTGTTAAGACAAAATACTTTACCAATAAGCCACCCTTGGGGCATTTGGCCACTTTCAAACACCTCGTACAGAGTACTGGTTCTTAACATACTGGAATCATGGCACGACCCTGGGTGACCAGTGTTGACACTCATGATGCGCTGTTTGGCGTCACACACTAATTGGACGTTCACGGAGTGGTACTGCTTGCGGTTCCGGTACTCGCTTTCGTGGCTCCTTGGTGGCCTAATGGCTATGTGGGTGCCATCGATTGCCCCTAGGATTTGCGGCATGTGTGCCCGCAGGTAGAAACCCAACTTGACTTCATTCCACTCATTTTCATTCTGTGGCCAGTGGATAAAATTAGGCACTATATCGACTATGGCATTAATGACCAACATGAACACCCTTGAAACTGTGGGCTGGCTAATGCCCATGATACTTCCCAAAGTGGCTTGGAAGCTGCCACGCCCTAAAATATACAAAGTGGCCAGCAATCTGGCCATGCCGGGCACCGCATGGCCGCGCTGTGTGTCCGGGTCAATTTTGTCTGCTATGAGCTGGTAGAGGTGGAGAATAGTTCCTCGCTCGAGCCGGAATTTCCTCCTGACATCAGAATCCCGCAGCTTGTCCAAATAGATCCTTGGAGCAAAAATGCGTGGCTGGCGAGGTAAGGGCACACGGACTGGAGGTGCTGCTGCTGGAGGTGCTGCTGCTGCTGCTGCAGCTTCCCCACCTTCTGCTGCAGCTTCCCCACCTTCTGCTGCCTCCTGTGCTAGGGCCTCCTCAAACAAGGCACCGATGAATGCCAACATTGCACCATCTAATGCGTCTGGGATATCGTCCTCCATTTTGAACGCGCAAATTCGCGAATGCGCAGATATATATAGAAACGGCCGCTAATTATCACACCTGTGAGCCAGCTATAAAAGGAGCACATGGCCAATATGGCTGCTGGATGTTATAGATCGATGTTTCTTATGTGCTAGCAAGACCCTGTGACCCACAACCTACATTATCTGGAGGTAAGACAATTGTATCTCTCTCTCCCAAAAAAAAGGAAGGAGAGGATACAATTGTCTTTTAATCATTGGCAGTTGGCCCCATGTGCATGTGGTTTGGACATGTGTTTTCTCATGTTTGTTAAAGGTGTGCAGTCTAGATTTGGCATCTAAACCTGCCCCCTTACCTTCCCAGCTTCCAAAGACACCATTTTTGCTTTCCTGATAACTGTAATTTATTATGTGCACGTATGTAGGTCATGCGATTTCTCATGTATGTTTAATGTTTGCAGCCTCCTTTTGCCTATAAAGGATTACACCGCCCCCCCTCCACCAAGTCTGTTTGTGCCATTAGGTAAGTGTTTGGAGGGCCTAGTGTGATTTGTACCCATATGCGTTTTCTTATGTGTTTTTTTTTCCATTTCTTTGCAGCCTCTTCTGCTCTTTGCCACCACCACTACCACCACCACCACCGTCTTTGTGCCATTAGGTAAGTGTTTGGAGGGCCTCGTGTGATTTGTACCCATATGCGTTTTCTTATGTGTTTTTTTTCCATTTCTTTGCAGCCTCTTCTGCTCTTTGCCACCACCACCACCACCCCCACTACCACCACCACCACCGTCTTTGTGCCATTAGGTAAGTGTTTGGAGGGCCTCGTGTGATTTGTACCCATATGCGTTTTCTTATGTGTTTTTTTTTCCATTTCTTTGCAGCCTCTTCTGCTCTTTGCCACCACCACTACCACCACCACCACCGTCTTTGTGCCATTAGGTAAGTGTTTGGAGGGCCTCGTGTGATTTGTACCCATATGCGTTTTCTTATGTGTTTTTTTTTCCATTTCTTTGCAGCCTCTTCTGCTCTTTGCCACCACCACCACCACCACCACCACCGTCTTTGTGCCATTAGGTAAGTGTTTGGAGGGCCTCGTGTGATTTGTACCCATATGCGTTTTCTTATGTGTTTTTTTTTCCATTTCTTTGCAGCCTCTTCTGCTCTTTGCCACCACCACTACCACCACCACCACCGTCTTTGTGCCATTAGGTAAGTGTTTGGAGGGCCTCGTGTGATTTGTACCCATATGCGTTTTCTTATGTGTTTTTTTTTCCATTTCTTTGCAGCCTCTTCTGCTCTTTGCCACCACCACCACCACCACCGTCTTTGTGCCATTAGGTAAGTGTTTGGAGGGCCTCGTGTGATTTGTACCCATATGCGTTTTCTTATGTGTTTTTTTTTCCATTTCTTTGCAGCCTCTTCTGCTCTTTGCCACCACCACTACCACCACCACCACCGTCTTTGTGCCATTAGGTAAGTGTTTGGAGGGCCTCGTGTGATTTGTACCCATATGCGTTTTCTTATGTGTTTTTTTTCCATTTCTTTGCAGCCTCTTCTGCTCTTTGCCACCACCACTACCACCACCACCACCGTCTTTGTGCCATTAGGTAAGTGTTTGGAGGGCCTCGTGTGATTTGTACCCATATGCGTTTTCTTATGTGTTTTTTTTCCATTTCTTTGCAGCCTCTTCTGCTCTTTGCCCACTACCACCACCACCACCACCAAGTCTGTTTGTGCCATTAGGTAAGTGTGTTCTGTAACTGTTCACTAATTATACTGTATATGAAGAGCAATCTGCAAATCATGTTTTTTCTGTTTTCTCTTTTGACATTTCAGATTTAGGAGTTTGGGGCTCTTTGCTGCTGCTGGACAGCCAGATTCTCTGCCCACCTCGTGCTCCCATGGCCCCACCCACTGGAAGGCTGAGAAGGGGCAGGGTGGCCAGGGTGGCCAGGGGGGGCAGGGGGGGCAGGGTGGGCAGATCGTCTGGCTCTGGTGTGAGGGAGGCTCCAGCTGTATCCATGAGGGAGTCCACCATCCCCATCCCGGAGGAGGAAGCCGGGGGAGGTGGTAACACACCAAGTGGACAAGCTGGCTCTTCTGACAGTAGTCCTGGAGAGGGTCTGTCCACCAGAGTCAGCTTGTCCACATTACCCCGGCTTCCCCGTTTCACCCACAATCAGTGCTGTGCCCTGGTCCACGCCTATATGGCCAGATATCAGGCGATACATGGGACCAGGGCCGCGTCTTACTCAGTAACAGAGAAGAACAGATTGTGGGATGAAATCTGGGATGCTGTAAATGCACTGGGTGAAGCACCTCGCCACCGTGACAGTGTGCGGAAGAAGGTCAACGACATCTGTGGGTCCGTTCGGAAGAAGCTAATTGCATGGGCTGCGGAGGGTCTTTATGACCGACAAGGTCGGCTGGATGAACGTGCACGAAGTTCTCTCTGGGATTATCAATTACCTTTCTTGAAGATCATAGGACCCGATACCATCTTTCCCAGAGAGGACTTAGATTCGGATGCTTTGCACCGAGGTAGGATATTATCTTGGATGTCAATTGTGTGAGTTGTTTTGAAAAGATTAACTACTATCCTATGTGTGACATGAATAGAATTTGATACTTGCCCTTACAATTGTCCTTTTTTTGTTTTCCCCAACCTGCAATTTGTTCATCTGTAGCACGGATCTCAGCCCCTCCACAGCCCATGCAGCTTGGCGAACCAGACGGACTCACAGGTGTTGACATCAGTGTTGACCCTCCTCCTGGTAGGTCCAATATCATACTGTGCCAAACAATGTAGATGTTTTTTTTTTGCCAAGATAGCTCATATTGCTATGTCCTTTACAGAAGATCCGCAGCAGGGAAAACACCCAGTGCAGCAAGGCCTGGAGGAAGGTGTTGGTATGTCTAGCCAAATAATGTTTTTTGCAATCTTATTAACCCCATTAACACACATGTTTTTTCTTATGAAAGAGTGTTGCCTTTTAGATGTTTACCCTGCAAAACACAGTTGACAGCATTAATGGGTGCTGTCATTAGTAGGCAGACCAAGCCTTCTTAACCTTTGGGAGGGTTTAGCAAGTGTCCTATGAGCCCAGGAAAGCACTTTTGAATGTTTGGCCTCAATGCTTCATTCCTGAAGCTAGGAGGGCAATCTGGCCATAATCATTACTGCCTAAGGTTATGTACTAAACATGTTTTTTTTTTTTTTTTAAAAGAACATCAGGCCCCTCTTGACGTAGCAGCTGGAGTTGGATCAGGAGCTGGCGACGATTCTGCATCCAGTGCTGTGGTATGTGATATAAGGGAACAAGGTGCACATGTAACATTTCAATGGTAGTAATGATTTTGGGCTAGATGTGGCTTACATTGTGTGTGTTAAATTAGTGCTATGACATTCTGACGATGCACCAGCACAACAAGAGTTCTATCTTGAACATCAGGGAATTATGTTATAATTTGGTGTGCCACTAATGTTCCAAAAACATCCAGGATCTTTAAAGTCCGGCCAGTCTTTGATTTTCCAGTTCCAAATTCATGGGTATCGTTTGGTTGGGTTGTCCTGTAGCCGATTGATGGCAAGATTTTAGACAACATACGTAGATGTATAAAGTCATTGGTGTAGTAACCGATTTACCAAAAGCATAAACAACCTACCACACCAGGGTTAATTGGGAACACCTTCATGTTGAATCTTTTTTGCCTTTGTCATATTAGTCATACCAATATAATATGTACCCATTATCAGAAGTGTTGCTAGCTTGGATAATCTTACAATGAACAAGTACTTATTAGAAGCACATCAAACTTTTCAATGTTCTGCTTGGGGTGTTAATTTGTCAAACTAATCTGAAATATTTAGTCATGATGTTTGATAATGATTTGGTCTATTTCTTCTGCTTTCAGGTAGCCTTAGATGCAGAGGGATTGTCACCTACCCAAACTCGTCCATCTATGCTGGATGTAGCCGAGAGGCTGCTTGATGAGTATCGGATCCAAAATGAGTTAAGGAGGCGTACTCAGCAATCTACTGAGGTAGTACGTCTGCTCGGGCTCATACAGGAATCTGTAGCAACAATGGTACAGGTTCAACAGGATATGCGTAACAGCTTGGTAAGTTTAGCAGACCAGCATCAACGGGATCGGCAAAGTGTTGACACTCAGGTGCTGGCCACACGCCAATGCCTGTTTGGATCTGAAGATGCCCCATTGGCAGAGCCCTCCCAAACATCTCACTCACCTGCCACTGCAGGTTGTGGTAGTGGGAGGGTAATGCCAGTGTTGGCCACTTGTCAGGCAGCTGGGGATGGGACAATTCCTCCTGTAGCCACTCCTAGCACTTCACACTCCGTTCGGACTCCCACACCCCTCAATGAGCAATCCTCCTGCACAACCTCTGGTTCCACAATACCCCTTCTACCTGACTACATTCACTCCACACCTTTATCACTTCACTCCTCCCCAGGCCGTCCTCCTTTTATCTCACCAATGCGACATGTCGTTTCCCCCCGCACCGTGGACCACAACAACCAATCAACCACCACTCCCCACACATCTTCACAACCCTTGCACCACCAGCAGCATCAAATAGCCTCGGGGCAGCAACTATCCCATCTCATGGTAATGGCACACGTTCCCCAAATTCTTCGGCTGAGCACAGAGCAGATTAGACTATTGGCACAAGATCTTCAGTCTGGGACATTTCCAGGGTTCAACACCCTGCATCATCAGCAGCCTCAGACACAAGATCTGATCCTAATGGGCCACTTGACCAGAACTCTACGGCTAACACCAGACCAGATGGGACTATTGGCCCACCATTTGATGGCAGGAACCTTAAGAGTGCTCACCACACTGCTTCAGTCACCACCACCACCACCACCACCACCAACTTAATTTTTTTTTTTTATTATTTTATTTTGGTTAGTTTTGTTAATGATTGTTACATTGGCCAATTTGTTGGCCCATTTTTTTGTTTAATTTGAGGGTGGCACAATATGATTTATTATAGTGTTTTTTTTTGGGGATGAAATTAAATTTTATGCAAAATGATTAGTTTGTGTTTGATCTTTGGTTTTTTAGGAGTGTTGGTGGCCAAGTAATGGCCCTGGTTAATGTAGGCATTTATACACACGTGCTTCTCTATCTCCAAACATATGATTTCTTTTAATTTTTGAAAACTCAATGTTCACATAATGCCCCAAGAAAAGGTCTCCCTTCAAATGTAGCTTCAAAACAAGTCTCAAGGCTAACATAAACCAAAGCCAACATACTAACAATTACAGACCACACCACTCGACTAAACAAATACAACACAAAAGACATTCGATGTGTACACCAAAAAGAAAACTTTGGTAATAAAATAAACGTTTTAATAACACATGTGGGTGTCTACCAACTGTAGCGTACAAAAAATATATTAAAATATATAATAGAATGAACTAAATTGCCAATGTAACATTTGTGTTGCAATGAGCAACATACTTTTATTTAATTTATATAAACATTTTTTTTGGTTTTACAATTTTTTTGTAGTTTCACAAAAACAAGGCTTTTTAGTAAACATTTTTGGTTTTTTTTGTTACCAAAAACAACAAGGCTTTTTTGTAAACATTTTTGTTTTTTTTGTTACCAAAAACAACAAGGCTTTTTTGTAAACATTTTTGGTTTTGTTTGTTACCAAAAACAACAAGGCTTTTTTGTAAACATTTTTGGTTTTGTTTGTTACCAAAAACAACAAGGCTTTTTTGTAAACATTTTTGGTTTTGTTTGTTACCAAAAACAACAAGGCTTTTTTGTAAACATTTTTGTTTTTTTTTGTTACCAAAAACAACAAGGTTTTTTTGTAAACATTTTTGGTTTTGTTTGTTACCAAAAACAACAAGGCTTTTTTGTAAACATTTTTGGTTTTTTTTGTTACCAAAAACAACAAGGCTTTTTTGTAAACATTTTTGGTTTTGTTTGTTACCAAAAACAACAAGGCTTTTTTGTAAACATTTTTGGTTTTGTTTGTTACCAAAAACAACAAGGCTTTTTTGTAAACATTTTTGGTTTTTTTTGTTGCCAAAAACAACAAGGCTTTTTTGTAAACATTTTTGGTTTTGTTTGTTACCAAAAACAACAAGGCTTTTTTGTAAACATTTTTGGTTTTGTTTGTTACCAAAAACAACAAGGCTTTTTTGTAAACATTTTTGGTTTTGTTTGTTACCAAAAACAACAAGGCTTTTTTGTAAACATTTTTGGTTTTTCTTGGTCCCAAAAACAAGGGTTTTTTATTTTTTTTCTAATTTTTTTGGTCCCAAAAACAAGGGTTTTTTATTTTTTTTCTAATTTTTTTGGTCCCAAAAAAGGGTTTTTTTTTTTTCTAATTTTTTTGGTCCCAAAAACAAGGGTTTTTTATTATTTTTCTAATTTTTTTGGTCCCAAAAACAAGGGTTTTTTATTATTTTTCAAATTTTTTTGGTCCCAAAAAAGGGTTTTTTGTTTTTTTTCTAATTTTTTTGGTCCCAAAAACAAGGGTTTTTTATTATTTTTCAAATTTTTTTGGTCCCAAAAAAGGGTTTCTTTTTTTTTTAATTTTTTTGGTCCCAAAAAAGGGTTTTTTATTATTTTTCAAATTTTTTTGGTCCCAAAAAAAAGGGTTTTTAATTTTTTGCTTTTTTTGGTATATTTTTTTTTATAATGTAGAAATGTGACATTTAAAAAACATTGGAAAATTAACAAAACAAATTAAAAAATAAAAACTACAATCTTTTTAAGGGTGACACATTCCTCACAAATGGCTCCTGAGGGTCTGGATCCGCCCCATAAGTGTCTTCCAAAACTAAAATGCGGTCTATGCACCACGTAACATATTCCAAAAGGACCTCATAGGTGAGGTGGGTGTGTCCTGGGTAGAAAAAGACATGACAATTAGTTTTATGCAAAATGATCCAAACAACGATTGTAATTAATGTGCCTCAACAAATATGCTTAGGAGTCTATTGGTTGGCTTTTATCAACACAAATTGCTGGTGTAAACCTTAAACTCAAACTTTCACAGCAAATTGTTCAAAAGGTTACATAAGATGGCTTGGAATGTTAGTAGCAGTTCCACCAAAGCTAAGTAAAAGGCTTTTCTTCATGTCAACACAAGCAATCATTTAGAAGAATGTAAGGTGTTTTGGGTTCAATTGGTCAACACGATACATGTGCACACATTTATCTTTATCACCATTGGAGTTTGTGTAGCGTTCTCTCTCCCTCTTACTGTCTATAGATTGAACCTGACACATAGTAGAGACTTACCCTTTGGAATTCGGAGGGCCAGTTGTGGCCGGAGGAGATGTGTCTGCTCCCCTTTTAGTTTTTCCGCCATCCCAGCTGTGTTAAGAGAAAAGAAAAAAATAATCTAAAAATCGAATCACACTAACTGTAGGTTACGCAGTCATGAAAACGCTCTAACACCCACTCATTACCCCTCCACATTTCCCTGAAAGTTTTATTTAGACTTTGATATGGTGGTGATGCAGATTTGTACAGTGCAAGCGTCATTCTTCTGGGTGAAGCTTGTAGCGTTAAGGATACGTACTCCCTGCTTTTGTGCTGATTGTGTTTTTCGGATGTTTTTTGTGCCTCAGCCCTGCCTGTTCTAAGTGTTGGAAACATATCATTTTTGGAGGGCTGCGGAAAACGAATCAGGTTAGACTTACACTCTCTAGGTTTTTGGGGACGAGAGAAATCACAATCCTCCTTTTTACATGGCCCCTGTACACACCTCTAGGCACCTCCCTCCTGTTGGTTGACCCCACAGCAGGCAACTTGCTATGGAGGCACATGAGATGAAGCCAAGCACCCTGTGCCTGTTCAGGCACTAGGCTGTGAGCCAGCCTTGCCCCCCTCCCTTCCGATGGTCTCAATGATTAGGAGTGACAGCATCAGGAGGCAATATTGGCATGCTGTCACCTCAGTTAAGGAGGAGGGGGGAGTCTGTTCCAGACAAGTATTTGTGCAAAATTTTGGACAGTAAGAAAATGGTCCCAGTAAGTCTTAGGGGGAATATGCACACCTATCACTTGGAATACTAATGCATAGAATGCATTCACATAAAGAACCTGCTGCCTTTAGAACAACTTGAAGCCTGAGCGAGGACATACACAGTTAGCATTTCTCCACTTACTAAGTAGACACATTACTGCAAAAGCACACAACTTACCATCATCAGGTTTTTTTTGGGCCCCCGAAGTGGATGGCGTTGCTGGCTCAGGAGAAACTGCACAAAAAGAACACAAATTGTGAACTGGAATGTGGTACATTACCGAGGAAGAGTATTTATGAAAGATTGATAAACACACATTTTCAGTGTTGACTAAATCAGGACATGATTAAATTACAATGTCCCCAAAAAATTTACAAGTACAAAGCACACCATTTCCAATGTAGAGAAACTAACACCAATTTAGAATAGGGTGGCTTGAGATAACTTACAAAAGATAACATGTCCTGTAATGCTCCCCAAAACCACCTTTCAAACATGAAGGTTAAGCAAGAGTGTTTCATGACCAACCTTCCTGTCACATATAGCAAAACTACACTTGCTTTGACTCCAACTTAGATTATCCTAGATACACATCATCCTAGCACACACAATTCATGTGAGAATCTAATTTTAGGTACTTACAGACTAGTTCAGGGGAGCCTGGAGTGGGGGAGGATGGAGGAGACCCTTCATGGGGGGGATGGTGTCCCTTCATAGGGGGATGGTGTCGTATCTCCTAGAAACACAAAGACACAGATACAATCCTTGAACAAAAGCTATTTGATAAAGGCACACAGAAAGTAGTCTGGAAACATTGAAGGTAGTAGTTACAGTGGACTGGGTAAGCAGTGGCCCCTCTTCCCCAGTCCTCCACAACAAACATCCTCAATGTCAGCTGGTACAAAACCCCAATGTCAAAATATATATATTACAGCCCTTATATTTCCCAGGACACATTGAACACACAAACACATGTAGAATACTTACTTCCCATTTGAGGAGAGCCCAGGTCCTCATCTGAGTCCGACCAATTGGCCTCTTCTTGTCCAACATTTTTTTCCTGGCCCGGATCCAGGCGACTTGGCCCTGCCTGAGGCTCCTCTCTTGCTGAAGTTACATCAACCACAAAAGAAAACAAAACAAACAATCATTCCTCCAAGTTTGACCTAATACACAACACAACAGCACATCCACATTACTTACACTGGGCCTGAGAAGTGTGAGGCTCCAGATCCTCATCACTGGTTTCTACAAAAATAAACCAAAAAATAAACAACAAAAATAATACATTATATATTATTTATGGACACAAATAGGCAGTAACCTCTCATCATGCTAGCACCATACTCAATGCCCCTACAATTCAGAACATAGAAGTGCACTTACACCAATGAGATGCATTGAGCATGTTTTAAAACAGGAGGGCACCATGCAAATTAAGCGGTCGCCTAAGGCCTCGCACCTTCAGGGGCCTTTTGGCCAGTGGCGGAGCACCAACATTTCGAAGGGCGCAGTCAGGGAAATCTCCCAAGTAAAAGATTGCTTTCAATCCTCGGATCTAAAATTTGCAGCAGTGTGCTGCAGTCCCTTCACTGCGTCTGCCAGGTGTCTGTTGTCCGCTGACACTTACTCCTCCTTCTCTGACTGGGGATTGGCCGTCTGATCATGTTATCCTAAGATGTGGAGGAATCGGTAGGTGTGTACCTGCACCAGTAGGAAGTGACTGGCCGGTCAACTCACTCTGCTATCATCAGTTGTTGCTCTGGGAGGAGAGCTCCGCCCTGGACCCGGAACATACAGGTAACCAGGCCCAGACTTGATATTTTGCAGGCTGGTCATAGATTTGTGGTGTCCACTATGCAAAGGGGTTGAGTAGCCCCAGGGAAGTTGGAAGAGTCTGAAAATGGTTGGTGGAGGAGGAGGAGAAGAAGGCCCTGGGTGGCTGGGGGACAAGGAGAGGGCCCCTGGGTGTTTTCTAGAGGAGGAAAGATCCACAATGACGCCAGAGTCAATTGCCAGGGAAGAGAGTGGAGCTGAGCAAGTCCTGCCTATCTGACCTGAAAGCCAAACATGGTGTAGATGGAGCCCTTTGCCCTACACAATGACAGCACCGGAGGTGGAAGGTGAGTGGTAGCGGGTCTTTGACATTATAGAGCATATGGACTCTGTCCATTATTGTTAGTTTTGTTTGGAGTGGTCCTTTAGATGTTTAACTGTGTTGTTTTTGACCCGAGCTGTGAGGGACTGAGGTATGACAGCCCACTATGCTGAGACTTATAGTGCCCTAGAATGTTGAGGACTGAGGAATCCTTAGTCCCTAACAGAGGGCACTACAAGTCTTAGCATAGCAGGCAGTAGTTCCTCATTCCCCTACAGAGAGCATTACAAGTCCAAGCAGGTAGCCTTCTGCAGTGGGACTTGTTGTGCCCTTGACTGTGGTGGACTGAGGAAGGGAAGTGTAAGAGGGTCTCTGTAAGCTCAGATGTATGGGGGAGCTTTGGGGACCACAGAGTTCCCTTTTACACCAGAGTCCCCAGCTTCCCCCCTCAAATAATGGTTCCCAGAACTCTCCTTACATCAGAGTCTTCACACTTCCCTCTTACAGTGTAGTAAGTCTGGAGACTCCGATGTAAAGGGGGCTCTGTAAAATGTGATTAGAGATTTGAAATTTCTACCATTTTTATTTTCTACTTACGATCCACAATTTGCAGCTGCTGAAATGGCTCGCTGTCTCGTAAGGCATACTTGAGTGTGGCAGTCCTCCTCCTCCCCTTCTTCACCAAAAGCACAAGAGGGTGCCGGCCGTCCGCTTTGGCTAGAAGCAGAAGAAAAAAAAGAAACATAAAAAATACGAATGTACATAGAAGAATTAAAGGTTGTGAAGAGACACTTGATGGAGGTAGGAAAGGTAGGAGCGAGAGGGAGGGGGGGGGGGGGGGTGTTGGTATTAGTGTTGTTGCATAGCTAAACACATGTCCACCTACCCAAAAAATTGTAACCTATCTGGTCACATGTAATGTATATTTTTACTTACCGGAGATTTGCTCCACAGCCTTTAGCAGGAGCCTGGGTGAGCGCCTTTTGGCATCACTCCAGGCCCGCTGCAGATCCACCATCTCAGCCTGAAACTGGAATCTCCGCTGCAGCCTCATCCGGACACGACACATCATCTTGTGCTTTTGGTGAAGATGCGTATTAATGGTATCATACCCCCAGAGGAGGAGGAGCTGTGGAAAGAGCAGTGTATGTTTGAGTCCAAGTATGTCCAAAATAGTACAGTCTTCAAATAACATGCTAGGTCGTCTTTGAGATATTGTAGAACAAAGAATTCCATTTCTGGTGATACATATACATCGATGTCCAAATCTACCTCCATGACATAGGTTGCCCCACACTGGTGATTTTCTCTACATGATATAGCCATTTTCTCAATTGGCCTTTCATGACACACCCAGGGCCGCCATCAGGGGGGGACAGGCAGTCACTGTATTTACAACCTTATTGCTGTCCATTTAGCAGGGTGAAAGTAACTTTACACACATGTAGCATAGGTATCAACTTTTGTCACCATGTTAAAAGGACAGCAGTATGGGTAGCATTACAGTGACTGTTATTAGTCCAGGCTCACTCAACTAGCCAATGCTTGGAAAAGCAAGCCATGCAGATTGCTTTTCAGGTCCCTTTTAACATGAGCTGTCTGATTGGGTGTGGCTGTTAATTTTTGACACAGACCTGATAAGCCCCTCCATTCTCCTTTATGGAGTGTTATATGTAAATGGGATTGCTTCATTTGAGATGCAGATTTAAACTATGTATGGCCAGGCTGAAGGTACCCAAGTTGATTGATCGATCACCTTGAGGACAACGTACAACCAGTCTGTCAGATTTTACACACACACTTATCGCTAGCATCTCTTGTAGCCACTAGCAATAATCACTGTGTTTTCCTGGCAGGGGCAGCACCGGGAGAACACAATGGCTCCGCAGGAGTGTTTCCCCTGTCTGTGTTGATGGTGGAATCAAGGCAAAATGTTTTTCCTGCAAGCCACGGGACAAACAAAGATAGTTTTTTAATTAATCCATGATTTTGCCAAAATGGGAAAAAAAAGATGTTTGCTTTGTATATTCTTAAGTTTGCTACATAACTAGAACATGTAACAGTGTTATATCATTGCAGGAGATTTCCCCTCACTTCCTGTCTTGGTGTCACCAGGACAGGAAGTGAGGGAATCTCCCGTGGGGATATAGCCAGCAATTCTTTCCTTTTATATATACTATGGACATTATAAGGCAACAATTGCAAGCTATTTCCCCACAATGATATTCCCCTCACTTCCTGTCTTGGTGACACTAAGACAGGAAGTGAGGGGAAATCTCATGCAATGATATCACCCTATTAGAAATTGGAGTTCCGTCTAAAAAGTATACATAAAGTAAGCACTTGGTTTCCAAAGTGGCAAAATTATGGAGGAGTTAAAACCCCATAGTGTGATCGGGGAATCTGACGCTGTGCTCCTACACTCCTCAATGTGTCTGTTCATTATGCTGTGCTGAATTATCCTTGATTCGCAATTCCTGCAAGAGTTGCACATGGTATGTGGGAGATGCAAATTTAAGGTGGCATAATTATCCACACAATCACACATAATCCTTTTTAAAGGTCCCCAGCAGAATTTGATGGCATAGTGGTTCACAGCAGTGCCATCAGATTCCAGTTAGATCTGTCAATTAACAAAGCAATGGGATCTGGGGGTGTATTTAACTTGCAATGGACACCCCCATTCATTATCATATGGCAGTGTGAGATGGGTGTGTTGGGAATGTGATCCATTAACCACTTAAGCCCCAGCCCTATTTCGGACACTTTTTGTTTACAAGTTTAAATCAGTATTTTTTCCTAGAAAACTACTTAGAACCCCCAAACATTATATATATATATTTTTTTAGCAAAGACTCTGGAGAATAAAATGTCGGTCATTGTAATATTTTTTATCACGCGGTATTTGCGCAGCGGTCTTTAAAGCGCCATTTTTTTGGAAAATTTTTGAAAAATCACATTTCACTAATTTTAAAAAATACTAAACAGTAAAGTTAGCCCATTTTTTTTATATATTGTGAAAGAACATGTCATGCCGAGTAAATAGATACCCAACATGTTACGGTTTAAAATTGCGCCCCCCCGTGGGATCGCGACAAACTACGGTCAAAAGAGATCTCAATCTGCGACGCTTTAAATTTATTTAACGGTTACCAGTTTTGAGTTAGAGTGTAGCTCTTTTTTTTAAATTATTGCTCACGCTCTGGCGATCGCGGCGATACCTCACATGTGTGGTTTGAACAGCGATTTTATTTGCGGCTCGACTTCCGTATACGTTTTTTTTTGTGCGCGAGCTAACGGTGACGGGGGCGGCTAAATTATTATTTTTTTTTTTCCCATTTATTTTATTTATTTTTTTAACTTTATTAAAGTTTAAAAAAAAAAAAAAAATCTGATCACTTTTATTGCTGTCACAAGCAATGTAAACATCCCTTGTGACACCAATATGTAGTGACAGGTACACTTTATGGAGGGATCGAGGGTCTAAAAGACCCTAGACCCCTCCACTACACTTCCCTGTATGCAAAACGCCGAAAACGGCATTTTTGCATACAGCCGTTTTTCAAATTTGCCGCCTTTTGCAGCACAGTAACCCGGAAGTGACGTCATGGACGCCGCCTCCGGGTTACGTCATCGGAGACCCGATCGATGCCATTTCCGGCATTCATCGGGACTCCATCCAGCCGGCGGACGTGCCGGCTGGGTGCTCGGGGCTCCCGGTGGAACGGGAGCCCCGGGCAAAGCCACGGAAGGCGGCGGGAGGGGGGGGGACGTCCCCTCCCGCCCCCCGGGTACCGATCGAGCGGCTCCCGAGCCGCATCGGTCGGTACCGACGGAAAGCCAACCGTCGGCTCTAAACCACGGTACCGGGATGGTGCCTCTAGCTAGAGGCATCATCCCGGTACACTACCGCAAAGTTTACTGACGTAGACCTACGTTAGTATGCGGTAAGTGGTTAAGACAAGTGATTATACACTCATGTGTTTCTTTTAGAGGTGATTTGTTCAAGGCAATCCTTTGAAGACATGACCATTCCAGATTTTTGTGATCACTGATTCCATCTCAGGTGAACCAATTAGCTGCTGTGTGCAGATCCAGCTTATGATGGTAAGAGCGTCAGACAAGACAAACGGTGCAGAGCTTGCAGTGTGTATGGATGTATGTAAGGCAATAATTTTTGGCATTATGTATTTAGGGAATATAATGTTTCTAATCTTGCATATATGAAAAGGGTCAATACATTTGTCTTTATCTAGACAGATTCCAAAGCGTTAGAGCAATCTGTCTCAGATAATTGTGTTTCATTTTGTGTAAAAGTTGAAACTAATCAAATCTATCTATATACAGGCATAGCCCACTTTAAGTACACAATGGGACCAGGGCATGTATGTAAACTGAAAATGTACTTAAAGTGAAGCAATCCCTTTTTTCTTTTCTCAATGCATGAAAATACACCAGCTCCATTGTAAATTTTGGCCACATTGACATAGCCTTACTCCCAAACCATGTGGGAGCATGTTAAGGGGATCCAGGACTATGACATGATAGATTACCTAGGCAAGCTGGCCAGCCACAAAATGGATATGGTGTAGTCCTGGGTACCTGGGTACCCTCTCGTTGCTCCCTAAGTTTCTTATCCCTGTCACTTATGGTTTGTGAGCAGTGTCATGGCAAGCTGAACAAGCTGTGTCCTTACTCACGATTGTATATAAAGGGAGTGTACTTAAAGCAGGGTATGCCTATCTATATCTATATAGAAAGTTCAGAGATGTGAACCTGTTCCCTATTATATACACTAATATATGGTATATAACATATTCTATAATGTATATATATTGTATATAATGTATATATTGTATATAATATATACATAGTATATATATATATATATATATATATATATATATATATATATATATATACATTGTCTCTAATATATATATTGTCTCTAATATATATATTTTCTATAATATATATTTTGTGTGTGTGTGTGTATATACATATATATACATATACACATATACATATATACACATATACATATATACATGTGTAGGGAACAGGTTCACATCTAGGAAGTTTCTATAACAGGAAGCTTCTAGATCACGTCTAATAGGCAGAAAGTGCATGCGCAGATCAGCAGACCAAAAGTTTATTGCACACCCGCTAGATAAGCGAGCGACCCACCCATCCCCCCAGCCACCATCCCCCATCCCGCACATTCACACCCCCTCCTTACCTTACACACAAATGCCACTATTTTGGCAGTATAGAGCGCAGGAGCCATGATGCACACACTTGCGAGAGGGCCTGGACAATTTCCGGAAACGTGTGCACGCACCAAAAGTTTCGTTTCCGGTTTCAATGTATAATGTATAAATGTGAGAACGCGGGTTTGTATATTAGCGAATTCGAGAACAATAGTCAACATACACAACCATTAAGCATATTTAACTTACAAAAATAAATACAAATACATACATTTGTGGACACCAGAAAACTTTATTTAGACACATGAAGACATTTGAAAAAAAGATTGGAAACATGCTGTTTATTACACAAATACACAGCTCAAACATTTCACATGACATATTTTTGGCACAGTCTCCACAGTATCCCATTGAAGCCACAGATTTGTATTTTTCAAACAAAAACAACCTTTGTACAACATTTAGACCATATACATCGACAAAGAGCCCATAATCAACAGATGCATGTGCAGATTGACAGAACAATACACTATTATGTTAACAGCAATAAATACTTACAGAGAGTCAACACATAACACAGCCAAATCTCACCTCCATAAATAACAAAGGCCCACAAATGTTAACCATAAAGCATGTGACACACAAATATATTGGACCTCTTCGTAGGTCAAATCTTTCCTGATGTCTGAGTGAGCTATATATAATCAAAGCAAACACACACCCAGAATGGTAACGCCCAGTCAAAAAATTAACTGTGTGTGTCCTGTGTGTTTTGGAGCATGCTCAGTTGCCAAAACAAGGGAAATAGAAATGAGGAGGAGGAGAGAGACCTAAACAGCCCAAATCCATGTATGTATGTATGTAGGTGTGTATATATGTGAATTGATAAAATTCTCTCTTCAAGTTTGCTAGTCATCATTTAGAATGTTTAGATACAGGAATACATACATATATATACAATTACATGAGAGAGCGAGAGAGAGAGAAATATATATTTAGGGAAACAATTGAAACACACCTTTTGGTATTTGGGAAGTGAGATTGTGACGATTGACCAGATATGTAAGCCAACAATCTGACTCATCACTCATGAACATCCCTAAATTTGGCGTGGCAATTATATCAGGCGTTCTTATGGGCGTTTTGGCTGGCGTTTTCCCAGGCTTTTTGACATGCATTTTTTGGGCAGGCATTGTTATATGAAATCACCTAAAAAAGCCCCAAAAACAGACCACAAACATGTACATGTGAACGTAGCCCATTTGGGGGCGTTTGAGGGAAATTTGTACAGCTCAAGGATCAACTCCCAAAACAGCCACAAAATCCAATCCTATTCAGTTCAATGGCCCCTGTTCCCATGTGAGCATTTTGCCGGCATGAGGAAAACACCCAACACTCACTGAGAAATAGCACAATGATTAGGGAGTCTGCCTTCCTGCTGTAGGTTTGTAAGTTCGAATCCGGAAGGAGCCCTCTGTATGGGCAACACTTGGATATCTCCAATCCTCCAAATGTTGACATCATTAATTTTGTTCATGTTTGAAAAAGGCATGTGTATCAGCAAACTTTTAATCTAAAGACATGAACAAAATACAAAAGATGCCAGTCAATATGTAGCAATATTGTGAGCTAAAGCTCTATTTGTTTGTTGGGCATACTTTGCTAATTAGCCAAGTATGAGGGATATATATATATACCTTCAGTTAAATGTATAGTAAAATGGTAACACTTGGCCATACCCATATGGAAGAAAATGTAGTATTTGCAATATATTTCGAAAAAAATTATTTTGAAACACATAAAATATTGTCAAAATTGTGACATTTCCTTGATATGTGTGAAATGCTAATAATCTTTCTTTGAAATATGTTTTCCATCTATTTTTGTTCTATCTGACAACCCGTTCCCCAATGTAATATTTTGTGGGTTTTTTCCGATAATGTGGAGGTTCTATATAAACACTGTAGATTTGACTGTTATGATTTCTGAGTTAGCAGGAAAGGTGTATGGAATGTGATGGTGTTTACTAAGGGATCCCTTGTTGGAAGTGTGCAAGTTTTTCCAATTCTGCCGGTTTTTGCCATTTTCTATGGGCGAGACAGCGGATTTCCAAGCGGTATTCAAAAAAAAATTGGCCCAAAATCGCGCTGGCGAAATTTTTTGAGCCTATTTGGCGTTGCGCATGCGCACATTCGCGCGTTCGCAGCTCGGGGCTGGAGGAGCTGTTTAACCTTTCTACACTTTCGCAGATATCTCTCTTTCTAAGTCAGTTTTTGACATTTTTTAAACGCAAGTCATCTCCAAATTGACTTCCACACCTTCCACAGTGATTTGGGATTTTTGGGGGTACAGGGGAAAATTTGGCTAAACTTTAGTCGAGCTTTTAGCTGGCGTGGTTTTAAGTCGCGCTCTGACCATATTGCATCTTAATGAATCTCACACTAGGCGCTATTTTCCGCCCGCCGTTCTTTGAATACCAATTTCAGACTTAAACAATCGCCGGTTCGCAAAATCCCGCCGAAACGCCAATTCGCCGTACTATGAATCAGGCCCATAGTATACTTTAACATTCGGCCTAGTTCCTAAATCTAATTCTTAAACCCAATCTTCAAGATCAGTTAAAAGTACATACTGTACTGTAATTGTGCTGATACTAGTAACGTTAGTATTACTAAATATTTGTAAAAAAAACAAGCTATGGTAGTAGACAAAATGTTGAAAATATGCGTGCAAACTAATTTAGGAAGCTGCTGCTTGTGTAAAGTGCTAAATCCTCAAACACTAAACACATATAAAAATACAATTTAAGCGCTGCTTCAAAATGACAATGCAATATGCAATATAATCAATAATATTTGAAAGTGCAGGTGCGAAAATAGAGTAAACAATATTACATAAAAGTGCTAGTGCAAAAAGTCCATTGATGCAGTACCCGCTAACAGTGGGCGCCAGCAGTACAAGCCAGCAGTACAAGCCAGCAGTACCCACCAACAGTACCTGCCAGCACTCCCAGCCAGCAGTACACACCAGCAGTACCAGCCAACAGTACCCACCAGAAGCACCCACCAACAGTAGCCACTAGCAATACCAGCCAGCAGTACCCACCAGCAGTACCAGCCAGCAGTACCAGCCAGCAGTACCAGCCAATAGTACCCATCAGCAGTACCAGACAGCAGTAACCTTCAGCAGTACCCACCAACAGTACCCATCAGCAGTACCCACCAGCAGTACCAGCCAACAGTACAAGCCAATAGTACCCACCAGCAATTCCCACCAGCAGTACCAGCCAGCAGTACCTGCCAGCAGTTACCACCAGAAGTATCTGCCAGTAGTACCCACCAGCAGTACCAGCCAGCGGTTCCCCCGCCAGCAGTATCCACCAGCTGTACCAGCCAGCAGTACCAGCCAGAAGCACCCGCCAGCAGTACCAGCCAGAAGTACCAGCCCTGGAGGACAGCCAGCAGTACCCACCAGCAGTATCCGTCAGCTGTACCAGCCAGCAGTACCAGCCAGAAGTACCCGGCAGCAGTTCCAGCCAGCAGTACCCACCAGCAGTACCCGCCAGCAGTACCCACCAGCAGTACGAGCCAACAGTTCCCACCAGTAGTACCAGCAAGCAGTACCAGCCAGCAGTACCAGCCAGCAATACCTGCCAGTAGAACCCACCAGCAGTATCAGCCAGCAGTTCCCCACTAGCAGTACCCGCCAGCAGCACCAGCCAGCAGTACCAACAGCAGTACCATCAGCAGTACCAGTCAACAGTACCAGCCAGCAGTACTTGCCAGCAGTACAAGCCAGCAGTACCCCCCAGCAGTACCAGCCAGCAGTTCCCCCGCCAGCAATATCCAACAGCTGTACCAGCCAGCAGTACCAGCCAGGATCACCCGCCAGCAGTACCAGCCAGCAGTACCAGCCCTGGAGGACAGCCAGCAGTACCCACCAGCAGTATCCGCCTGCTTTTCCAGCCAGCAGATCCAGCCAACAGTACCAGCCCTGGAGGACAGCCAGCAGCAGCCACCAGCCATACCCGCCTGGGGGACAGAAGCAGCCAGCAATACCTACAGTAATCTTGAAGAAGTGAAGATTGAGGTCAGTTGAGGTGCAGGTAAACTGCAGTGCATCCGTGTGAAAGCAGCCTTAGGCCCCTTTTACATGATCCGTCCGATCAGGTCCATCTGTCTGTTTTTCAGGTGGACCCATTCGGACCCTCTATTCACCTCTGTAGAGTGGCAGATGTAAACAGACTTGTGTCTGTTTACACCCACCTATCTCTAATCTGATCCACTTAAAAAAACAGAACAGGATCCGTCCCCTTCTGCCTGGGCGGATTGAATCGGACGGCCTATAGAGTAGAGCGGGCTGTGCCCGTGTCTGCTCTGCATATACTGAGTGGACACAGACCTGTCATCTGCCCACTCCACTCATTGTGGCCTGCGACTGGTTACCAAGTCCCTAAAGTGGCCCTCGCTCCTCAAAATATATATACAGTAAAACCTTGGTTTGAGAGTAACTTGGTTTAAGAGCGCTTTGCAAGACAAGCAAAATTTTCAAATAAATTTTGACTTGATATACAAGCAATGTCTTGATATACAAGTAGCCTCAAGTCACAGCTGAGTATAAAAGAGAAGAGAGGCGCCTCTAAGTGTAGCAATATGGTTAAATTTAATGAAGGTACAACATTTAGCAACTCACATGGTTGATGATTGGAACAGGCACATCTAAGGATGCAGGCATCCGGGGTAAAGCTGTCCACATAGACCATCCTCCGCACCGTCATCTACGTCATCCTTTCCATGCTGCCCCTCGCTTTCAGATCGCTTTACTGCAGGGTGGTCTTCCCGGTCAGGATCACAGACTAGCAGCCGGCTGTGCAGAAGATAGTCTATGTGGACAGCTTTACCCTGGATGCCTGCATACTTAGATGTGCCTGTTTTATTCATCAACCATGTGAGTTGCTAAATGTTGTACCTTCATTAAATGGAACCATATTGCTACCCTGTAGCTCCTGCTGGATTTTGCTTCTAATCCCCTTGTGGAAGCGGCTATTTGTGGATGGACATTTTATGGTTACACAACCTATCGCAATGCTATAATCTTTTTATATGGACTATAAATTGAAGGATTTATGAATAAATGGTTGTGGAACGAATCATCTGAGTTTCCATTATTTCTTATGGGGAAATTTGCTTTGATATAAGAGTGCTTTGGATTACAAGCATGCTTCCGGAACGAATTATGCTCGCAATCCAAGGTTTTACTGTATATATATATATATATATATATATATATATATATATATATATATACACACACACACACTTTTTTATTTTTGAGTTGGGGGGGGGGATCTTGGGTGAGTTCCCACACTTTTTTTCCCCAGGATTTGACCCCTGCGCATAATCCTCTTCATACTGGTGTGCATGAAGATGCCACTTCCCCAGCTTACGTTGTTTCATCTGCTCTGAACATCCTCAAGAGCTAGAGTACCTGAATTACAAAAATATCCAACAGCCCCTAGATACAGTGAGGCTTATGAGATGATTTATGTATGCTGACCTGCACCAAAAAGTCCATATGCAATACAACTAACACGAATCGTGCTGATAACAGTTTCATCAGTTATTTGTACCTAGGCAGAATGATCTCTAAAAAATTCCTTTGATTCTGTGTGTTAAGATAAACCTGCATTTAAACCTGGGCATTAGTTAAACCTGAATGTATTAGTGAGAACAAACTATCAATACTGTGTGTTGTTTCTCTCTGTAGACCTCTGATATTAGATTTTTATGCTGCCTAGTTCTGTTAAAGGTGATCAATAATTTCACATATTTATGATCCAAAGCTTGAAATGTAAAACATAATTAGCTGTCTATGTAAAAGAATGTCTGATAATTTTGGATACCTGTTTTTTTTTTTTTTTTTAAACAACTTCCAAAAATATTCTGTAAATCCAGACATATGTTTCTGATGTGCATAGCATGGTTTTGGAAATTAAAGTAGCATATAAATAATGGAATGTCAGATATAATATGTGTTTTTGTATTGTGAGATGTTGCTATGCAGTGCTTGTACAGTACTTTTTGCTGACAGAGTTTTGTTACAATTGTTATGAACTGGAAAATACTCAAGTATTACATGCATAGCTATTTAGCTGTCATTTCTATCAACACATTTTTTTTTTTTAAACACAAATAACTATTTTAAGTGATATTTTATGTGGATTCTATTTTTTTTTCTCTAAAACCGCTGCTTCTCCTTGATTTATATAAAGAATGTCTAATTTATTTTGGTAAGTGCAGCCTTTAACACTCAGGGCTTAAATTAGAAGTACAGGCAAAGCTTGTTTGGCTGTACTTCTCCGGTGGATCACAGGAGTGCAGTTTGTTCTGTACTCCTGTGACCTGTTTTCGGCAGACAGCGGGCTGAAGCCTGCTGTCAGTTGACGTCACATAGCCAGTCGAGGCTCAGGGAAGATCGTGACAATGCCTGGACAGGCACCCGGTTTAGGTTTTAGAGGCGCCAAGAGCCTGAGCTGGCCGCCCCCTTCACCGCCCAGCGCTCCAGTAAGTGTGTGTGTGTGTGTGTGGGGGGGGGGGGTAGAGCAGAGAGCTGCTGTGCTGACTGACAGTCAGCAGCTCTCTGCTCAGGGAACTGTGAGAACCAAGCGATTGGTGGTGTTTGATCGCTCGGTTCTCAGTGTTAGACCCACCGTTTTGTGGGGCTTCCTGCTTCATCAGGATCACATATGCCTTTTAGAGATGTTCCATTATTGATTAGGGATAGGCGAGCGGTTTGGCCTGGGCATGAGTTCGGGCTGTTCACCTGTTCGAAAAACACCCATATTATCGGAGAGTTCCACCATTTATTTGGCCCGCCGAATGACCACAATGCACTGCGCTGCCACGCAGTGCATTGAAAGCCTTGATTGGCTGAAGCAATGAATAATATTGGGCTCTGTCAGAGCCATGATTAGAGAAAGTAATAATGACTCTATCCCTTTATGGCTCATTATTCTTAGTCCCGCCCCATACTATAAAAGTATTCTTTCAATAGCGGCCATTTGTAGTGCGATATCAGCGTGGAGAGAGATAGAACAGGGCTCTGTTCAGTACTACTAGAGAGTTAGTGTGCTATAGGGTGCTATTCTGATTCTATTGTCAGTGTAGAATATCAGTTTAGTTTGCATCTAGTGATAGTTCAGTCAGTGTGAGTGTAGTATGACCATTCATTTTTACTTTAGTGTCACTTTAGTGTGAATCTAGTGATAGTTCAGTCAGTGTGAGTGTAGTAACCATTCATTTTTACTTTGGTGTCAGTTTATTTTGTCAGGGCAGGTTTACCGCAATATAGTTCAGTACGTTATTGCGCTTTTAATGCAGTATTTTTCTGTGCATTACGTGCCGTTTAATGCAGTATATTTCTGTGTGTCAGTGCATGTTTAAAGCAGTATATTTCAGTGCGTTACATGCCGCTTAATGCAGTATATTTCTGTACATTAGAGCACTTTTAACGCTGTATTTTTCTGTGAGTTAGTGCATGTTTAACACAGTACATTTCTGTGCGTTAGTGCACGATTAACGCAGTATATTCCAGTGCTTTAGTGCACGTTTAACACAGTATATTTCTATGCGTTATTGTACGTTTAACACAGTATATTTATGTGCGTTAGTGCATGTTTAACGCAGTATGTTTCTGTGTGTTAGTGCACTTTTAACACAGTATATTTCTGTGCGTTAGTGCACGTTTAACACAGTATATTTCTGTGCATTAGTGCACATTTAACGCACTATATTTTTGCGCATTAGTGCAGTTTTACTGCAGTATATTGTAGTGTGTTGTGGAGTGTGTCTGTGTAGTGAGGTCTGAGGTCTGTGTAGTGAGGTTAAAGTGCACCAAACACCACTTTCCATTGATTAAACTGCATCTACGTACACATTTCACCATTTTTGATACATTTTGTTAATAAGCACCCTGCGAGGAGAGGCAGATATTCCCATGGCACTGTGAGGGGGCCAGCAGCGTATGTGTCCACAGACAATGGTGGACAGTCCTCAGGCAGGGCATCATTTCCTCTGTTTAGTGATGTTGCCTGTGCTATCCAACTAAACCATCCTCATCTTCCCTCATCCAAGCCTAGACTAGTGCGCAGTCCACTGAAGCTGCCAGAATGGCTAAATCTGCCTCCTTGTCCGCAGCTATTACTGCCACATCCCCAGCATCAGGCATGGAGGAGTCAGCTGAGTTTATTTGAAAACAGTGTCAGCCAATTGCTCCTTGACGATGCACAGCCATTACTTGATTCAGATGTTGGTTTTGAGGTTGAGGAAGGTAAGAACATGAGCCTACAGAGAGTGAGGAACACTGGTACACAAATTGACAGTCGTGTTCTCCCAGCCACAGCATATTGCCAAGTTGTCTCAAGTGGTAATGAGGATGGAGAAGATGATGATGATGAGGTCCCTGGTGTGACTTGTGTGCTGGATAGAGCAGAGCAAGGCAGTAAGGGTGAGGCACAATGAGGCAGCCATCATAAAAGAGTAGAGACCAGCCCCCCTATTCCATCACATCTTCCTACAGCTCAGATGTCTGGGCCTTTTTTAGCACATGCGCAGCCGACCGTACTGTTGCAATTTGCAAACTTTATCTCAAGCAGATCAAGCGTGGCAAAAACACCAGCCATTTGCATACCACATGCTTGACAAGGCCTTTAATCTCCCACCACTAAGCCCAGTACCTGAAAGCCACACAAAAGGGACACAATTCTGTTCCTCCTCCTTACTCACCTTAGTCTACCCCCGCTATACCTCATTACCTCTCAGCAGTCTCCACTGACAGAGATGAAGGCATAGCGCAGGGTGTTCCAGGTCCTTGAAGCACATCTGCCAGTAGCTTACAACCAGCTATAGACTATAGCCGGCAAATATTTCTGCCCCATCTGCTGCAGCGGAAAAAAAAAATACAGTCACTGCCACCCACATACCCAGTGTCTAAATGCAAGCTTCTCAAAGCTGCTGGCTCTACAACTTCTGCCTTTCCATCTTGAGGATTTTGCCCTCTTCTGTGAATTTTCAGAATGTGCTGTACCACAATGGCAGGTTCCCAGTCACTATTTCATTTCTTTTAAGATCATTTCAGCTCTGTGCCATCACGTGGAAGGCAATGTTATCGTTGGGCATGGCAGTCAGCCACAAAGTCCA
Source organism: Pelophylax lessonae (assembly GCF_965119305.1). Taxonomy (NCBI): domain Eukaryota; kingdom Metazoa; phylum Chordata; class Amphibia; order Anura; family Ranidae; genus Pelophylax; species Pelophylax lessonae. The sequence continues at coordinate 293,745,431 of NC_138771.1, read as the reverse complement.
TGTTACTGCTGACACGTGGTTCAGCAAGCATGGTCAGAGATGCTATATTTCATTCACAGCACACTGGGTAACTCTGCTTGAAATTTGGAAGGATGCAGGACAGGGCTCAGTGCTGCAGCTTGTTGTGCTGCCACGTCTCCATACAGCTAGTGGTAATGATTCAAGATTTGTCAGCTCTACCACCTCTACCACCCCCCCCCTCCTCCTCCATGCTCTCCTCTGCTAAATTGTCCACAAGTACCCTAAGCGTTCAAGGGACTGGTCCACAGAGCTCTCGAGTCCAGTGTGGATCTTTTCTAATATATCTGCATACAGAACTAAATAAAAAAAAAATGTTTCCAAATCACCCTCATTGCCAGCATGGCCAAACTGCTGGCTTTGCTGCTGCTCCCATTCCAATTCATGGTATCAGCCTACTTCCGTGAATGTATGGCCTGTGCAAAACCACAGTGGCAGGTACCCAGCTGCCATTATTTTGCTCATAAAGTCATCCCTGCCCTCCACCAGCATGTGGAACATAATGTATCTATGTCATTGGACCATGCTGTCAGTGGAAGGGTACACATGACTACACACACAAGGTCCAATAAAGATGGGCAAGGCCACTATAAATTCTTCATGGCAGAATCGGTCAAACATTTGGTGGCTAAGAAGGATGCAGGATAGAGGACTCTAGATCTGAAGGAACTGCCATGTTTCTTATTTGACGGTGACAGAACTCCCACCTGTCCCACTGGCCTCATCCTCTGACTCCTTAGAAACAGCAATCTCTTTAAAGCACATAGAGCATTTGCAACATCCCAAGGTAAATGCTGCCATGCTGTGTTGCAGCTTGTATGCCCAATGAACATGAGCCAGATTAAGCTAAAGCAGCTGGCTTTCTGGGCTCAGGTAGAGAGGTGGTTGGCAAAATCATGTGTTTAATAGCACTAACCATTAATTTCATTAAAGCTTTAACATTATAATATCGCTTGGAAAGGCTATTTTTATTTTATTTGCTAGTCTTCATGAAAATAACAATTGATACTGATATAAAGGTTCTTGTTTGGACACTTTGGGAGAGATTTACTAAAACTGGTGCACACAGAATCAGGTGCAGCTGTGCATAGTAACCAATTAGCTTCCAGGTTTTGTTTTCAAAGCTTAATTGAACAAGCTGAAGTTAAAAGCTGATTGGTTACCATGCACAGCTGCATCAGATTCTGTGTTCACCAGTTTTAGTAAATCAACCCCTTTGTGTTACACGGGAACAACACTCTGCTACTGTCTTCTACAATGAAATTGTAAATAACCCTGTCATATGGTCTATTAAAGGAACATATAAGCTTTTGTGGTAATGTAGATATTCCTGTTGTGCCCATTTAAAGTGGGCCTTCAATGTAAATTTAATATCTGTTCTACTGAAAGCCTCCCACCCTACAAAGTCAAATCACCTGCAAAGGTTGACAAAGGGATGAAAGTTTCTCTGAAAATGCGTTCCCACCGTGCCTTGCTAACTGACAGGAGTGTCAGTGGCCTTCTATTATCCCTCAGTAGTGGCGTCTGATCCTTATACCGAAGTTTCCGGAGCATCTGTACCATAATTCATCTTCCTGCTCATAGTGGTGGCTACACAGGCTTTATACTGGATACATCACAAGACTGTGAGGCTTAGCTTTCTTCCGTGTGTGCCCTCTGTATCTACACTTGTGAGTGCAAGGTATCACTGCACTATGTAGCTCCTTTGGCCCTTGTTTAATCTCCTAATTTAAAAATAAAGCTAAAAAAAAAGAAATACAATTACCTAGGCCCTGGGTTTTGATGCTCTCTTGAGATGAAAGGGACATCACTCACTCGCCTAGGATAGCTGAGTATTTGAAATCCTGCAAGAATACACCCCTGTTTTACTGTATTTTGCTGGGTCTGCAAACCTCAAACATGCAGCATTCACATTTGGACTTGGAGCTGAAAACCCTATTAAAATAATGCATCTATTGGTGGAATGAGGGAAGAAAAATAAAAAAGCTTTCTCAGTAACCACTATGAATACTTCTTTTGAATTACCATTGCTTTCAAAATGGATTAAAGACGTTCTAGATGACACCTGTAAGCCCTTTCCTAAACTCAGGAGTTTGACTGATAAACAGGGCTTAATCAATTAGGGCAAAAAATTCTTATGCACACTTATCACTATATTTGAGGCTATTTAATTTAAAAGGTGTCAGTAATATTATGATATTTAGCCATATTAATCATGCGTCTTTCTTTAGTAGATGTTTTTTTAAATACCACAGTCATTATGAAAAATGAGTATGTGGAAATACAACCATTATCTCCTGCAATGATGATTAATGTTTCCTCCCTCACAAATCACTTTTAGTGTCTTTTAAAACCTCCTAAGATTTATGCTTTCCTCCAGTTACTTAAAAGTACATACCATATATTACTATTAGGTGTTATGGTAAAGCTCCAGTTATTTGTTCCATTTTGATCAACAATTCACCTATTCATTTTTTTTAAGCTCTTCGGTGGTTGATGTTGATATATTTTTATTCCTAACTCTTCACCTTAATTTCCTTTTTGATCTTTCACATTACATTTGTGAAAACTGACCATTTTATTTTCTTTAATTTCTTGTATACCATATTTACTTTTTATCTACTTCTCTGTAAAATGTAATTTATTGTATAGATTTTATATTGTTTGTGCTTTTCCTTCTAAAGCCAAACTCCAGACAAAACCTTTTATTTCCCTTTGGATAGAGCAGGAAGGCCTAATTCCTTATAGCCCCATCTATGTCCCACTTGGCGAAATTAAAAAAAAAAAAAAAAAAAAAAAAAATAGAATTGATTGACAGGGGATAACACAATCCAATGCCTATGCATAATTTTATGTAAAAGAGAAGTTTGCAATATTTTTTATTTTTTATATCATACTTACCCAGTTGGATGGAGCATCGATCCGATGCTGCATCTGTCCTCCACCGGCTCTAAGGCTAGGGGACTGAGTGACCAAACACAGCTGATTGCTCAGTTCTCCCCACCACTCTGAGCAAAGAGCAGTTAATGTCAGTCACTGCTGTCTGCTTTCCCCTCCAGCGCTCAATGGAGCACCGGGCTAGGAAAGGGAGGGAGCAGCTGGCTCAGTCCCCAATTCCCCATAAAGGTGCAATCTTTCACCAGCCTAGACCGCTGTAAGCTCAAAACAGGTCAAAAGTGTGCAGAAGGAATTGCACTTCTGTGATGCACAGGAGAAGTACAGCCAAACAAGCTTTGGCTATACTTCTCCTTTAATTAAACTTTCATGAATGTGTTTACTGCCTACCACAATTGGATGTTAGGTGCCACATGGAATCAGGGGTATGAACACAGCAGACCTCAGGCAGGCTGAATGTAAACAAAGCAGCATTAAAACTTACCTGCACCTCAGATTATGTCTCTCAAAGTACTCAGACAGAAAGGTAAAAGCTTATATTAAAAATTAAAACTGCTAATATTTTATATAAGCAGTTTTCTTTAAGCAGGTATCTTTAAGTCAATTATTGTTAAAGTGTTACTAAACCCACAACAGTAAAATCAGTCTGTATATGCAGTAAAGAAGGCATGTTATACTCACTGTGGAGCCTAGGGGTTAATTCTACGCATTGTGTAAAAAGGCTGCTTGATCCTGTATGCACAGATCCTTCCCTTCTTCCACTGACTCAAAAACATGTCCGATAAGACAGAGTAAATGGAGTCAGGCTGCACATGCTCAGTTTGGTGTGTCTTTCTGGTGTGTCCTTCTGGTCTATGCTTTATGTCATTTTTATTGTTATTTTTTTTTTTAGCTATTATTATTATTCAGGATTTCTATAGTGCCAGCGGTTTACGTAGCGCTTTACAATATTAGAGGGAGACAATACATTTACAATACAGTAAAATACAAGAAGGATTAAGAGGGTCCTGCTCAGAAGAGCTTACAATCTAATGGGGTGGGGACTTTAACGGACAATTGCGCGGTCATGCGACACTGTACCCAACTGAAATTGACGTCCTTTTTTTCCCACAAACAGAGCTTTCTTTTGGTGGTATTTTATCACCTGTGCGATTTTTACTTTTTGCGCTATAAACAAAAAAAGAGCGACAATTTTGAAAAAATAACAATATTTTTCACATTTTTTTATATGAAATTACCCCCCCAAAAAATGTAAAAATCAAAATTCTTTTACATTTTAGGCCAATTTGTTTTCCGCTACATATTTTTGGTGAAAAATATCGCAATAAGCATATTTTGATAGGGTTTGCACAAAAGTTATTGCGTTTACCAACTACTAGAAAGATTTATGTCATTTTTATTGTTTTTTTTTTTAAACTATTATTATTATTATTCAGGATTTCTATAGTGTCAGCGGTTTACGTAGCGCTTTACTATATTAGAGGGAGACAATACATTTACAATACAAATACAGATCAGATGTGGTCCGGTCCGGATGATGATGATCCATTCATTCCAGATGGTGCAATGGGTCACTGAAGAGTAAGTGACACAATCTGAGTCAGCGGCAGTGCACCCCTAGGAGGCAGTGCGCCCTAGGCCGCTGCCTAGTTCACCTAGCTGGAGCGCCGGCCCTGTTTAGTGATGTCGCGAACCTAAAATTTGCCGTTCGCGAACGGCGAACGCGAACCTCCGCAAATGTTCGCGAACCGGGCGAACCGCCATAGACTTCAATAGGCAGGCAAATTTTAAAATCCACAGGGACTCTTTCTGGCCACAATAGTGATGGAAAAGTTGTTTCAAGGGGACTAACACCTGGACAGGGTTTGCACAAAAATTATTGCATTTACTAACTACTAGAAAGATTTATGTCATTTTTATTGTTATTTTTTTTTTTAACTATTATTATTATTCAGGATTTCTATAGTGCCAGCGGTTTACGTAGCGCTTTACAATATTAGAGGGAGACAATACATTTACAATACAGTAGAGAGTTTTTATTTTTCATGGGAGGGTGCATTTAATCAGCACAGAGCCAATCAGCACTTTCCAGACAGAGGGTCAGGGATCCTGCATCCGGATCGGACATCCAGTGCAGGATGACAATTCCTCCTACAAGCTTTAACCAGGCACTGATAGAAGTCATACTGCTGATGAGAAAATGTATTTAGAAGTTTATATTTGCTCATTTCCATTTTCTGTGTACTGTGGGAGACCAGATATAGGGAATGCAGGGTCCTGGGTTTAGTAACACTTTAAGTCTAACCTAAATTTTGTAATCCAGTTTTCACTGTGCTTATATGCAGCCTTATTCATTAAATATTTCTAATTCTTAGGCTTCATTCACATAGCTCATTAGGGCTGCTAAGTGGCAAGTATCAACATAAATTTATGTCAGGGATCACAGGTTTGTGCGACTGTTCACATGTATATCCTCACACGGAGCAGTTAGATGTTAGGGAAATATGGGCAGCCCTGGATGCATTCTGTCTGCGTCTAAGACCACTCATCTATTTCTAATTGCATCTGTTCTGTGCCACCTAAATGTGTTTTATCTGGTAGTATATCAAACTGTATCAGGTTACTATTGTTTCTATGTACAGTATGTTAACATCTCGTAGTGGTTGTTTACATGGTATGATTTAGTATCTTCCTCTGTTCTTCCCTCCTGTTTCATGGTAGTTAGTTCAGTTCTAGCTAGAATACATAATAATAGTAATAATAAATATAATAATAATAATAAATAATAGCTAGACTCTGCCTGTTCAGTAAGTGCTTTTCGCAGAGACATGGCTTAAGACAGTCTTTGTCTTCTTACACTTTTAAGAAGACTGGAAAAACATCCTCTGTATAGCATTTCTCTGAAGTAAAATTGTTTTAGATTCAACTACTGTGTCTTATTGGAGAGTAAGGCCCATTTCACATGGACGTCATCTGTTGAGTCATGTTTTTGCTAAGAAAAAATGGATTCAGTTTACATCAGTTAGTATCCATCTTTTGTTTAGCTCTGTTCCATTTACCTGCTTCCATTTTTTACACAGAACAAAAATTAAGATTTGTTCAATTTAAAAAATCAGACCCTAAAAGTCAAACTTAAGTCAGAAAATAAAATTTTGCTTGATTACATCATGCTGGCCCCTTTGGCAGGTATAGCTATGTGAAACATTAAAAATAAGTGCCTATACTGTTTAAAATCCAGTAATACACTGTCTCACACTGCTTTGCACATGCTCAGTTGCTCTCCATTTTTTGTCATCTTTAGGCACTACCAGGTTTGTAGAAGCCGACCTGCTGACAGCCTTAAAGCAGAATTTAACCCTTCTATCTTTTACAGCCATGGAAGCTGTTTCTATTTAATATGCAACTGCCATGGTGGTTAGTTTGCCCAAAGGAATACATTGCTGACTGTTTTTCATTTGTCAACAGATGGATTAAAAACAGACGAAACCGGAGAGGTTCCTCATTTCCGTGGCTGCATCAACTTCTGGGATTGATGACACAGCAATCCCAGGAGTAGAATCAGCCACTGAAGTGATGCATCCCCCCGATACCGCCATAGCTAAAGGCCAATAAAGTGTGCGCGCTTGCTTCAAACTGCTCATGCGCGAGATTGGGAAGTGCATGCTGGGTATCCTAATCCTGGAAGAGAGAACCGGTGGGCTTCACATGTCCACAGTTAGGATGGCTGCGCTCTGCAAAAGGAGAAAACAGTAGGTAATCGTTACTGCACAACAAGCGAAAAGTGGACACTTACCTATTGCCATTTGTAAAAGAACGAGTGGTAATAATCATGGGGTGATTAAAAAAGAAAAAATGGCCAGAACTCTGATTTAATAAGTGCAGTAACACATAGCAACCAATCAAGCATTCAACCACAAATATCCAACTGCAGATTTTACAGTCCCCTTGGTTTCATTGGCTCACCTTCTTAATCATTTCACAGGCTTTCTCAATAAATCTCTTAATTGCAATCTTCCTGCCATTGTCCGCTTCTTTCCTTTCTATGCTCTGTTCTCTAAATTTTCCTTTTTGTGTTTTCAGCTTCCCTACTGAAGGACTGACTCATTTATCTATTACCTTTTAGCTATGTAGCATCCTTTTACCCCTATACTGTTAGGGACCCCCATTGGTTAGGTAATCTTACATTTTGGCTTCTTGACTTTAAATGTGTGAATAATTGGGTGCCAGTCACTTTTAAAAGGGTTAACAACCTTTATTTTCCCTGAAAAACCATTGGTGGAGAGGGATAGGGGCACTGGATAACTAAAAAGAACCGATGCAGACTCTGTATCTACTTACAACCATGCAGAAAAAGGACCTTTAAGCCAGACAAGCACTCTGTATTCTTTTGGCTTTAAGCAGTTACAACACACAAACTCTCTAAATGAGCAACCAGACATCTTGCAGTGTTCAAGCATTTACTTTGCTTTTCAAAACACTCTCCTGTGGACTTCCCTGGTGCTTAATTCCAGGTCCCAGTTTCCCTCCTCCCATGTAGGCAAGGCAGTGCAAGCTTGTAGGTTACTAAGCTCGATCTGAATTTTTTCTAAAAAGCATGTGTTCTCCCAAGGCAGCAAGCCTAGGAGGTTAAAGAAGAGCTGAGCACATGTTGTCCCTAGGCCTGGGGAGCAAAAGAGTTTCTAGAAGGTTTCTCAAATATTTATGCCATCACCTGTAATGCACCACTGGCAATAAAACCCTTAGTGGTTGGCAAGGGAGATATAAATGTTCATAACTCTGGTTATCTTCTTACACTATTGCCAGTGACAGTCCCAATAGAAGGTAGAAGTAAACAATAGCATTAACTAAGGGATAAACCTACAGAAAGCTATCAATTAGATCTATGTTGAATACAGCTCAGCAGTACTAAATTTAGATCAGGGACACTCCTGCTTATGCCAGGGTGTCTACAGCTGTCTGTTTCCGTAAACCAATTTGTTAATTTGAACCCTTCCTTAAACCTAACCCTTAATCCTAATCTAACCTTTTACACGTTTGCATTCAGATCTGAGAAAAACCCACTATATCTGTGTTATATGTTCCCATTCACAAAAGCATAACTAAAATTAAAAAATATATTTCCTTTAGATGCCTCTTAAAACCTTGTGTCATGGTTGACTGCTAGCATTTCTCAAGAAAACCACTTCTGTTCTGTCCTAATGGAAAGTCTGGGACTGATACTCATTAACATACAGTGCTTCTAATTGTTTAACCTTTTGTTCGTTTTGTAAGTAAGATCTAGTTTAGAACTGATGAAATCCCAGTACAATACAGACAGGTTATGGCAAACACACCTTCCCAGTCACCTCATAAGCAAAGAGAACTAGTAGGATTTTACACTGCTTGAATTTCCAATAAAGAGCATCTAAAAATAAGGAAGCTGTGATTTTTAAATATTTTTTGAAAGTTATGCTTTTTGATTTGGGACATATAACAAATATATAGTTTTCTTTATTAGTACTTCTGCTAAGCAGGAGAGAAAAGAGGACAAAGCTCTGCAGTTAAAAGGAAAATTAGTTAAGTTAGCAACTGGCTAACTTGCTAACATATGATGGATATCACATAATCAAGAACCACACACATTGGTTTCAGATCCACTTTTCTAGGACACAAGGACCCCTGCAGTATCCAGTCAGCCGGCATGAAATAAATAGTCACTCCCCCTGTATAAAAACAGACACCAGCTGTCACATCACATGCGTTATATGAGTAAAGAAGGTTGGAAGAGGCTACTATGTGTTAGGCAGGCTTACAAGTAGCAAATACCAAAATGCTCTGCACATGTTCTTCAAGGTGATGACAATCTATTTCCACATTTCTGCATATGAAAAGATGCATTTTGTGAGGAACAATAGAGGCTTCTTTTTAAAAAGAAACAGAAGTCTTGTTTTTGGCTGACAATTTCTCAGAGTCTGGCTGAATATTTTGCATTGCCTGTAAAAAACTGAAGAGGCATGCATTAAAAAATATCTTGTTATTTAATTCTTATGAACTGACAATGTATTTCATAGTTTGCAAATAGCTGATATTTCTTCTTTTTTTTGGCCCGTTTTGAAAAAATAATAGTGGACAAAATACCGCGCTCGGTGAAAAAAATCAAATTATGTGAAAAAATATATTCAAAATATTCCCAATAATCAAAGTAAACCAATATTGCACACAACAATAAATAAATTATAAAAATAAAAAATGATGCGCTATCCACATACAATAAATGAATACATTTCATGTGTATATTATTAGAGTGCAAATCAATTACATATAACACACAATAATAATGTAAAATATAAAAAATACAAAAATATATATAAAAAAAAAAGTGTTATTATCGTGAAATAATTAATACATTAGAATCTACATTTTTCTGAAACATTGAAAACTAGAACTTAATCCATACACCTGGATGTCCCCCCATATCTTAATAGTCACTTAGAAAGCAGTTTAAGTCCAACTCCACATTTATTCCCTTCAGACATATTGTGCCAGTCAAATATATCAATTTGATCTCACATCTTCACAATTCCCTCACCCTATTGGCCCCCCTCCATGTTGGATGGGTTTTATCAATCCCCCAAAATTTTGAACCTGAGGGATTTCTTTATGTTTCTGTCTAAAATTTAGGGAAACACTGGGATCCTTAAATTCCTACACTAATGTCGTGTATACATGGGCTTCGATATGGGGGGGCCTTAGCCCCCCCCCCCGGTATCTCAACTTCCCCTTTAAAGTGGTTGTTAGGCCACTTTATACTATCCTGTCTGGTCTTTTTAATAATCCTGTGTGCCCGTGCCCCTGTGTCTGTGTATGTGTTTTTAAAAAATAAGCTGTTCTTTACCAGTTTTCAGAGCTCTGATCTCTGCTCACGTGACCCACCACCTCTCTCCTCTCCCTGTCTGACAGCTGTCTGCAGCGGGCGGGGCCAAGGATTCCCCACTGATGTCAGTTGGTAGGGGAGAATAGAGGCCGAGAGGAGGAGAGAGGCAGCGAGTCACGTGAGCCGCGATCGGAACTCTGAAAACTGGTAAAGAGGGGCTTATTTATCCCCTTTAAAAATAAATATTCGCGAGTCACGGCTTGGGCAGTGACTGACATCAGCAGCCGTGTTGACCACTGTCCTCAGCCCCAGGCCCCGGTGCTATCATTGCAGAAGAGGGGGAGCCCGGGGCAAGGAAATTGAGGAGATTTGTGACCCCATGCACAGAGACACAGCATGTGATGTCACAGCACGTACTGACGTCACGTGCATGCATGCACCAACTGCAGGAACCCAAAGCAGAGAGGGTCAGCTTTGCTTTTGCATCAGGTTTCTCAAACCTTTGAATGCCTGGGCTTTATGTGATAATGACTAAGCCCCTCCCCTGCATGACATTGTTGAAAAGGCAAAAATTCTGCGGACGCACATGCGTGTAAATACTCTGAGGTGCTCTTTTTCAAAGATCTTTTTGTGTGGCCAATACACATTAGCCCACATGGGTACTCCAGATAATTACCACATGAGTGGAGTTACATGAAATAAACTCTTTGATCTTAAATTCTCTGTTATTAGTGGTTGACATAAATCGATCCCGATCCCTGACAACAGTAGACATCTGTTGGCAGGCTCGGCACCACCTACAGGTATAGAACCCAGATTTATCCCAAAACATTTGGAGCCTCACTGGAAGATTCAAAATCTTTTTGACCACCCTATTCCCAAATAAGGGGGCTTTTCTGTATATAAAGGTTGGTTCATTAGGCAGTTTAAGAGTTTTATTCATGCACAGCACCTTCCAATATCTATTAACCACTTAAGCCCCAGAAGATTTTACCCCCTTCCTGACCAGGGTTTTTTTTGTGATTTTTTACTGCGCGACTTTAATGGACACAAACAGAGCTTTCTTTTGGTGGTATTTGATCACCTGTGCGATTTTTTGATCATGCGCTATAAACAAAAAAAAAGTGTCAATTTTGCAAAAATAACAATATTTTTCACATTTTTTATATGAAATTCCCCAAAAAAAATTTAAAAATCAGAATTTTTTAACATTTTCAGCCAATTTGTTTTATGCTACATATGTTTGGTAAAAAAAATTGCAAAAAGCGTATTTTGATTTGTTTGCGCAAAAGTTATCGCGTTTACTAACAAAGGGAAAGATTTTTGTCATTTTTGGTGTTTTTTTTTTAACGAGTAATGGCGGCGATCTGCGATTTTTTTTGCGGGACTGTGACATTGCGGCGGACAGATCGGACCCTTGACTGACATTTTTGACACTTTTGGGGTTACCAGTGACATTACTGCAGTAATCAGTGCTATACATATGCACTGTTACTGCAAAAATGACACTGGCAGTGAAGGGGTTAACTGTATTGGAGAGGGAGGGGTTAAGTTTGTCCTAGGGGTGTGCTTCTAACTGTGATGGGACAGGGCTACTAGTGTAAAAACAGAGATCAACGGTCCTACATAGTAGAACCGTCTGATCTCCATTTTTACACAGGGGAGAATGACAGGCGGCTTGTTTACATTAGCCGCCTGCCTTTCTCCCTTCCCGCCGAACGATCGTGAGTGACCGGCGGACATCGGGTCCGCCGGTCACACGCACTGACTTGTCTGGGAACGAGCCGGGGCGGGCCGGTACCGGTACGTCACTTTGCCTGGCCGGGGCTGACCGCTGCAGTATATGTACTTGCGGCGGTCGGCAACCGGTTAAAGATGTCCTCCACCTCTTTATTTTGGGCATGATAATTCGTAATAAATCCCCATTCATGTCTTTCATTATTACATTTTTCCTTGTTCGTTTAGCATACCTCCTGTGATATCTGACTGACCCCTTGAATCACTTGCTCCAAATAGTGGTCTCTATAGCCTTTCTCGAATAATCTCTTTTTAATTAGTTGTTACTGGGCCTGAAAATTATCATTAGAGGAAAAGTTTCTTCTAATGCGAATGAACTGTCCTTTTCGGAATGTTCCTTAACCATAAAGGATGATGATTAATTTGTATGGGGAGATGACTATTACGATCAGTTGCTTAAACTTTAGTAGTTAGTTGATTCCCTTGTCTTGAAATACGTACATCTAAATAATCGACATGCTCTCTACTCCATAAGCACTCAAGTTTATTGTTGTTAGCATTGGTGTTCAGTCCATTTAGGAACTCTCTCAATGGCAATTCTTTGCCTAATCATAGGAGGAACAGGTCATCGATGAGTCTTTTGTAAAACAACAGCTCTTCCCTTTTAACACCAAAAATAAATGTATCCTCCCATTCACTCATATAAAGGTTTGCAACACTGGGCACAAACTTTGCCCCATCGTGACGCCTCTCTTCTGAGAGTAGTAGCAGAAAGTAGTAGAAATAATTGTGTGAAAGGCAAAAATCCAATGCCATTCTCAGAAACCTCTTCTGAGCAAATGGGAGATCATCTTTTTGACCAAAGCAAAAACGTTTTGTAAAAAAAATTCTGTTTGGGAGGAAGCTGGGATTTTCATATTGCTTAAAGTAATACATTTAAAGTGCAATGTGGAAAAGTGGAGCATCTGTACAATGTATACAGCCTACTACAGGAAAACTAACATTAATAAAAAACAAACCAAAAAAAAACTTGCCATTTGAATTGCCTGCAAATGACAGCTTCAACTCCTTAGCTTCTCTTTGCAAATTATTTTCATCTACACCAGGCACGTATCCTCAGTATTAACAGCTCACAAAAAAGCTCACAATGTAAATGAATTGTCAAGCATGTCATCCAGTGGTGCAGACCCACGTCACTCAAGAAAAAAAAACACCTGCCAGCAGCCAAAAAACCTCAGCTCCAGCAAGACATATTGTAGTCATGTCCATATTTTGTCAATGGCGTTACCCAGGGAACCACCACAACCACAGAGCCAGGCTTGTGGGTAAGAGAAAAAAATATAAAAAGAGTAGGTTCCTTATTTGGCCTCTATAGAAATGACACTCTTGAGGGTATCTGAAAAGGCACCTATTGATCCCAATAGAGAAAATCTGAAACAAACTTGGGAATGTGGATTGGATGGATCCAAAGATGAGGATCCAAAGCCAATTCACCAGAAAGAGATGATCAAATATAGGTGCCAATGATACACTAAAAATAATAACCGAGGTGCTTGGAATAGTGAAAAATAGAACAATATTTATTTAGGCACTTGTGCCTGGTGAAGGAACACATAACATTTGTGAAAACAGGACATGATAAAATCAATTAAAACCACATAAGAACAATGGATATGCAGCAACTGTACCCAAAAACATGGATAAAGTAGTATAATGCACAGCATGTGGTGGAATCACCTGTTGAATAAGACAACATGGAAAAACTCAGCTCATGTGGGGGTGTTTGCACAGCGAAAGATGATCCTGGGAAATAGGAATGGTGGGACAGTGGCGCTGTGTCAACAACCAACTGGAGTAGAGTGAAATCCTCTGGGAGAAGTCCAAGATCAATATTCAGCAATGAAGGATTGTCCGGTCATGGACTATATCACTGTAGCATGATAGACAAGCAAGGGTTTTCACAGGGATGAATATTGCAATGAATGGTGATATCACTGAAGATGCTGGCCGCCCAGAAAAACAGTGCACTTCGCTCCAATGGCAGCCGTCGGGTCTGGTGCATGAGATATCACCTGTCCACTGGGTGATGCACTATCAGACCATGTGGTGTACGGGGATGAACAGTAATGGAGTCCTCCGTGCTGGGCTGGGGAGAGACGGTATGCACCGTTGTAAATGTGGGCTATGTAAGGATAAAGTTCATACCTCCATGTGCGGTGGCAGGACCCCGCCGGCTTCAACAATCCTCCGTCGGCGTCTTCCCCTCTGTACTTGGCTCAAGCCTCGCTCTGAGTAGCGACGAATGGGTCCGTGGATGTCGGCCCGATGTCACATCCGGTGTGGCGAGCAGTTCTCCAGAGTCTTTGCTAAAAAAATATGTATAATGTTTGGGGGTTCTAAGTAGTTTTCTAGGAAAAAATACTGGTTTTAACTTGTAAACAAAAAGTGTCCGAAATAGGGCTTGGGCTTAAGTGGTTAAGTAAGGGAAACCGGTAGTGAATCCTTGCAGCTTCACAGCCAGTTTCCTACTGCGCATTTGCGAAGCTCGCTGCACTTTGTGAATGGTCCCGCAGTCTTCTGAGAACGGTGATGTGTCCCAGAAGGCTGCGGAGAAAGGAGGGGGGATGAACTTCCTGAAATGGGAGTGGGTACCTGACTTTGACCCCTCCCCCCAAAAAGTACAAAATGTGACAGTGGAGGAGGGGGTGGGGGTGGGGGGGTGGATGCAAACAAGTGGAACTTCCCCTTTTGGGTGAAATTCCGGCTTTAACTTTTTACTCCTACATTTATAGGGTACTTCTACAATAATTTTTTCAATTTCCACTCAAAGATCATCGGATGCAATGAAAAAATAGAATACTGTTGCAACAAAAGGCCCTTAAATAACATTTCTATACTAGATATTTCAATTAGGGACAAAACAAATTGCCAGTGGATTGAATTTTACATTATTTTCTCTTCTGTAATCCTCTCTGTAGGACCTGAACAATCTGGAAGTATCCTGATCCCAGAGCCAAGGATTCAACTGCTTTTATTAACAGATAATAATTAAAATGGACAAAGCAAAGGACTTCTCAGAGACAATATTCTGCTGATGCAGATGGGAAATGTTACATTAAAAAGTTTATTTTTGTTATATTCTTACTAGGCATAGTATGGCTGACCACAACAAATGCAAATAAGGGCATTTAGAAGAATCCAGAGGTATTGGCAAAAATGTAACTTAAAGGGCAACTCTAGTTTGACGGGGAAAAAAAATATCCAGTAAAGAAAAAAAAATATATAGCATATACAATTACGACACAAGTCATATTGCAATTGAATGTTATTGAAAATTACCTTCCCTTTTCAATCTGCAATATGGCTACCTGGAGGTGTTCGGTACACAGAATTTGTACAGAACGCCCCTCAGAAACATAATTTCCTGCTTGTGTGATTGGCTCATTGATATTCCCAGAAGTCTGCACTAAGATACAGGTCAGATTTTAGGCATCCCCTGCAACAAAAAATTCATTTTTGGTGAGATACTTCCAATGGGAAATCATGTCTCAAGGGATGCAGGCCCAGCAGCTTTCCTCATTAGTGCCCTGCAGGTGCACAGCTGATTGAGAGTTAGGAAACCACTCCCGTTAGATTCATTTTCCTACATGGACACAGAAAAACATACAGGGATTTCTTGAGAATAACAAAAGGTAGGAATCTGCAACAAAGTTTGTTAAAATCCTTGCATTGTACATAGATCACCCAGAGGGGAATGTTTTTTTTTCTCAACAAAAGTGGCGTTACTCTTTAATTAAGGCATATGCTTTTATTTTTTATTTTTTTTAAACGATGGTGAGACACTGACATTATCGTATTATTTGTGTGAAATTGTGACTTTTTGATTTTTTACTAATGACAAATATAATAAACTTCCTGGTTTTATCCCATATTAATAAGCCCATGAAGATAATCTAATTGAAATTATTAAATCTGAGTTAAAAATGAGGAATTACTGACATATTTGTTAGGCTAAATTTGAATATAATACTATTGTGTATGTGTGTGTGTCATACAGCTGTGCTCACCCTTATCTGTAGCTGTCATCTTTTAACTTTATCCAAAGACAAAACATTTTTTTTTTCCATTTTGGATAGAGTAGAGAAAGGTTAAATCCTTATTTGGGTTTATTTTTGCCATCTGTACCTCGTAATAAAAATTTCTTTTCACTTTCCTTCATGCAGACAGCAAGAAGTTAAAGGAAATTTCTCCAAAGTGAGAGAAATGCCCTTTTAGACATTTGTCCCCACTGAAAAATTTGAAATTATTTCTGTTCTGGTGACGACTCAAAATGTTGAGATTTCCCCTCACTTTCAGTCCTGATGACTTTAGAAAGGGGGAATCACCCTGATGGGGAAGCAGACGTTAGTAAAAACTTCACAAGGGTTGTAATTCCTGTTTCTGCTACTCAATCAAAAAGATAGGTATACTTTTACCTGGGTGAAATTCCACTCTTTATTACTCCAGTTAAAGGGTACTTCTACAATAATATTTTCAATTTCCACCTCAAGATCATTGGATAGAGATCATTGGATACATTACAAAATGTCCCAACGGGGACATGAAATATAATGTCTTCTCAGCACCCCTAAAGGAGTTGGGAGAGTTCAGTAGTACATACAGTAAAAGAAAAAAACTATTAAAAGTACCAAACTGACTATACAGGAATATAAAAAAGTAACTGTAGGAAGGTCTCAGTGTCTCAGGTAAAAATCTCCAGGATAAATATTTTGGAAGGACCCTGCTATATGCACCACAACTATGCAAGGCTTCTAAAGGGCTACAGTGGCATTTTACTGAGAGCCAGCCCCTAATCTTCCAAGAGTTACATTATATCTTGTCCCTGAGATACTCAGGATGAGAAAGGCCCCATGGAAGCATCGCAAGTCAGAAACTCAGGGCGAAGTGACCAAAGAAAGTGGAAGCACGAAAGTGTAGATGGTAGTGTAAATATTCTCGATACTAATGCATTAGCATAAACAAAATAATGAAAAAAATAGGAAGTATGAGACTTTCAAGGTGCCATATTTTGGGGGACTTTTGTATACTCCGATTTTTTTCCTTCTGGTGTGGCGTTGGGTATGTCTGGAACACCTTCCGTCTTCGTTTGACTTCGACCCTTCTGGAATGCCCCCCCCCCCCTCACCTCCGCCAATTTTGCTGACTATTATTACATCCCTATATTAATTGTTTTTTTCGGGGAGTGGTTATGTAATCAGGGTATGTACAGTAGGTATATTAAAGCATCTCTTCAGTCATTTTTTTCTTCTTTCCATTTATTAAATCTTTTGCCCTTGTTATTTTAACTTTGGACAGTAAAACATTTTGTTTTTCTGCCAGTAAATACCTTATACAGCCCACGTCTCTTTCTTGTCTGGTCATTATAAACAAGCAAAAAATTGGGGGAGCAAACCCTGAACATGTATATCTAAAGCCGGTGCAGCTATGGACCAAGCAACATGTATATTAAAAAAGAATAGCGCAACCATGCAAAAGAAATGACTATCAAATATGGAGACAATCCATAAATAAAAATGGGGATTTAGTATGGTGGAACTAAATCCCCATTTTTATTTATGGATTGTCTCCATATTTGATAGTCATTTCTTTTGCATGGTTGCGCTATTCTTTTTTAATATATTGTCTGGTCATTAGCCTAGGCTAATGACATCATGCACAGCTCTCTCTCTCTCACTCTTGTTAGAGTTTGTTAGCAAGTGAGGAGGGATGAGTCATAGGAAAGTCAAGGAGAGTTGCAGAGCTGGAGGGGGCTGGATGAGGGTGGAGATAGCAGGAGACTGCAGAGATCCATGTGTATTCATCCAGATGGGAGAAATGTACACTCAAGCGGTGTGAGTGTATCTGTATATATATATGTGTGTGGGTATATATATATATATATATATATATATATATATATATATATATATATATATATATACAGTATCTCACAAAAGTGAGTACACCTCTCACATTTTTGTAAACATTTTTTATATCTTTACATGTGACAGCACTGAAGAAATGACAATTAGTGCATGTATAGCTTGTATAACTATAAATAAATTTGCTGTCCCCTCAAAATAACTCAACACACTGCCTTTAAAGTCTAAACCGCTGGCAACAAAAGTGAGCACACCCCTAAGTGAAAATGTCCAAATTGGGCACAATTAGCCATTTTCCCTCCTTGGTGACATCATAGTGTTACAAGGTCTCAGGTGTAAATGGGGACCAGGTGTGGTAAATTTGGTGTTATCACTCTGACTCTCTCATGGCACCTTCGTCTACCAAATTCCACATGGCACCTCATGGCAAAGAACTCTCTCAGGATCTGAAAAAAAATAATTGTTGCCATACAGCGGTCTAACAGGACAGGTTCCACTCAGAACAGACCTCGCCATGGTCAACCAAAGAAGTTGAGTGCACGTGCTCAGCGTCCTATCCAGAGGTTGTCTTTGGGAACTAGACGTATGAGTGCTGCCAGCATTGTTGCAGAGGTTGAAGGAGTGGGGGGTGAGCCTGTCAGTGCTCAGGCCATACTCCGCACACTGCATCAAATTGGTCTGCATGGCTATCGTCCCAAAAGGAAGCCTCTTCTAAAGATGATGCACAAGAAAGACAACAAACAGTTTTCTGAAGACAAGCAGACTAAGTGAATGAATTACTGGAACCATGTCATAATGAGACCAAGATAAACTTATTTGGTTCAGATGGTGTCAAGCGTGTGTGGCAGCAACCAGGTGAGGAGTACAAAGACAAGTGTGTCTTGCCTACAGTCAAGCTGCTGGCACTGGGGAGCTACAGTTCATTGATGGAACCATGAATGGCAATATGTACTGTAACATACTGAAGCAGAGCATGATCCCCTCCCTTCAGAGACTGGGCCACAGGGCAGTATTCCAACATGATAACGACCTAAAAGACAACTCCAAGACAACCACTGCCTTGCTAAAGAAGATGAGGTTAATGGTGATGGACTAGTCAAGCATGTCTCTAGACCTAAACCCTATTGAGCATCTGTAGGGCATCCTCAAATGGAAGGTGGAGGAGCACAAGGTCTCTAAAATCCACCAGCTTTGTGATGTTGTCATGGAGGAGAAGAAGAGGACACCAGTGGAGACCTGTGAAGCTCGGGTGAACTCCATGCCCAAGAGGGTTAAGGCAGTGCTGGTAATATTGGTGGCCACACAAAATATTGACACTTTGGGCTCAATATTTTGAGGGGTGTACTCACTTTTTTGCCAGCATTTTAGACATTAATTGTGTGTTGAGATATTTTGATAGGACAGCAAATTTACACTGTTATACAAGCTGTACACTCACTACTTTACATTGTAGCAAAGTGTCATTTTTTCAGTGTTGTTACATGAAAAGATAAAATAAAATACTGTGTATATGTATATGTATATGTATATGTATATGTATATGTAAATACAGGGCAGCACAGTGGTGTAGTGGTTAGCACTTTCACCTAGCAGCAAGAGGGTCGCTGGTTTGAATCCCAACCACAACACTACCTGCCTGGAGTTTGCATGTTCTCCCTGTGCCTGTGTGGGTTTTCTCTGGCTACTCCAGTTTCCTCCCACATTCCAAAGACATGCTGGTAGGTTCATTGGATCCTGTATAAAAAAAAAAATTGGCCCTACTGTGTATGTATGTGAGTTAGGGACCTTAGATTGTAAGCTCCTTGAGGCCAGGGACTGATGTGAATGTACAATGTTTATGTAAAGCGCTGCGTAAATTGACAGCGCTATATAAGTACCTAAAATAATAATAAAAATATATATATTCTGTGTGTGTGTAAATCCAGGAAGTGAACATGCAGCAAATTCAGCTGCCCACAGTTAAACAGACTCAGTGAAGGGAGATTTCTGCAACATATTTGGCAAGTACCGAATCACAGTATATATAAAATGATATGAAAAGTGGTTGAAGGGAAGCTTCAGAATGGCAAAGATGTTTTATTACAAATTATGTGAGCAGACTGTTGTTCCTCTTTAATTTGTTTATTTTAAACTATATTATACTGTTTGCTATATAGGTGTACATATATATATATATTTGTCCAGTTTATGCTGTTTTTTTCTTATCAACGATACCTCTTTGAGCCCCCGAGGAAGCTTAGACTGTAAAACACATTGGGACCAATAATATCTGTACCCCATCTTGCCAATATATTTATGATGGCTGCAATAACATTATTTATTATAACTTGTTTAGTTGTATTGAATCTGCTAGGAGAAAGGTGTTTGGAGCGCTGATCATACACACTGTACCTATGTTCAATGTTTTTATGATTATCCTCTATTTTTAATATTGTTGTACAATAAAATTTTTAAATGAAATGTAGTGATGTGATTTTATTTTGGCTCCTTGAAAGTCCCATACTTCTTATTTTTTGATTCACGTTTATCCTACTGGGATGTGGTACTGATACATGCTTAAGTGCTGTATAATCACAAGGTCATGTACCAATCAGGGACTAAACATGGACCTAGGCAGACAACATTTGCCAAATGGCTCCTCCACGTCCACTGCAGGGAAAAACATTAAAATGCTCCAAACAGACACTGTAAAAATAAATGTCAGAGGAATCATAAAGCTCAGTAGAAAGTGAATGAATTACTGCCAGCAATAGGGAAGGGGACAGTATGGGCTCCATAAAACAAAGTGAGAGGCTCATAGGAGACCTATGCGGTCAGAGAAAAGTGAAGTAGGAAGAGAAACCATACTGTTAACATCCCTCCGGGCTGGCCAAACCCTGTAAGCAATTGTCCATTATGAGGCGGGGGAGTGCCAACAAGTGATGTAAAACTTCAGTGCTATAAAGAAGTAGACAACAAGGGATCTAATGGAACAATAAAAATTCAAGTACGACACGGCATAATTCCAATAATGTCAAAGGTAAGTCCAGGTGGAAACAGGTATAGAAAAGGCAACAGCTGTAATAAACAGGCAACCCCACAGCAGGGAGAATGATACCGTATATGTCCAGTCCCTGAGGAAATCAGGACACATATATTAGTGTCCTCAAATTCAGCAACTCAGTCACAGGTGTAGTTCTCACTAAAAGCAGGGCTATAGATCACTACAAAGGCAGTAGGCCAGATAAGTTGCAGTGAGGGAAAATACTTGAACAGCAGCTCATGCATCATACTCTACCATAGCCTGGTCCCTACACATCTTCTCTGCGGGAAGTTTGCCAGGAATCTTGACTCCTGATGATACCGTCCTTCCTTGAATGGCTAGGATGAGAAGAATTAGGCCAATATTGTCACTGTGGCAGGGAGGAGGAGAGACCCTCTGTGTCTTACTCTCTTTGAGAAACTGCAGCTTAAAGGAAACCCCCCACCTTTAGTAAACACTATGTGCCTAAAGTATGTGCACTGGATGTTTGAAACCCCTGCATCTGGTGATGGTAGCAGGGGACAGAAAACAGTTGGTACACATGCTCCTGGAACTCCAGAGAGGATTGTCCCTTTCCGCAGGAGGCATTCCTGTGTGGTAGAAGTGCAACTGCACAATTTCATCCTGTGGATGCCCATCAAGGGTACATTTTGAGAGAGCTCTATGAATATTATTAAATTAAAATCACCCAATAGGCAACTCAGTGGCTAATTCCTCAAGCAGTGCTGTCACAGAGGACTGCAAAACCACAATAGTTCTGGTAGACCCAGCAAAGCAGATTGGACTTGTGGTCCATGTTTTCAGAGTCCTCAAGCTAAGAAAGAAGGGTCATGTTAATTTGACGCAGTCTATTTCTTCCTCATGACCATCTATCACTGTAGTTATATCATAACATCGATGTTCCAGTAAGGATGTCCTCTTACAAGTCATGTCACAAATTTCCTTAATAAGCTGAGAAGTGATTGGTTTGGAGACCTTGTCTATGGCTTTGTTCAGAGTAGTTTTAAATTGTGCCATGAGAGCAGTGAAATCTATCGATTTGGGCTGTGAGGGAAAGACTTCATCAACTAGAGGATCAGAGACATTCTAGGATGTCTTCCAGTGTTGAAGAAGCCACCTGTGCCATCTTGCAAGATTCTCTGCCCAGGGCCTCCAACAGCAAAGCGGAAGCAGGGTTTGCCGTTAGAGAACGGTAAGGCCATTTATATCTCAATCCGATGGGGAGCTGCTCAGGAATCATCCAAACTCAGCCTTCCCACCATGCAGGATTTTAAAACGTCACATGACCATTAAATTGTATCCAAACCCAAGAAAAAAGTAATATATTTCAGTTTACCAGTTGTCAGATATGGTGGCTGCAAAATTTTTCATTTTACAACAAATAAAAACTAAATTGTACGTTATTTTTATTGTCACGCTAAACACATGAAAGGCTAAAGCTCTAAACTCCAAACATCCAAGAACAATACATTTTCATTGTTTTAATAACTAAAAAGTAATGTGAAATAATCTATGCACAATTATATTGATGTTTCTTTGACGAAAGTTTTTTCTGTAGTTGATAACAGGTTTCATGCCTAAGGCTAAACTATTTGATTTGCAAATCAGTCTAATATTTTTATTTTAATAAGAAGAACCCTCAGGTAATGTGAAAGAAAGACCCTTTGATCGTTATTTTAAAATCTTTACCTTTGATAGTGTAAGGAAGCGTAGCTATACTGTGGTATTACTGTTTTCATACGAAAGCTAAACCCAAAACAGATGTTTCAGGAATGTTCATATTTTAAACAACTGGATTCTTTGTACAGCATTCCGGACATTATTCTTATTGACACAACTTCACTTTTTGTTATACTAAAATTACTTTTAAAATCTTTGGCTTCTTTTATATTTTGCCTGTTTTCAATTAGACTTTTATTTACTAACCATTCATTCCTATATGTATATACTCAGTACTAAGTTAGGGCGTTTGATCAGGAGTTAGTCTAACAAATGTATTGATATTTTAAATTAAATTAAACACATTGACTGAATTCATTTGTTAATTGGAGATGGTATGTGGATGGAGTGTAACTACTGAGTGCTTTATATACCGTTATAAAATTAATTATTCTCCTTTGGCAACAGATCTGCCTTTTTAAACCAAGTTTTCCTATAATCTTTCTGTGATATGGGTGATGTCAGATGGGTGATTTTATTTCTTGGTCAACATCTCCAGTTCACTATATAATTTCTAACCGTGTTTCCTTGCAAAACATTGGATCTGCCAAAATGGTATCATATGAAATTTTTTAATGTGTGCTAAAGTATTGTTTTACTATAGTGACAGCCTTAAATTGTCCATACACTGTGACAAGGCCATGCATAATGCCACTTAGAGAGTAAGTGTAGCTTGTAATGAAAATGCAGCACAGACCCCTGCCACACTACTGCCACAAATAAAACAGATCTCCGGTTGGCTGCTGTTTGTAATTAAACAAGCCAGGGATCTTGGGTGATGGTATTAAACAAATATGATCATGACCATACTTGGTTAATGACATCACTCAGGCAGGAACTCAGTCCAGTTTGTTTACAAACAATAGCCAGCTAGGGATCTGTCATTTTATGGTGGTAATGCGCCAGGCCTGTGCAGTGGGAAGTGCGGCAGGGTGACAAAATCAGGCAAGGGGTTATCATGGCAGTGGGTCATTGTATTGTTATTGTGATTGGTGATGTAAACCTATCATAGAAATTATTTCCTTTTTTAATAAGAGAATAAGAGAATTTCTCATGGTGTGTGTGTGTGTGTGCACGAGAACACATATGTGTCTAGTTACATTTCAATTTTTGGGGGATTAAGATAGAAGGATTATATACCACGCACTCCTTCCCCACTTGGCAGAGCAGATATCTGAGCGGCCCCTTTTTTATAAAAGGGATGCTTTCAAATCCCGCCCCTGCAAAATGGCAAAATGCCCACATTCTTTTTGGGGGCAGGATGTGTGTATGAGCCATTTGTTCCATCAACATGAGGACATGTTGCAAGGTGGGGGAGGCTTTGTCATTCCCTTTGCAAGTACCATTTAAATGTTAAAAGGTATGTGCCAGGGTATGGTTTAAAAAGCAGGGGTAAGGGGAGATTTGGTTAAAATGAAATAATAATAATGAATTACTTTTAAAAGAGAAGTACTAGAATCAGAAAAATAAAAAACCTTCTCACCTAGATGGCCGCAGCATCAATCCAAGCTGCAGCTGTCCCCTGCTGCCTCTAAGACCAAGAACTGAGTGATCAAACACAGCTGATTGCTGAGCTCTCGGTCCTCAGCTTGCAGAGAGCTGGTGACTCTCAGTCTACTCTGCCCCTCCAGCACTCACTGGAGCACTGAGCTGTGAAGGGGTCAGGAGTGGCTAGCTCAGGATCTCAGGGGCTCACTGAGTAGCTGAGCCAGCTGCTGGTCCAGGCTTCCGGGGGGATCCGGACTATATGGTCAGGATATTTTCAGAGCTTGGACCAGCTCTGTGACGTCAGCCAGCAGCGGGCTTTTGCCCACTGTTGGCTGAAAATGGGTCACAGGACTGCAGACCAAGCTGCACTCCTATGACCCACAAGAGATGTATAGTCAAAAAAGCTTTGGCAATACTTATCCTTCAAATTTCACAGTCCTAAAAATAAAGACTATTGTCATTAAAGAAACAAAGGGTTAATGACATTATATTTTTGCCGTGCTCATCTAGTGAGTTTACTGCTTTCTGAAGCAAGTATGACCAAAACAGTAAGCAAATGACATATTTTACCTTCACTTGCACATGTTTGTTCTAACTCTTTCACTCAGAAAAAATGAAAACCTTCCAATATTTAGCATTTTTAAAGTAGAGCAATATGGTAATATCACTATTGCTCTTGGGATAGGTTCACTTTTAATTCATGGAAAGAAGCTGAAGGAAGATATATTTTTTCCTATGTTTAGATCTTTCCACATCTCAGATGGGTTCATTTTAATTAGGATTTTAAAAAAGACATCCATAACAAAATGTTGCTTTGGGTCATTGCACTGTTTACTTTCGGGTGTGTTTTCTATCTCTGTTCAGTTGAACAATGAGTTTTTTAATATAATTTTCTAACATATGATTAATGGTTCCTTAGTAACATCAAGGCTTTTCAGTGCTGTAGCAAGAAAATGCCAGATAATGCTATAAAAAGCAGTTATAGGTTCTGCACTTAATAATCCTGAAACAATCCCAGTAAAAAGTACTTTTTAGTTTACTGGGTACTCTTCCAGAAGTTGTGAGAGACACCAATGGACATTCTGGGGAGCTGTACATGTTCTTGCCCAGCAGCTGTGTTATTAGATGTGTGTACTAAGCTGTTTGGTTAAGTACTGTACACCCTTTCAAGCCTTGTGGCTTGGGGAAGCTTAGCAAGTGATGCAAACAATTGCTACGGATCCCTTTTAGTGCTGCTGCTGGGGTAGCTTCATATATTTTTTATTATATGCTCCTTTTGAATTCCCTAGTTTTGCGAAAAGATTATTTAAAATCAACTTTATAATCCTATTTTAAATGTCCTTTATGCACGGTATAATACAGCGGACTTCTAGTACTTTTCTTACAAGTAGGAATTTATTGGAATATGGGAGCTTTGATATCTGAAGGTAGCTGGACAGAAAAGCTGGGACACCAATTTTTACCTGAAATCGAAAACTAAGTAGACCTTTACAGTTTCAAGAGTAAAGCCGAAAATGTGAGAAAAGATTTAAAAGAAGAAAGGATTGCAACAATGGAAAAATGGGCAGAAATTATCACTCTTTGCATTTCTAACAAAAATCTGATGATAGACCATTAAGCTACATAACGCTCATGACATTGCTCTGCACCTGGACACTACCGGCTCAGTTAGGATTTGGACTGAACCCAGGTTCAAACTAAAAATTCCACATTCAGAGGATTCAGATTGAATCTGAACATTTGGGACGTTGGGCAGGAATTGCCTAGTAGAATGTCCCATAATGCTTTGCAAAAAGCAGTCATTGGCTAAAGACTTGCAGCTGATCTCTGGTCATGGTCATGTCCACATCCCAGCTAACACTAAAAAAGGTGGTCTTCCAGCAAACCCTTAGTCATTGTGTTGGAGTTTAGTGAGAGAGAGAGAGAGGGACAGCTGACAGCATTGTAGGAAAATAGAGGTTTATAGTGCAGTGTGCTACCACAGAGCTATATGTAGAGAGTGTGGTTAATACAGTGCTTTATTATTCATTAGTTTGTGGGGCTAGGGAGAATGGACTGTAA
Organism: Pelophylax lessonae; assembly: GCF_965119305.1. Lineage (NCBI taxonomy): Eukaryota > Metazoa > Chordata > Amphibia > Anura > Ranidae > Pelophylax > Pelophylax lessonae. The sequence goes on along the minus strand of NC_138771.1, from coordinate 293,719,717 downwards.
GCTCACAAGCATTCACTGTGTATTCACTGTGGCCAACCAGTCCTTTTTAGGATTACCTTTTTGTATTTTGTGTTTCAATGACAACTACCCTTGCTTTGCTGCTGCTGTTCCCAATTTTTAATTTTCTTTTGCAGCTTTTGTTTTATTTTTGTTTTTTTAAAGTTTACTTTGTGTTCGTACTTTTTTTTCTGTATAAGTTTTACATTTATTAAAAAAAAAAAAAAAAGAGGAGGGAGAAATATTTTGCCTCTTATGTTTTAGGGTTGATGTTTTTTTTGTTTTGTTTTTTTTTTGTAATTAAAATGTTTGGTTGTTTTTACTCTCTTTTCTTTGTTTTTAATTTTTTTTTAGCATCCTTCAATTTCATATGGGGTCAACAGCAGAAGCCTAAAGGCAGTGAGAAGGCAAAATTTGTTGTTTTAACCCACACCACCACACCACAGTTGCATGGTGGTTGCAGCGTGTGCAAAGCATTATGACCATGACATGTATACACCCCTATCTGCTGCCTTTGCAGCTTAAGGGGAGCAGTTGGGAAAGGTGGTTAAAAATTGGCCCAAGCACATGTTTTTACTGCCCCCCTCCCTCAAACACAAGTGTAAAATTAGCTCTAATAGTGGTATATGGTCCCTCCATCCTCTTGTTAAAGCAGAATGTGGGTCAGAGTCCCAGAATGGGCAGGCCTTCCCAGGCCCTCCAGCTGACCATAGGGGGTTAGGGACTACTAGTCCTGCATTTTATGTGATGATATAAAAGTACAAACATCGGCTGAAGCTCTGAAGAAAAGCGGTTTCAGGGGACCAATCATGCAGCTTGGGGGAAGCCTGCTGAAGCGAGTAATTATATTTTGTAAAACACTGCGCAAACTGTTGACACTATATAAATCCTGTGAAACACCAAAAATAATGTAAATATTAACCCTTCTTCCTCTACCCCTAGAATTATTGAGCATTTAACCCTTGCAGAGCGAAAGAGACCAACTGCAAGGGTTTTTTTTTTTTTTTTTTTTATTACAGCTCAACCCTAAGACAGTCCCTTTCTTTTGTATTAATCTCTGCAAGTCTTCTCCAGCAACAAAGATATCTTTGTTTTTCTCATTTAAAGTGGAACTAAACCCAACCACACCATCAAATGGCTGATGTTATAACTGATCACATACGCAGCACTATGGCAGTTGCAGATCAAACAGAGGATGAGATGGCAGCTTCCTTGGCTGAAAATTATAGGGGGGTTTAGTTCCGCTTTAAATATAGCAGATGATCACCTATGTATTTGCTCCATTCTGCCATGCAAAGGACAGAATACCCCAGAGTACATGTATCAAAAATCTAGCTGCTTTTTGTAATATGTGTGCTCATAAATGCCATTTTGATAGGAAAAAAAAAAAAGCAGACAACTTAGATCAAAAATGTGCAATCCCAGATTTTCTCCTGTGCAGCATGTTATGAGTCTCATAAATTACTATGTTACTTGATGTTAAAATGTATTAATCACTTTGTGATTGAATGATGCAGGCAGCATTTAACCACTTAAGCCCCGGAAGATTTTACCCCCTTCCTGACCAGGGGGTATTTTGCGATTCGGCACTGCGTGACTTTAACGGACAATTGCGCGGTCGTGCGACGCTGTACCTAAACAAATTTGACGTCCTTTTTTTCCCACAAACAGAGCTTTCTTTTGGTGGTATTTGATCACCTGTGCGATTTTTTGATCACACGCTATAAACAAAAAAAGAGCGTCAATTTTGCAAAAATAACAATATTTTTCACATTTTTTTATATGAAATTCCCCCCAAAAAAAAAGTAAAAATCAAAATTTTTTAAAATTTTCGGCCAATTTGTTTTATGCTACATATGTTTGGTAAAAAAAAAAATCGCAAAAAGCGTATTTTGATTGGTTTGCGCAAAAGTTATCGCGTTTACTAACAAAGGGAAAGATTTTTGTCATTTTTGTTGTTTTTTTTTTTAACACGTAATGGCGGCGATCTGCGATTTTTTTTGCGGTACTGCGACATTGGGGCGTACAGATCGGACCCTTGACTGACATTTTTGACACTTTTGGGGTTACCAGTGACATTACTACAGTAATCAGTGCTATACATATGCACTGTTACTGTAAAAATACACTGGTTGTGAAGGGGTTAACTTTATTTGGGAGGGAGGGGCTGTGTGTATCCCTAGGGGCATGCTTTCTACTGTGATTGGCTGTGGCTTGAGCTGTAAGGACACTGATCAACGGATCTACATACTAGATCCGTGTGATCAGTGTCTTTACAGCGAGGAGAATGACAGGTGGCTTGTTTACACAAGCTGCCTGACATTCTCCCTCTCCCCCGCCGATCGCCGAGTGACCGGCGGACATCGGGTCCGCTGGTCACACGCGTGGGGGGGGGGGTCCGTGACCACGCGGGAGCGCGCCTCCGGGGGCGCGCGCTCGCTCCCTAGACCCTCACAAGCTAGTGACGTAGCCCTACGTCACTTTGCCTGTGAGGGGCTGACTGCCGACGTAGATCGGCGTTAGGCAGTCGGCAAGTGGTTAAGGAATGATGGGTCAGGTGATCTACAGGTAAAAGTTGAATGAAAACATTGCTTGAACCAAATCTGGATTTTGTCTCATTTGAAGACAGTTGTTTTATCCATTTCAGTCTGGAAATAACTTCCAGGTGGTGCAACAATCCTGTAAAAACAACAATCATGATTTGCATTGCCAGCGGTAGGATTTGTGTTTGTTTTAGATGTGGTTGATGTTTCTAGATTATAAAATCTAATATAATATTGTAGATTGATTCAGAGAGGAGAAAACACTAATGGGCCAAGTGTTTTTTAGGTATTGAAAGTAATCTAGAAATTACAAAGGGAACACACGCTTTTGTGTCTCAGAAATTATTACCTATAACATAATTCATTTTTAGCCATGTCTACAGAATTGTCTCTGTGATACATATCTGGAAGTCAAAGAAGTGTATGGTTTTGTTTTCTATTTACTGTACAAATTATTGTAGTAAGCACCATAATGCTTTTTATTGATGCTTAAAGGGTAACTCCACTTTCGTGGAGAAAAAAAATCAGCAAATAAAGAAAAAACAATATAGTGTATACAATTGCGACACAAATCATATTGTAATTAAATGTTATTATAAATTACCTTTCCTTTTCAATCTGCAGCCACTGCAATTTTCTGAAAATGCAATGCAATATGGCTACCTGGAGCTCTTCTGTACACAGAATGTGTACTGACCACACCCCAGAAACATCATTTCCTGCTTGCGGGATTGCCTTACCAATTTTCCCAGAAGTCTGCATAAGATACAAGTCAGGTTTCTGGCATCCCCTGCAATAAAAATGTAATTTTTGGTGGGATACTTCCAATAGGAACACGTCTAAAGGGATGCAGGTCCAGCAGATTTCCTCATTAGAGGCCCGCAGCTGCCACAGCTGATAAATAATTATGAAACCACTCCCATTTGATCCACTCAGCACAGAGGCACAGAGGAACAAGCAATGATTTCTTCAGAATAACAAAAGGTAGGAATCTGCAACAAAGTTTGTTAAAATCCCTGCAATGTACATAAGTCACCCCGAGGGGAATCATTTTTTCTCAACAATAGTGGAGTTACACTTTAATAATACATATTCAACAAAATGAGTTTGATACCTGGGAGCAACAGAGGTAGTGCTGTCAAGTCAAATGTCAGTGGTCAGGAGCAAATGTGGCCAAATACCTGTTTACAAACTACAGGCCCTTGAATAAGCAATGATAATGCTGATAGCCACATCCACCTACACCCTACTGTAATGCAAGGGGCAAAGCCTACATAAAGGTGGCAATGCTATTCTACATATATGAGCAGTGCCACCCAGCCAATGAAAGCTTCATAAAGTGGACTTCATTGGCAGGCTTACCAAATATTTATGAGGCTTTGCAGGTTGACTAAGGAAAAACTGCAAGTGCAGATGCAGTTACAATTAAATGATCCAACACATTTTTTTTTTAAATGGGAGGCCATAGATCTGCTCTCATTAAAGGATTAGTTAACCTTTTGTAACATGTTACACCCATATTCATGGTATAACATGTTATTATTGCAGCAGCCTCCACAACCCCCCCAATCCCCCGTTATGACAGGGAGCAGGGAAACTTCTCCCTGCACTCGCGGTCATAATTTAAAAAAGCCTCCGACCCATATAAAAGTGAGAACTACAAGTACTGACAGCCTTTGCGCTGTTGACCACTCTAGGTAGTTTACTGATGCTTCCTGTCAGTGGGTAACTGCCTGCTCGTGGGAGGTATTAGATGACAGCTTACACTGGCAGTCTGCAGGAGCCCTGCATTGCGCCCGTGATCTGCTCCTAGTAAAAAAATATTAAATGCACATTTTTTTAACCTGCAAAAATATGTGCATTTATTATTTTTTTTTACAAAGGTGAACTCATCCAGTACGTGATCTCACATTTCTCGGGCGCATGCACATGGCCGGCAACCTGCTTCCGCTGTGATTGGACCACTAGGACCCTCCATCGTTCAGGAGAAAGGCAGAACAATGTTCTTTGAGAGGAGAATGTGCTGATCCTGTGTTCCTGCTAAGCAGGAACACAAATCTTTACATCTTCCCAGTCAACACATACCCCACAGTTAGTAAGTACTCCCAGGGAACACAGTTAACCCTTTGATTGCCCCCCCCCCGATGCCCGATGTTAACCCCTTCCCTGCCAGTGTCATTAGTACAGTAACAGTGCATATTTTTTTAGCACTGATCCCTGTGTTGCTGATTGCTGCCAAAAAAGAAAAAAAAAAAAGAAACAAAAAAACAATCAATATACACGTATTGGAGTTTTTTTTTTTTTTTTCAAAAAATTTGTAGCAGAAAACATATTGGCCTAAACTGATGAAGAACTTTTATTTTTTTACATTTTTTTATATTGGGAATGTTTTATAGCAGAAAGTATATATATTTTTTTTTTCAAAACTGTTGGTCTTTTTTTGCATATAGAGCAAAAAATAAAAACTGCAAAGGTGATCAAATACCACCAAAAGAAAGCTCTATTTGTGGGAAAAACAGACATATATTTTATTTGGGTACAGTGTCCCATGACCGCGCAATTGTCAGTTAAAAATATTGCAGTTTAGTATCGCAAAAAATGGCCTGGTCATGAAGGGGGGTAAATCTTCTGGGTCTGAAGTGGTTAAACCAAAATATTGCATATGTGTTTCCATCCAGTAACCTCAAAGCAAAGCTGTCATGTCCAAAACATATTACTGTTAGGGATAAAATATACCTGCAGCAGCTTCTTAATCCTTTGTGGTTATGTTTGAATCCCAGGTAAGTTGAAGCTTGCCCACTTTAGACCAATTCTTATAGGCCTGTGATTCAACCCATCATAGGCATTTGTGATAGGTGAAAGGCAGAGAGCATGCCAAGCATCAGCACAATTAGGGTGTGTGTAGACTGGTATTTGTTTGCTTCAAATGGGTTTTGCATTCCTATACAAGTCTATGGGAATGAGAAAAACATTTAAAGCAAGTTAAATGCAGGTCAGAACGGGGTCAACGGCACCTGTCAATGAATGATCTCAGAAGTATCCACGTATGGCTTCTTTTACCCCAAAAAGCAATTGCTTATGAGTAAATAAAAAGATATAGATAAGCCTTTCCAATATCATTGGCATGGCCATTCTTCTTTATAAAATGTGAACTGCTTTTTATTCAAGAAAGGAAAAATGTTTATGTAAGGAAGGTCAGATTGTTGTCAGTAGATGGAAACCAGCGTGGGCATATGTACATGCTCATAATGCTGCCCATACCTCGGTGCATAAAATCAATGTTGGATACACATTAGAGAGTAGGCACACGCGTTAGAGTGTGTGCTCAGCATTGGTATTGCCGCTCAGTAGCCTTTATAAACTGACTTACTGCAAAAGCAAGTTGCTGAGTGGTCTTCAGTTTGTTCTTGTTTACCAGAGACCAAACCTACTGATTCTGCTGCTAAAGATATATAGATAAGTGGTGAAATGAATAACAAATGGCAGTGATAGACTTAAATTACAGGATAATTGTGAATAACCGAGCCCAGGTTTTACCAATCAGCTGTAACGGAGTCGGCTAGAGTGTTATAAGGGCAGCCATAAAAGGATAGAATAAACCTCCATAGGCTACACTGCCTTTGGCTCTAGAGTGACTTTGGTAGGTTCAAGTCTGCCCACAGGACTTCAGTGTACCAATAAGATGAAAAATCGCTAAAGTGCAAGTAAATACTAAAATCCCTGAATAAGGGAAAAAAAAATGTTGTTTCTGCTGGCGTGTTCGGGGGCCCTTTCAGTGTTGCTCTAATGATGATGCTGAATGGCTTCCAAATACTCCCAGTCTAGGAAGGTGGAGACTTGAGCAAGAGCTCTGGCAGGAATAACTTGAACAAGGCTTAAAGTGGTCGTAAAGCCAAAAGTTTTTTTTTAGTGCATTCTATGCATTTAGATAAAAAAAACCTGTGTGTAGCAGCCCCCCTCAGTCCCCCCTAATACTTACCTGAGCCCCCTCTCGATTCAGCGATATTCACGAGTGCTTCTGCCATCTGGGACTCTACCTCCTGATTGACTGAGGCACAGCTGCAGCACCATTGGCTCCCGCTGCTGCCAATCAAATTAAGTTAGCCAATGAGGAGAGAGGGGGAGGTGCCAAATCGTGGCTCTGTGTCTGAATGGACACTCAGAGCTGTGGCTCAGCTCGGGTTCCCCATAGCAAGCTTCTTACTGTTAGGGCACTCGGCAGGAGGGAGGGGCCAGGTGTGCCTGTGAGGAAGCCGAGAAGGGGAGGATCCAGGCTGCTGTCTGCAAAACCCACTGCACAGAGCACGTAAGTATAACATGTTTGCTATTTTTAAAGAAAATAAACTAGACTTTAGTATCACTTTAACAGTAATGGAAAAGATAGGAAACAAGTAAAGGGAGGGGTCAAGTAGATCTGGGCTAATAGGGTAATCCAGAACTGGTTATGTAGCACTGCTCAGTGGTATGCTGCATGGGAACAGTAGTGTTAAGGAAACGGATGGCAAACTGTGCTACCTAGGGTCTTGCTTAGTTTTGTGGTGCAGTATGTTTGGTGGATCCTCAAACCAATCCTGCACTTCAACTGTGGGTCCCTCATGGATCGATGGGTTGGCGCCGGTGAACCCGCCCTGTGTACCTGTAGATGCAGATGAAAACCAGCAAATCCGTTGTGTGGCTGTAAATGCTGCTGTTCCAAACGCACTGGAAAGTGAGTGCCTGTGTCTAGCTATGTAATTGCAGACTGTTGGCAACTGGTCTGCGGACTATCAGTGGTCCATAACGTGATGGTTGAGGAACACAAAAACACACAATGTACACTTAGCAAACAATCTATTTCTCATGTCACATGATCTGTAAAGGGAAAAACATTTCATTACAAACAACTGCAATTCATATCCTGGTTTAAAAACTATCAATTATTTATTTATTTCTAGTGCTAAATTAAACCACTCTTAAGAAAATCAAATTAGTGCAGCTTTTTTATTGTACAGTTTTAGAACATACTATGAAATAGAAGAGCTGAAACAAAGTCATTGAGAACAAAAACAGATTTGTGTGTACTGCATACTGTAAACATCCATGAATTTACAATTAAGGATAATTTTATCCAGAATGGTGAATTAAGTGTTCATTTCGGTTCTTATGGTTGTATGCAGCTCCTATAATTGATAGCATGCACAAACATTGTTTAGAACATATTCTTATATTTAATAGCGAAAGACTGGGCAAGAACATAATGTGCCATCTGAAGAAATTGTTATCCATTTTAAAACCTGCCATTTGTAAATGCTACCCAGAATTTTTTTTTTTTTATTATAAGTTACATTTTTAAAAATTAGATTGGTGAGGTGAATTTAAACGGGCAAATAGGAACCAACATAAGATTGTGTGTACTGCCAGTAGAGCATGTTTTCTAATATTTTCTCATCACTACAGTAAGAACATTGTAAGGGGTATAAAAACAGCACTACCAGGCGTATATAAAGTGATAAATATGAATAATTCCCAAATTATAAAATATAAATAGTAAAGTGCACTAGTGACAACATCTAAAAAATTATTCAATCCCAATAACAATAAATGTGAATAATAAATCAATAAATATACAAAAGTGCAGTTAAAATTCATATATAGTGCATAAGTGCCAAAGTGCTGAATCTTGTGCAGTCTAAAAAAAAAAATATATATATAGTCCACTTAGAATTAAGGTGCTGGATAAAGTGCTTCAAGTGCTCCACACAGGTGCCAAAGTGCTTTCAAAGAGACCCTTTTGGGGATCCACTCACCAGATTTCGGATATATTAGAGCCTCAAATATGTAGTGGTTAATCAACCAAATGGCCAATAGAGATGGACGGGTTAGCAGAGCCTCTTTCACACAGACCACCAGCCTCTATGTACAGGTCCCCCCTCGATCAAGTGCTCAAAAGGAAGGGAAGGAGCCAATAATAGTGAAGCCCGTAGAGCATTTATTAAATGTAAAATATATATAAAATCTACTCACAAAGGTAAGGCATAATGACTTGTTACTCTCTGACAAGGGAGGCTCCTATTTTAAAGTAGAACTATGGGCAACATTTTCTTTTTTTCATTTTGGATAGAGTAAGAGAGGGTTATAACCCCTTTTAGATTTATTTTGCCATCTGTATCTCATTGGGGAGATTTCCCTTCACTTTCTGTCCCATAGCTGAACAGGAAGTGAGAGGAAATCCCTGCAAATTGTGTCCCCAAACTGACCCCTTTGGAACATTTCCCCTCTACTAATTTTCTGGGAACAACCCAAATTGTTGGGATTTTCTTTTACTTTTACTTTCAATAATAATGGTAAATGAGAAATAGAGAGGTTGAATCACCTTAACGGGGGCACAGACAGCAAAAAAACCTGACAGGCATTCTTAGCTCTTTCTACTCTGTCCAAAACAAAAAAAAAAAAGGTTTTGCCTCTAGTTATACTTTAAAAACATCATCAGCCTGTGCATATGGTATGTTTTTTCTGGCTGATCAAGCGCGTTTCTAGGTTATCTAAATCTAGGCTGACCTTTGGCTAATCTTTACTGGATTACTCTCTTGTCTACTGCCTATCCTGACCCTTGACTTACGTTTACTGGATTACTCCCTTATTTAATTCCCATCCTGACCCTTGGATAAAGTTCACTGGATTACTCTCTTGTCTACTGCCCACTCTGACCCTTAGCTAATGTTTACTGGATTACTCTCTTGTCTACTGCCAATCCTGACCATTGGCTAATGTTTACTAGATTACTCTCTTTATCTACTGCCCATCCTGACCTTTGGCTAATGTTTACTGGATTACTCTCATGTTGACTGGCCCATCCTGACCCTTGGCTAATGTTTACTGGATTACTCTCTTATCAGTATATCTGGAACATGTGCGTCAACAAGCCAGTTTGTAAAGAAAGTTTTAAACTAAGTACATGTTCATATATAATCCTGGGGTTTGGTCTGTAGACTGTAAAAGGTTATGGGATACATAAGTGTCTGAAAAGCATGCAAACCATCCCAATTAACTTGCACTTATACCACACAAAACTGGGCATAATTGTCTTTGATTGTGTGCAGAGTTCACTGTAAACTTTCTGATTACCACTTCCATGAACATGGATTGCTAAACTTTCGGGCAACTGTTTTCTGGAAAACCTATAAAATGAGAGGAACATTAACCCTTTCGCTACCAGGCCCCATGCTCCACTTTTAAACTCTGAGCTTAAGCTGGCCAGACCATTTTTGCAATTTTTCCTTTGCTTTTTTATTTTTCCCTTTTAGGTTTCAGAGTTTGTAAAAGACCTCCCCAATCATTTTCTGAAAGCACATGACCAGTAGAATAAGAAGAAGATGCTGCTGATTTTTAAGGTCCCACGACATTTGCGTAAATGTTTATCGAAACAATATTTTTGCTAAATCATTATTAGCAGATAAAAACACAGCAAATTTTACAAAATTCCTACTAAATATAAAAGCTAACCTGTACTGAGATATTAAATAACAAATATTTGTAACTTTTAAACTGCGCCTTTTTGCGAAATTCGAACAGACGCAATAGTGTAAATATCCAAATTTTTCAAAAAATCTGAAGGTTTTCCTTTTTCCCTACAGTTTAAGAATTTGTAAAAGACCCCCCAAACCATATATTTTATGAAAGCTCATAACCTGTAGAATAAAAAGAAGGTGCTACTGATTTTTAAGGCCGAGCTAATTTTGCGCAAATGTTTATCAAATCAATATATTCGCCAAAAATACACTACAACCTTTATTAGCAGATAAAAACACAGCAAATTTTACAAAATTCCTGCTAAATTCCTACTAAATATAAAAGCTTATCCTGTTCGGAGTTAATAACTAAAAAATATTTGTGATTTTTACATTACGCTTTTTTGCAATATGGTGAAGAGCGAATGTACACAAAAATGTAAATATCCAACTTTCCCTAAAAATCTGTAGGTTTTCATTTTTCTCTTACAGCTTTCAGAATTTGTGAAAGACCCCCCAAACTATATATTTTCTGAAAGCATACAAGCTCTAGAATAAAAAGGAGGTGTACTGTTGTTTTTTTAGGCCAATCGGTATTCGAGAAAATGATTACCAAACAATATTTTAGCTAAAAATAAACTAAAACCATTATTAGCAGATAAAAACACAGCTAATTTTACTAAATTCCTGCTAAATATCCGGGGTTCTTCCCGAGCAGCAGCTGGCGGGAGGCAGGGAGGGAAAGTGCACGACAGGAGATCGGGACTACGGGGCACTGCGGGGGGGTTATTTCTTTAATTGTCCATTTTGCCTCCTAAAGCATAAGCTTGCAGGGGTGCAGAGGAGGGAAGCCGCAAGCTGCAGGGGAGGATCGTGTTTCTGAGGGGGGGGGGGGGGCGGGGGTCAGGATCGGTGCGTTGGTGTGGGTGAGTGTAAATATTTAGTGTGAGTGGTGCTGTAGGGATTAGTTAGGTGGGGAAAGAGTGTAAGTTAGGACACAGCAGGGATAAATGTCAGTGTAGCGGGGGCCACCTTCGAGGTTATAGCTCTGATCAGCGGATTGTCGTCCGCTGACCAGAGCTAAGGTTTTGTTCAGGTTTTGTTCAGCAGCCTAAAGTGACAACGAGCTTATAACACAAGCAGGAATGAGGTCCGTACAGCGTACAGACCTGGCCAGTTGCAAGCAGTCCTGTATGCTGTACGGACTTGGCAGTAAAAGGGTTAAAGCTTCATGCACAGGGGCATATTTACAGGCGTATGGCGTTTATAAATATTTGAGTGTAAACTCATTCTACTGGGCAGAATATTCATTTATTTTAGGCACTGGAATGATTTTTCTAGCATACACAGGTATTTCTATACGTTTATGTGAGTAAATTATGCCAGTAATCTCTTCTCTAAATGCATGTTTTGGGGCATTTTTTCATGCATCTGCATGCTGCTCTATTTAGCTGACTGATCGCTTGCTGACCACCTCACGTATGCTTACAGCGTCAGAGCGGCTCTCCTGTGCATGCGCCCCCCCTATTAGTCACAGCACAAGCCGATCAGTGGGTGCCGGCCAGTGATTGACCCTCTGATCAGCAAGGAGGAAGACAGAACAGAGCTCTGTCAATGTACACAATACAGAGCCCTATCATGGCAGCGGGATGTGCTGGTTTTTGTTTCCCTGCAAAGTGGGAATAAAAACCAGCACATCTCTCAGTAAAAGCAGCTCACAGTACACACATAAACACTGGTTAGGCACACATTTACCCCTTTGATTGCCCTAGATGTTAACCCCTTCCCAACCACTGTCATTAGTACAGTGACAGTGCATATTTATAGCACTGATCACTGTATTAGCGTCACTGGTTCCCACAAAATTTCAAAAGTCACTGATCGCCACCATTACTAGTATAAAAAAAATTCCAGTATATATAGCATAGTTTGTTGATGCTATAACGCTCACATAAAGAAAATTAATATATGCTTATTGGGATTTTTACCAATATTATGTAGCAGAATACATATTGGCCTAAATTTATGAAGAAAGTACATTTTTAAAAAAAAATTTGGATATGTTTGAATACAGAAAGTAAAAATAGTTTTTTTTCTTTTTTTCCAAATTTTTGGTCGTTTTTAATTTATAGCGCAAAAAAAAAAAAAAAAAAACCCTGTGGTGATCAAATACCATCAAAAGAAAGCTATATTTGTGGGGAAAAATTATATAAATGTATTCGTCTACAGCATTGCATGACAGCGCAATTGTCAGTTAAAGAAATGCAGTGCAAAAAAATGGCCTGGTCATGAATAGGGGTAAACCTTCTGGAGGGTAAGTGGTTAAAGCAGCATTATTTCTGCCTGTGTTTATGAGGCTTAGTACATGTGTCAACCATTTTCTGTAAAATAATTTACTGGATATGAGCAAAATAAGTAGGATTTATGGAAAGGCAGCTTAGAATCTATCTTACATGTAAGTCTTTAGTAATGAAAAATGCAATTGTGTACTGTATGTATTATACATGTAGACTACACTTTTTTATCCAGAAAGTAAAACCAGGATGAGGTTCTAGACAACACGTATCAAACACAAGGCCCATGGACCCTCCCATCTCTCCTATGGCTGCGGAACCCCTCTTGGCTCCCCCCCACCTTGTCTCTAGAGTAGGTAGCAGAGAGGAGGACAGTACTCCTCTGCCAGGTCCTGCGGTTCTCTGTGCAGCCACAGGGAGGCTCATCCCCGCCTCCCCTGGTCTTAGCATTCTGCAGACTCCGGCCCTCCTCTGGTCCTCCTCCAGTCCTTGTACTTTCTGCTTCTCAACCCTGCCTCCAGCTTCTTCCTAGCAGCAGTACAAGGTAAGGGGGTGTAATGTTCTGGTACCTTTGGGTACCCTAATTACTCTTTCATAAGTGTATGCGCCCCACCATTCTCTTTTGGTAAGGTGCGCATACACCTTTAAGACTGATGCTGTCATCACTGAGCGCCGGACTGGATGGCTATTTAGATCGCCGGCTCTCACTCACATGTGTTCGTTCAAACTGCTTTGTGCCTTGATGCTAACCTGTCTTGAAGCTCTCATGCTTGCAAGCATACCTCGCTGTCGGAACCACACTGCGCTGATCCCTGTATCCCGCTACCGGATCATCCGCTCTTGCCGAACCTCTCCTCTGCTACATTGCTATTAGTGATAAGTACCCCACAGGGGAAACCTCTATAACCTTCATACTAAAGCTTACACTATCTAGCTCTGCATACTAAGGACTATTACTACATCTGCATTATCTAAGATTGCTAGCTCTTGAGCCTACTACCACCTGTTCTTGCACTGGGTTGATCTCTCTTGTATGTCCACCTGCTACTCTGTCATCTGCTACCATACATGATTGCTAAACCTATCTGCATCCCATCTGCTACTATCTTACTTTCAAGAACATTTCCTTTCAAGTGTCTGTCATCTACCATCTCTACCCAACCTGTCTCTTCAGCCTATCATCACTGTGTTACTATATACATAAGTCACTCTAGGAAACATCTTATTGAGTGTGTGTATTTACTTGCTGAATTGAGATCATCCACACATGATGAGTCATTGGGAGTTGGGATTGGTGTCTCAGCGTTTCTCTACATGACTACTGATGTGGAATATTTCTGCAGCTGAAAATCCACATCATACATAAAACGCAGGAGCGTTACAGATTGAACGAACCACAAATGGATTCAGCAGAAATAACCACTCAGATGACACAATTAAAACAGCAAGTAACTGCGTTAATACATGCACTTGCTGAATTAAAAGAAGACAATCAGGCTCTGTCGCAGCAGGTAATTAGATTGACACAACTTACCACTGCTCAGTCCCCTGAACCCAAAATAAATCCTCCTTTGGTATTTACAGGCGATCGCAAAAAATTTTGCGAATTTAAAAACGCATGCGAGTTACTTTTCTTGCTAAAACCCTGTACCTACCTTACTGATCACATTAAGGTTTGTACTATTATTTCTTACCTAACAGGCGATCCTCGGGCCTGGGCAGACTCTCTTTTTGAGAAAAGCGACCAGCTTCTCAACTCCTATGCCTTGTTCCTAGCAGAACTCACTAGCCTATATGATGATCCCAATAGGCAGAGTACTGCCGATCTTCAATTAAGATCCTTGAAACAAGGTAGGAGACCTGTAGAAGACTTTGTCGCAGAATTCAAGAGATGGACCCTTGATTCAGAATGGAATGATGCATCTCTGAAAACCCAATTTAGGCTTGGCCTATCAGAGGCCGTTAAAGACGAGCTTGCCCGAGCGGATCTGCCAAAAACCCTGGATGCATTGATACAACTCAGTATCACCATAGATAGAAGACTACGAGAAAGAAAGGCTGAGAAAATGGGAATGCCATTATCCAGTTCTTCTCGGATTTCGGCAGTTGACCCCGTTCCTATGGAGGTAGGAACCATACGCCCACCTCTATCAACTATGGAAAGAGCCAGAAGATGATCTGGTAATCTCTGCTTGTACTGTGCATCCACGGATCACAAGATAAACGTCTGTCCCCTAGTCTACAAAAGGAAGGGTGAGTGTTCACATGTCCTCCTATGGGGATTGACAACTTCAATCACTAAACCTTACCTTTCTGTTTGCTTAACATTACAGTGGGACCAGAACAGGATTACTACTAAGGCCATGATTGACACAGGATCTTGTGGAAATTATATTGACATACGTTTTGCTGCTTTAAATAAAGTTCCTATTATTTCTAAACTTAAACCTGTCTCAGTGAGTCTTATTAACGGTGTTCCTTTATCCTCTGGTCCGATCACTGATCAGACACAGGCACTCCTAGTCACTACTAACGGGTCTCATATGGAGACCACTACCTTCGATCTAATACCTTCACCCCACTTTCCCATTGTTTTGGGACTTCCCTGGTTGCACACACATCAACCAACCATAGATTGGAAGGAACGGACCCTGACCTTCCTCTCTTGCTATTGTGAGGGTACGTGTAACCTCCCGTCTTTCGGGAAGATCCTGTCTGTGGTGACAGATGAGATTGCACCACTATGTTATCAGGATCTCTCTGAGGTTTTTCTTGAGAAAAATGCTCAAGCACTACCTCCCCATCGAGACTATGATTGTAGCATTGATCTACTCCCAAATAGCAAATTGCCGTTCGGTCATGTTTATCCTCTTTCACAGGATGAACTTTCCCATCTCAAAGACTATTTGGATGAGAATTTGGAAAAAGGTTTTATTAGACCTTCCACTTCTTCCACAGCAGCAGGACTCTTTTTTGTCCGCAATAAGGACTCGAGTCTCAGGCCTATCATCGACTATAGGCAATTGAATGCTATTACAATAAAAGATCGCTATCCTCTACCGCTTATCCCTGAGCTCATTGAGCAGGTGCGTGGAGCTACCTATTTTTCAAAATTGGACCTGAAAGGAGCATACAATCTCATTCGAATCCGTGATGGACACGAGTGGAAGACTGCATTCAGAACCAGATACGGATTGTTCGAATATCTTGTAATGCCATTCGGGCTATGCAACACCCCTGCAGTTTTTCAACGATTTATAAACGATATTTTTAGAGACTTACTAGATGTCTGTGTTGTGGTATATCTGGACGATATACTTATATATTCACGATCCCTGTCTGAACACATAAGACATGTAAGACTAGTATTATCGAGATTGCTTGCACACAACCTTTATGTGAAACTGAAAAAATGCTTGTTTCACAAAGAAGAGGTACTGTTTCTAGGCTACATCATATCCAAAACAGGAATCGAGATGGACATGAGTAAGATATCCTGCATTCAGGATTGGCCTACACCAACCACACGCAAGGCGCTACAGCGATTCCTTGGATTTTCGAATTTCTACAGGAAGTTCATTAGAAACTTCTCTGCCATTGTGAGACCCCTCACACAGCTCACTAGCATTAAAAAACCATTCAAATGGTCAGATGAAGCAAATAAAGCTTTTCACCTGTTAAAGACAAGGTTTACTTCTGCTCCCATACTACGCCATCCAGACCCATCCCTCCAATACATTCTGGAAGTAGATGCGTCAAACATGGCAGTAGGAGCAATACTCTCCCAACGACCAACTCACACTTCACCACTTCATCCAGTCGCCTTTTTTCTAAATCCCTAAGCAGTCCAGAGATAAATTACCCCGTGGGTGAAAAGGAACTGCTTGCTATAAAATTGGCTCTGGAGAATTGGCGACATCTACTCGAAGGCACCCAATTACCAATACTTATATACACGGACCATAAAAATCTCCAATATCTTCAGACTAACAAAACTCTCTCTCACCGACAGGTACGATGGTCACTATTCTTTCTAAGGTTTAACTTCCTAATGACCTACACACCTGCAGATAAGAACAAAAAGGCGGATGCACTATCACGACTAACTGAAGAAAACTACTTCGAAATCCCTTCCGTTCCTATAATACCTCACAAACGCATTATTGGAGTTGTCCGTTCCTTGAAGGAAGAGGTTTTGCATGGTATAAGTTTGGATTCACCCCCACCACAACTAAATACTGATGCAGAAGGCTTCCTCTACTACAACGACAAACTTTACATACCACCTACCATACGCACCAAGATCTTGGAATTATCGCATGATGTGCCTATGGCAGGACATATGGGTATGACAAAGACTCTTAATCTGATTACCAGGCAATTCTGGTGGCCTGACATGAAAACATCTATACAAAAATTCGTCTCTTCATGCAATGTCTGTGCCAGGTCCAAAATTGACACTACGAGACCATCCGGTCTACTATGCAGTCTACCAATACCCCAAACTCCATGGGAAGTTGTGTCCTTGGACTTTATAGTGGAATTGCCTCCTTCCAAAGGATTTAATACCATCTTAGTGTCAGTGGACCATCTGACAAAAATGGCACATTTCATTGCTATTCGCAGACTACTACTCCAAACAAACGGCAGAACTCCTGATGAAACATGTCTTTAAGTTACATGGTATCCCAAAAACTCTTCTGTCTGACCGTGGATCACAATTTATTTCCAAGTTCTGGCAAGAACTATGTCACATACTACGGATCGAGCGGAAGCTCACTTCTCCTTACCATCCGCAGACCAACGGACAGACTGAAAGAGTCAACCAATGCATCGAGCAATATTTACGTTGTTACACTTCTTACCAACAGGATGATTGGGTGGATCTTCTCCCTCTGGCAGAATTTGCCTACAACAACGCAACCCACAGTACGACCAAGCAGAGTCCGTTCTACTTGAACTATGGGTTTCATCCCTCTATTCTTCCACCACGCATCCTTCCTTCAAATAACCCAGTAGCCTCAGACTATCTTACCCAAATAAAGGACTCTCTGGGTTTGCTTAATACTACCATTGCACACGCTCATAGTCAACAAAAGAAGTACTATGATCTTCGCAGAAGACCTTCTCCTCAGTACGCTATCGGGGACCTCATTGGCTCTCAACAAAAAATTTAAGACTGAAAATCCCTAGCAAAAAGCTTGGACCTCTGTTCTTGGGACCTTTCCCAATCAAGAAACTTATTGGAAAAGCTGCAGTACAGCTTACATTGCCAATAGACCTCAAAATACATCCCATTTTCCATGTGTCGCTACTGAAGCCCCATGTTCCTGACCAAGGAATAAGGCCTACTATCCCACCTCCTCCTCCTGTACAAGTTGAAGGTGGAGAAGAATATGAGATAAAAGAGATTCTGGATTCTCGTGTCCACAGAGGAAGACTTCAGTACTTGGTTCGATGGAAGAACTATGGGCCCCAAGACGACACCTGGCTAAACACCTCTGACATACATGCCTCTAGATTAATCCGCAATTTTCATGCGAAGTACCCAGACAAACCAGCTCCAGAGGCCTTCAGGAGCCGGCCTTAAGGGGGGGGGGTACTGTAATGTTCTGGTACCTTTGGGTACCCTAATTACTCTTTCATAAGTGTATGCGCCCCACCATTCTCTTTTGGTAAGGTGCGCATACACCTTTAAGACTGATGCTGTCATCACTGAGCGCCGGACTGGATGGCTATTTAGATCGCCGGCTCTCACTCACATGTGTTCGTTCAAACTGCTTTGTGCCTTGATGCTAACCTGTCTTGAAGCTCTCATGCTTGCAAGCATACCTCGCTGTCGGAACCACGCTGCGCTGATCCCTGTATCCCGCTACCGGATCATCCGCTCTTGCCGAACCTCTCCTCTGCTACATTGCTATTAGTGATAAGTACCCCACAGGGGAAACCTCTATAACCTTCATACTAAAGCTTACACTATCTAGCTCTGCATACTAAGGACTATTACTACATCTGCATTATCTAAGATTGCTAGCTCTTGAGCCTACTACCACCTGTTCTTGCACTGGGTTGATCTCTCTTGTATGTCCACCTGCTACTCTGTCATCTGCTACCATACATGATTGCTAAACCTATCTGCATCCCATCTGCTACTATCTTACTTTCAAGAACATTTCCTTTCAAGTGTCTGTCATCTACCATCTCTACCCAACCTGTCTCTTCAGCCTATCATCACTGTGTTACTATATACATAAGTCACTCTAGGAAACATCTTATTGAGTGTGTGTATTTACTTGCTGAATTGAGATCATCCACACATGATGAGTCATTGGGAGTTGGGATTGGTGCCTCAGCGTTTCTCTACATGACTACTGAAGTGGAATATTTCTGCAGCTGAAAATCCACATCATACATAAAACGCAGGAGCGTTACAGGGGGGTGCACTGCGATTTAAGGGAGGGTGGGGGACTCTTGACTTCTAAAGGTGGGGGAGGGCTCTTGACATCTGATGAACAGAACATATCGGAGAACAAACCAAGCCACAAAGTCCAAGGATTTGTCTGTAGTCCTCTGAGACAGGATTGTATTGAGGCACAGATCTGGGGAAGGGTACTAAAATATTTATGCTGCATTGAAGGTCCCAATGAGTGCAGTGGCCATCATTCATTAATGGAAAAATTTTGAAATAACCAGGACTCCTCCTAGAGCAGGCCATCTGACCAAAATCAGCTATCAGAGGAGAAGGGTCTTAGTCAGGGAGGTGACCAAGAACCCAATGGTCACTCTGACAGAGCTCCAGCGTTTCTCTGTGGAGAGAGAAGAACAACCATCTGGGCAGCACTCCACCAATCAGGCCTGTATGGTTGAGTGGCCAGACGGAAGCCACTTCTTTAGTAAAAGGCACATGACAACCCACCTGGAGTTTGCCAAAAAGCACTTGAAGGACTCTCATGCCACGAGAAGCAAAATTCTCTGGTCTGATAAACAAAGATTGAACTCTTTGGCCTGAATGACAAGCATCATGTCTGGAGGAAACCAGGCACTGCTCATCACCTGGCCAATACTATCCCTACAATGAAGCATGGTGGTGGCAGCATCATACTGTGGGGATGTTTTTCAGCGGCAGGAACTGGGAGACTAGTCAGGATTGAGGGAAATATGAATGCAGCAATGTACAGAGACATCTTTGTTGGAAACCTGCTCCAGAGCGCTCTGGACCTCAGAATGGGGTGAAGGTTCTTTCACCAACAGGACAACAAACCTAAGAACACAGCCAACGTAACAAAGGAGTGGCTATGGGACCACTCTATGAATGTCATTGAGTGGCTCAGCCAGAGCCCAGACTTGAACCTGATTAAACATCTCTGGAGAGAAAAGTTTGCTTACTTCATCTGGTGACCCTTCTAGCTCCTCATAGGGCACTTAGAACCTTCCTTAGTTTACTCCTTTTCTATGCCCGCAAAGCCAATATATTGCAGTGGAAATCTAGGAAGGCTCCTACTATAGTTTTCTGGTGGTCCTTAGTGAATGCTGTATTGCCTTATTATAAAGCCACATACCTCTCCCATTGATGTCCTAATAAATTCTCCAAAATTTGGGATATCTGGGTTGAATCCCCCTTGACTGTTTCTGCCTAAGATATTAAGCCCTTGTGGATATGAGTATTTGTCGACTTATGCTCTATAGAGGTACTGTAACTTAACTATACGTCCAGTAGCTTGAAGGTGCATATAATCCTAACCGATAAGACGAATGGTATCATAAGTTATTCTCCTTCCTAATCCTGTATTTAGAGCTGAGCAGTTGTTTTGTTAGACTATGTAATGGACTCTTGTTTTTTTGTTTTTTATTGTTGATCTTTTGTTTACTTTGAGCCGGGTATGCCCAAAGGCTCTGTTGTGAATTTTTTTATTTTTTTTGAAAAACGAAAAAAAGAATTTATAAAAAAAAAAACCCATCTCTGGAGAGATCTAAAAATGGTTGTGCACTGATGCTCTCCATCCAACCTAAAGGAGCTTGAGAGGTCCTGCAAAGAAGAATCGGATAAACTGCCCAAAAATAGGTGTGCCAAGCACAAGCATCATAATCTAGGAAAAGGCACATGACAGTTCACCTGCAGTTTGCCAAAAAGCACCCAAAGGACTCTAATACCACGATAAGCAAAATTCTCTGCTAATGGCATGCTGCAAGCATTATGCTCAAAAAAGACTTGAGGCTGCATTTGTTGCCAAAGGTGCTTCAAAAAGTATTGAGCAAAGGCTGAGAATACTTATGTACATGTGATTTATTTATTTTTTATTTAAATAAATTTGCAAAGGTTTCAAACACACTCCTTTCATGTTGTCATTATAGGGTATTGTTTGTAGAATTTTAAGGAAAATAATGAACTGTTAGGTACCTGTTAGGTAAAGTCTGAAGTGGAGTTTGAGTACTGAGGATTCAGGTGAAAACGTAGTCAGGGATCAGGCCGGCAACAGATCGGGCAAAGCGGTATCCAAACGTAATCCAAAGAATGGTCAGGCAGGCAGAAGTCATACACAAGCTGGCGGTGAAGTACAGATTCGTAAGGCTGAAGAGGGGTCAAGAATACAGGCAAAAGTTCATAAACGAAAGTCTATCAAAGAGCAAGCAGCACACCCAGGAACAGGAAGATATTCCAAACAAACGGGCATTGAGGAACAGGAAGTGCTGCTTTTTGAAAGAGTAAATTGTTACATTGATCACAGCTGGTTAAATTGTACATTGTTTGCAGCTGGCAGCAGGTGGAGCTAGTGAGTCCAAAAGTAAAGCATCGGGCTGGAAAATCACTGCAAAAAATCCAGAGCTTCTTTGTGGCACAACAGATAAGGCTGCAAGCTATGGAACAGGGAAGCTCCTGGTTCAAGGACACCCAGGTACATAAAGGTAAAATAACAAAATGGGGAAAAAGTGAAGCACTGTGAATACTTTCCAGATGCACTGTATGTTGTGTATTGGCTGTATATATAATAGAAGAAGAGACAATGGGTAAAATAAGTCATTTAATGGCAGCAGATGGCAATACCTTGCCCAGTGCAAGTCATTTTGACCATCCTGAATAAGAATTAAACAGTCTATGTTGGACTGATTCCTAAAAATAGGGGACCTTCAACAGGAAGAAAAATCTATTGGCTAGGTTAGAAATGTTTAGCCAGTTTAGCCAGAAGACTTGTTTTTTTTTTCCATCAGATAAAATACATCAGATCCCAGCATTGCAAAGCATACAGTATTTATGCATATTAAGCATGTGTATGTTTATAATGATTATTGTCAGTTTTATTTTTTTTTCTTTACTGTCTGTGAATCATTGGGTTTATTTTTTATCTTGTCTTGTCCTGTAGACCCAACAAAAAGTAAGAGGAAATCTTTCCAATGTTAGGATAAATCATCTATTAGACAGTTGTCACAGAAACTTATTGAAAGATGTGCCTTCTGCTTCTGGTATGACAGTTCTCTAATTCTGGATTTTTCCCCATTTTCAATCCTATTGACAATAAAAAAAATTGATAGGGTAAATCTCTCCAAAAGGGAAAAACAATGACAGGGTTTTTTATTTTATTTTAATTCTCAGTCTACACTATCTAGTACTAGATGACTTGATCAGTGCTCATGCTACAGAAACAGTAGACAATACCTGTACTATGGGGATTATGTCCTTCATGTTTTAGCCATTTTTCTCATATTGACTAGGAAAAAGACAGCTGTGGTTTGACTGGTTGCTACAGAGAACACATATACTTTTTTCTAATAGGTTAAAAAAAAATCATCTTCAAAATCTAAATATATTCTTCCAGTAATAAAAAAAAAAAGATAGAGAGAGAATTTGCCAAATGTGAGATTGTGGAACTGATACCAGTGAGACCGCAGTGTGATAAGCCAAGAAGGTGTTTAAGACTGTAGAAACTAAAGAAAGGAATTGTTATGGCTCCAAACATTTGTTTCATCAGAAATAGCAAGCCAGTCTATATCAACTTTTCCAAGCCTTACTTGGACCTTTCTTCTGTTCAGAAAAAAAGACATTTCATTTGTTTTTTTTTTCTTTTTGAAAGACATCTAAAAAAAACCTACAAGGCATCCAATGAAGGGAGTAGACAGGATGGCCTTTTCAGTAAGGCTAATATGATATATCATAAAATGCGATTACTAGTGTATGTCAGGTCATGACAACTTCACAATCTTAGACTAACTTGGGAATTTCTCTTGTTTTCTTAACATTAGTGGACCTAAGAACAGTAAGTATTTTAAGGTCACATCTTTTTGTGCAAACAATGGGATAACAGCAATTAGGAATGGGACAATCAAAAAAGGGACAGTAATGAAAATGGAAAGGACTGGAAACAACTAAAGAAAAGAAGAGAAAATGTGGCAGCCGGACACATGAGTAAGCTAGAAGCCTGTCCAAAAATGTAAAAATATACAAATTTTATTAAACACTAATTTGTATACAAAAGAACGCACACACCCAAGTCGCACTAAAAAAAAAAAAAATGTACAAATTTGTTCCTTACACACAGAGACCACCCACCCTCACTGTATTTCCAGGCTCCTAAATCTAACTGTGGGGCTTTTGTAAAGTAAAGCATTCGGTGAGACAAAGCCAAATGTATATTCTCTATACAGTAAACCCCCCTCCATTCCGGGGGTTACGTTCCGGACCCAGCCGCGAAAAGTGAAAATCAGCGAAATAGAAAAACCCTATTAAAATGCATTGTAGGCATGTTTTTTTTACTGTCACTGTACGTGTAAAAGCATTTTAAGGTCTTTAAACACACTTTTAAAACAATAGAAACTCATTTAAACACATAAAAGATACTGAGAGACATAGCAAGAGCTATGGAAAACACAAAAATATTTAATATTTAATGATTTATATAGTAAAATAACATTACAAAAAAAAACGCAATATACCGGGACCGCAAAAACTGAACCGCGATGGAGCGGGGGTTTACTGTATACCTCACTTAAAAAGTCAATGGTTCACAGTATAGTTCATTCAACTCCATATAATAACAGGGGAAAGACATGATCAAATAGCAGACAACCATAGGTGAATATAGAATATAACATAGTCACAAGCCTTGCACAGCAATAGTTATTAACTAGACTGAGCAGTGATGGCTTGTGTAAATAAAGTAGCCATGCAGTTGCTTTCCATTGTTAATCCAATATAGTTAATTCATGTTAGCAGCATAGCAAGTTATCTGCTCTCCCAAAATATTTCACACATGATTTGGAGGAATCACTGTCTCTGTAGTGGAAAGGAGTTTAAGTGAAGTTTTGAATAATAAAGGTGAATATTTTGGGAGAGCAGATAACAAGGTCCGGGATCAGACGCTAATGTCACAAGTATGTTTATATTTCATTTTCCTATTTTATAATGGAAATATTTACATACTATGCAAACAACTTATTCTTACCATATATCTTCCAGATATGGTGACCCACCCATTTCCTTGATAAAGGCAACGTATTTTAGAATGCCGAAACGCATTGGAAATTAGAGATATACTTCCTCTCAACACGTTCCAGAGTCTCTTACATGAGCCAGAACAGACAGAGATTTATATCTATGTCACCATTCACATTGTCACTCTTTCTATCTTATTTTTCACCATACACATGGGTCTATAACCCATTGGCACTCAATTTCTACCTATCATATGTATTATGAACATTGTAATAAATTGTGGTATATTTTTTACATACTCTACTATTATTTGACTAGCCCATAAAGTCCCACCAATTTTTGGTTTGAGGCACCAAACACCGTTTCACACTGTGTGTATATATACTGTATATACAGATATCTACAGTATCCCACAAAAGTGAGTACATCCTCACATTTTTGTAAATATTTTATTATATCTTTTCATGTAACAGCACTGAAGAAATAACACTTTGCTACAATGTAAATTAGTGAGTGCACAGCTTGTATAACAGTGTAAACTTGATGTCCCCTCAAAATAACTCAACACACAGCCATTAATGTCTAAACCGCTTGCAACAAAACTGTGTACACCCCTAAATGAAAATGTCCAAATTGAGCCCAAAGTTTCAATATTTTGTGTGGCCACCATTATTTTCTAGAACTGCCTTAACCCTCTTGGGCATGGAGTTTACCAGAGCTTCACAGATTGCCACCTAGAGTCCTCTTCCACTACTCCATGGCGACATCACGGAGCTGATGGATGTTAGAGACCTTGTGCTCCTTCACCTTCCGTTTGAGGATGCCCCACAGATTCTCAATAGGGTTTAGGTCTGGGGACATGCTTGACCAGTCCATCACCTTTACCCTCAGCTTCTTTAGCAAGGCAGTGGTCATCTTGGCGGTGTGTTTGGGGCCGTTATCATGTTGGAATACTGCCCTGGGACTCAGTCTACGAAGGGAGAGGATCATGCTCTGCTTCAGTATGTCACAGTACATGTTGTCATTCATGGTTCCCTCAATGAACTGTAGCTCCCCAGTGCTGGCAGCACTCATGCAGCCCCAGACCATGACATTCACACCACCATGTAGGCAAGACTCACTTGTCTTTGTACTCCTCACCTGGTTGCTGCCACACACACTTGACACCATCTGAACCAAATAAGTTTATCTTGGACTCATCAGACCACAGGACATGGTTCCAATAATCCATGCCCTTAGTCTGCTTGTCTTCAGAAAACTGTTTGCGGCTTTCTTGGGCATCATCTTTTGAAGAGGCTTCGATCTGGGATGACAGCCATGCAGACCAATTTGATGCACTGTGAATCGTATGGTCTGAGCACTGACAGGCTGACCCCCACACCCCTTCAACTTCTGCAGCAATGCTGGCAGCACTCATATGTCTATTTCCCAAAGACAACATCTGGATATGACGCTGGGCACGTGCACTCAACTTCTTTGGTCGACCATGGCGAGGCCTGTTCTGAGTGGAACCTGTCCTGTTAAACCGCTGTATAGTCTTGGCCACCGTGGCCAGCTCATTTTCAGGGTCTTGACAATCTTCTTATAGCCTAGGCCATCTTTATGTAGAGCAATAATTCTTTTTTTCAGATCCTCAGAAAGTTCTTTGCCATGAGGTGCCATGTTGAACTTCCAGTGACCAGTATGAGAGAGTGAGAGTGATAACACCAAATTTACCACACCTGCTCCCCATTCACACCTGAGACCTTGTAACACTAATGAGTCACATGACACCGGGGAGGGAAAATGGCTAATTGGGCCCAATTTGGACATTTCCACTTAGAGGTGTACTCACTTTTGTTGCCAGCAGTTTAGACATCAATGTCTGTGTGTTGAGTTATATTGAGGGGACAGCAAATTTACACTGTTATACAAGCTGTACACTCACTACTTTACATTGTAGCAAAGTGTCATTTCTTCAGTGTTGTCACATGAAAAGATATAATAAAATATTTACAAAAATGAGAGAGGTGTACTCACTTTTGTGAGATACTGTATGTATATAGCTATAGATATATACAGTATATTTATATATTCTGATGTTTACCACTGTACGCATGAGAAATAGGCCTGGGTGCTCAGCAAATAATAAAATACATATAATTCAATATGATCCAAAAGGTAAGGTGGAACTCATGGGGCTTGAAGGCTGATAACTCAGTGACTCTATGATTACGTCTATTTTGATGTTTTAGCAAGACACACCGTGTCTTCCTCAGAACAAGAGAACAAGTGGAAGCCCCATAAGTGCTGCCATATCCTTTAGAATACTGTATGTATATAGGGTTGGGGTGGTGGTTTGGGGGGGGGGGGCTGGTTGTGTTTTAGGGTTGGGTTTTTTTCTTTTTTGGATGTGTAGTTTTGTTAGGGTCTTTTATTTTTTGGGGATCAGCAGCATGTTTTTGTTCCTGACATGTTCTGTTCTGGGTTTGATTCAGCAGCCAAATCTGTCAAAACGAATAGCCTGGTTTTTGGGCTAATATGCAAGGTGGTGCAAAATATTACCATGGGGGTTAGCAGTGCCCTGGGAAATATCTACCAAAAAAAAATCTGAAAATTCGGATAGCAGTGACTTTGCTTAAACATGAAACATTGGAAATGTCCAATTCTTTTGAATAAAAAGACCTAGGCGTGTCCTAATCCCAACTGTGAAGTCCCTGTGATGTACAGAAAGTGCTGCAACAGCACAGACATTTACAAAGAAAAAAAGTTTGAAATTGCCTGCAAAAAAGTTTGAAAATTGTCATTGCTGGCTCCTTTGTATTAAAAAAACCCCCCAAAAAACAAGCAGAAACAAAAAAACCGCACACAGACCCCTCCAAGAGTCTGCTATGTATTTTGAGGGCTTAGAGTTCTGTTTTTGACATACAGCAAGCAACTGCTACTAGGTTCAAGCTGTCAAGTTCATCCCTATGGTAAACGAATGACGTTAAGCGCCAAAAGTACCTGCGCTTGTTGGATAAAGTGCAAACGTGCTGTATAAATAAGTAATGTATATGTGCTAGTGAGTAGGTGAATTATTTGTTAGGAATCAATAATAGTGTAAAATGTGCACAGTGTAATGGTGTAAACCAATAATCTAGGGAGCTGCAACTCAATCGTAAAAAACGTGTAATGAATATATGATACACACAAGGTGTACTAAGCTGCGCTCACCTTTAAACGTGCAAATATGTGGTATATTAAAATTATCTTGTAAAGTGCATAGTAACAAATCAACAACTGTATAAATGGTCAACTGTATAAATAAATAAATGCATAAAAAATATAAAAAAATATGCATAAAAAAATATAATTAAAGTGCATCAATGGAGTGAGACAAAAAAGTTCAAAGTGATAAGTCCCAATATGCGGATGTATCAATAAAGATATATCTCCAAGGAAAAAAAACTCTTCACATGGTAAAACCTTGAACCCTTCACCATATAGGCACCACTGTGTGAGTGTGCTTACCAGAAAGCACAGACCCCTTAATTACAGGGGGTCAATGCAAGCAGGATCAGTCAACACGACCAGAATCCGGGTATGTAAGACCAAGCCCTCTGAAGTGGTCCCCTTCACAGCCTCCTGTACATCACAGAACTCCACACTCCTCCTCCTTATGCTCCTCAGCAGTATGAAAACAAAGGAATGACCAGGATAGTGAAGTACGTATAGACAGTTTAATGTAAAATAAGGTGGACACACTTACATCAGGGTCATAAAAACAGGCATATAGAACTTGAGATCCAAGATTGGACACAGGATGGTAACCGCTTCCGCGTTCACTGGTCCTCTCCAGACAGTCTCAAAAATGGCAGTGATAGCAGGGTGATCGTATCCCAATATTCCCGACCGGTTTCGTCGGCTCGTATGGCCGTCGTTTTCAAGGGTCATGTGACCACAATCACCTTGGTATCATTATAAAAAGGCATGCTAATTATCTCTTGGCCAATCAGCCTCTTCAAAACATATGCATGGTCATCAGCTCTTAGCCAGTCAAATTGTCCCGAGCGTATAATGCAAATAGATGACACCCACCGGAACCAAAACAACCCATTCAACCTCTATCCCTCCGGAAAGACGGCCAAAACACTCAGAGGGCTGTCCCGGAAGTGACGCAACGGACTTCACCCGCTGAACCGGAAGGAGAGCGGGCATCTATCCGGCGGTGTCTCACTCCGCCCTCGCTACACACATCCGGGCGGGTCTAGTGAGCTAGGGGACACGCCCCATCCGCGGCCGCAAATAGCTCGATACTGCTATCTTCCGAATGACCGGTATTAGACAGCAGTATTACATACTAATTGATGCCCGGAAATTAGCATATATAAATATTCATGAAGGGTGATTTATTGGCGAAAAGAGTAGCATAACCCTTCTTACACTACTAATAGCATTATTAACATAAACATTCACATTATTATTAAAATATACATGTTTAAAAACATCCTACCCCATATCAAAATCAATAACAATAGTCCAGAAAAGTTATAATAAATAAATATTCATTATATTGAAAGTGGAATTGGATTACATTTAAATTAAATAATGGTTGAATAAATGGATAAATGGGTATAATTGTGACCTAATATAAGGTTCAGTACCTCACATAAATGTGTAACCCTAAAATTTAATATTAAAATATATAACATATTTTGTTAGTAATATTATATTAGTATTTAACACTAATATTAAATGTAATTAATTATACATAAAAAGGGGGTTATAAAAATTATAATTATTAAAATGAATTGTTAAAAATCAACAGGAAGCTTATTTTATTTAGATATTAGTGATCATTAAGTATATAAATATGAATCTCATGTAAACGGAAGTGAATTAATTGTCAAAAGAAATATATATTTGTATTCAAAAATTTAATTATAAATGGTAGTTTCACTTTAGACTCATGACCATCCAGCATATTGGTGTTAGGACATCTGGTCCACCAACAATAAAAGAATATCCCACAATCAATAATTTGAAATATAGCAATTCAGATCAATGTCTATATTAAGACCTAAAGGCTGCAAAGTATTCAAACGGTAAATCCACTCCGTTTCGTTCATGGAAATACGCTGAGTATGGTTTCCTCCCCTCCAATGGGGTTCTATCCTGTCAATGGCACAGACGGACAGGCATCTTGGGTCTCGATTGTGGTGAGTCCGAAAGTGCCTAGACAAGCTGTGTTTGGGGAAACTGTTATGAATATTATTAAGGTGTTCATTAATTCTGACTTTTAATTGGCGAGTAGTACGCCCGACGTACTGAAGGCCACACGGACAAGATAATAAATAGGTGACGTGTGTGGAATAACATGATATAAATTTTCTGATATCATAGGTACGTCCTGTTGCATAAGATTTGAATTGCGAAATCTTTTTAAAGTTTTTAGTGGTTGTGCAAACTTTGCAATTTTTGCATGGATAGAATCCCTTGCGGTTTAAAAAGGTTACAAGTCTTCTAGGGGGGTTGACAACATTGGGAGCTAGACTATGTCTCAGATTAGGAACCTTCCGATAAATAAACTGGGGTCTATTTGGGAGCAGACCTTTCAATGTTTTGTCTTTCTGAAGAATATGCCAATGTTTTCGTATAATAGACTCCACCTGTTTGTAGTTCCGGTTAAAATTGGTAAGTATGGCTAGATCACCTTTAGTCTTGTCTTGTTTGGGTTTATCCTTCAGCAAATCCTTACGTGGAATCTTCATAACTCTGTCTCTCACTTTTTGCATATCAGTTTTTCTATAACCTTTTTCCACAAATCTATTAATGAGTAGGTCTGATTGGACTATGTAATCGTCATCTCTTTTACAATTTCGGCGTATTCTCATGAATTGCCCTTTTGGAATTCCGCCCAGCCATTGTGGATGATGGCAACTGGTAACAGGGATATAACTGTTCTTGTCAGTATCCTTAAAAAACGTTTTTGTGTTAATTACATCATTATGCTTTTCCAGCGTGAGATCCAAAAAATGTACCTCTTGTTTACTCCAATTAGCAGTAAAGGTCAGGCCGTATTCATTGTTATTGAGTTTCTCAATAAATCTCACCAAAGATTCTTCAGATCCCTCCCAAAGGATCAGAAGATCATCAATATATCTTCTGTATAACCTTAGGGAGGGGTCTGGTCTGGAGAAGATAGTTTTTTCCTCCCATTCTCCCAGCAGGATATTCGCCACACTGGGTGCATATTTGGCACCCATGGCTACCCCTTTGACCTGATTGTAGCAGGAACCTTGGTGCCAGAAAAAATTGTTACTCATAGCTAAGTCCAATGAATCATATATGAATTTTTTCTGATTTTTCTTCATATTAGTTTTTCTGTTAAGGGCTGCCATGGTAGTGGAGAGCACATCTTGTTGCTTTAAGCTGGTGTAAAGCGACTCCACATCTATGGTGGCCATAATAGTGTCACTGCTAACTTGGAGGTTCTCCAGAATATTGATCAAATGTTTGGTATCTTTTAAATGTGAGGAGTAAGTAGGTACCAAAGGCTGCAAGTAATGGTCCACATATTCCCCAATCCTTGAAAAAATGGACCCTATCCCACTTATAATGGGTCTCCCTGGGGGGTGTGTTTTATTCTTATGCACTTTAGGGAGCTGATATATGGTAGGCAACCTTGGTGCCTCAGGTACCAAGTATTTAGCTTCTTTTTTGGTTAAGATGCCTTTTTCTTTTGCCTTAGTTACCAATTGTTCCAATACTTTTTTAAGTTTGGCGGTGGGATTGCTTTTGAGTTTCTTATAAGTAACCGCATCTCCCACCAACCTGTCTAGTTCCTTCATATAATCACATTTGTTTAAAATAACAACCCCTCCGCCTTTGTCGGCGGGCCTGATAACAATGTTTTTCCTTTTCTCTAACTCTTCAATCCCTTTATCAAAATCTCTTTTGGTAAAACCATAAGTTGGTTTTAAATTACGAATGTCATCTTCAACCAAACCTCTAAATGCTTCCATATAGTGGTTGGAAGAGACAGTGGGATTAAAGGTGGACCGATTCCTAAGTCCACTGTGTTGATAATTGCTAGCATACTGGATGTCAGTCACTGGTTTTTCAATAAAAAATTTCTTAATCTTAAGCTTCCTGATGTATTTTTCTACATCAACAAATGTATGAAATTTATTCAACCCTTTATCCGGTGCGTATTTCAATCCGAGGTCCAGAACCTTAAGCTCATCCTGGGAAAATATGGCTGAGCTTAGATTGAAGATTCCGTCACCTAGTACTCTCGCTTTCTTTTTGAGTTGTACTTTTCTCCCCCCTCGGCACCCTCTTCTCGGTTTTCTTGGTTTCCCCTCTGGGGGGTGTTCCATGAACCGCGATGGGTGTTGGTTTCCCATTGAGGCCTCTGAGGGCCCTGGGAATGATAGGGGGGTCTCCACCAGTTCTGAGAACCTCGTCCCCGATGGCCTTGATGGCCTCTCCTTCCACCTCTGTGGCCCCTCTGGGCCCTGTAGGGTGGGCCTGAGCCTCTCCCTCTGGGACCTGGAGGTGCACCTCTCCCCCTCCCCTGAAAACCCCCCCGAGGTGGATACTGATAAGGGGAGTCGGCAAGGGAGGAGTATCTGTTCTGGACAGGTACATCATAATATTGTACATGATTGGAATATGGGGTCTCATAGACATCTGGTCCAGAGACAAAGGACTCCTCAGGTCCCTCAAACTCAAAGCCAGGTGTTCCTCCAATCGGTGTGTAGTTTGGATTGGTAAATCTTTCCAAACCATTCTCTCGGACTGGAGAAGAATGGGTGGAATTATTAACCTGTTCAGCAGGTATCTCTTGCCATTTATATATTTTATGGTCTTTGTAATCTTTAGCGTCTCTCTGGTATTTCTTAATTTTCTTATTCCTTGTGTCTCTATCTACTTTCTCTAAAAATTTCTGTATTTGAGCACTTTTTTCTATAAACTCTGGAGCCTCCTTAAAAGGTTCGAGACTAGTTTTCAGTTCACTTATTTTCGTCTCTAGTTTAGACATTTTCACCTTTCTTCTAGCAATGATAAGACCGAGTAATCGTGATTCACAAGCATTGAAAAAATTGTACCAGTCCAAGTCAAGATCGGCATCATCTAGTCCATCATTAGGACCCAGATCCCATCTTAATCTTCTTGGGGTCATCTTCATTTTATGATATTGTTCTAGTGTGGCCAAATCCCACCATACTCGTATCCTTTTATCTAACAAATTTTTTAATGTTTTCATATTTTGTTCCATATTGTTTGAAGCTAAATTCTTTACAGAAAAAAGGTCTTTAGAGTCTCTATCACTAAGAAAATTGAAAATATCCATAGCTGCGGGTACACTGTATGCACAGAAGAAATGGTAACGAATGACGTTAAGCGCCAAAAGTACCTGCGCTTGTTGGATAAAGTGCAAACGTGCTGTATAAATAAGTAATGTATATGTGCTAGTGAGTAGGTGAATTATTTGTTAGGAATCAATAATAGTGTAAAATGTGCACAGTGTAATGGTGTAAACCAATAATCTAGGGAGCTGCAACTCAATCGTAAAAAACGTGTAATGAATATATGATACACACAAGGTGTACTAAGCTGCGCTCACCTTTAAACGTGCAAATATGTGGTATATTAAAATTATCTTGTAAAGTGCATAGTAACAAATCAACAACTGTATAAATGGTCAACTGTATAAATAAATAAATGCATAAAAAATATAAAAAAATATGCATAAAAAAATATAATTAAAGTGCATCAATGGAGTGAGACAAAAAAGTTCAAAGTGATAAGTCCCAATATGCGGATGTATCAATAAAGATATATCTCCAAGGAAAAAAAACTCTTCACATGGTAAAACCTTGAACCCTTCACCATATAGGCACCACTGTGTGAGTGTGCTTACCAGAAAGCACAGACCCCTTAATTACAGGGGGTCAATGCAAGCAGGATCAGTCAACACGACCAGAATCCGGGTATGTAAGACCAAGCCCTCTGAAGTGGTCCCCTTCACAGCCTCCTGTACATCACAGAACTCCACACTCCTCCTCCTTATGCTCCTCAGCAGTATGAAAACAAAGGAATGACCAGGATAGTGAAGTACGTATAGACAGTTTAATGTAAAATAAGGTGGACACACTTACATCAGGGTCATAAAAACAGGCATATAGAACTTGAGATCCAAGATTGGACACAGGATGGTAACCGCTTCCGCGTTCACTGGTCCTCTCCAGACAGTCTCAAAAATGGCAGTGATAGCAGGGTGATCGTATCCCAATATTCCCGACCGGTTTCGTCGGCTCGTATGGCCGTCGTTTTCAAGGGTCATGTGACCACAATCACCTTGGTATCATTATAAAAAGGCATGCTAATTATCTCTTGGCCAATCAGCCTCTTCAAAACATATGCATGGTCATCAGCTCTTAGCCAGTCAAATTGTCCCGAGCGTATAATGCAAATAGATGACACCCACCGGAACCAAAACAACCCATTCAACCTCTATCCCTCCGGAAAGACGGCCAAAACACTCAGAGGGCTGTCCCGGAAGTGACGCAACGGACTTCACCCGCTGAACCGGAAGGAGAGCGGGCATCTATCCGGCGGTGTCTCACTCCGCCCTCGCTACACACATCCGGGCGGGTCTAGTGAGCTAGGGGACACGCCCCATCCGCGGCCGCAAATAGCTCGATACTGCTATCTTCCGAATGACCGGTATTAGACAGCAGTATTACATACTAACTGATGCCCGGAAATTAGCATATATAAATATTCATGAAGGGTGATTTATTGGCGAAAAGAGTAGCATAACCCTTCTTACACTACTAATAGCATTATTAACATAAACATTCACATTATTATTAAAATATACATGTTTAAAAACATCCTACCCCATATCAAAATCAATAACAATAGTCCAGAAAAGTTATAATAAATAAATATTCATTATATTGAAAGTGGAATTGGATTACATTTAAATTAAATAATGGTTGAATAAATGGATAAATGGGTATAATTGTGACCTAATATAAGGTTCAGTACCTCACATAAATGTGTAACCCTAAAATTTAATATTAAAATATATAACATATTTTGTTAGTAATATTATATTAGTATTTAACACTAATATTAAATGTAATTAATTATACATAAAAAGGGGGTTATAAAAATTATAATTATTAAAATGAATTGTTAAAAATCAACAGGAAGCTTATTTTATTTAGATATTAGTGATCATTAAGTATATAAATATGAATCTCATGTAAAAGGAAGTGAATTAATTGTCAAAAGAAATATATATTTGTATTCAAAAATTTAATTATAAATGGTAGTTTCACTTTAGACTCATGACCATCCAGCATATTGGTGTTAGGACATCTGGTCCACCAACAATAAAAGAATATCCCACAATCAATAATTTGAAATATAGCAATTCAGATCAATGTCTATATTAAGACCTAAAGGCTGCAAAGTATTCAAACGGTAAATCCACTCCGTTTCGTTCATGGAAATACGCTGAGTATGGTTTCCTCCCCTCCAATGGGGTTCTATCCTGTCAATGGCACAGACGGACAGGCATCTTGGGTCTCGATTGTGGTGAGTCCGAAAGTGCCTAGACAAGCTGTGTTTGGGGAAACCGTTATGAATATTATTAAGGTGTTCATTAATTCTGACTTTTAATTGGCGAGTAGTACGCCCGACGTACTGAAGGCCACACGGACTTGTCAGTATCCTTAAAAAACGTTTTTGTGTTAATTACATCATTATGCTTTTCCAGCGTGAGATCCAAAAAATGTACCTCTTGTTTACTCCAATTAGCAGTAAAGGTCAGGCCGTATTCATTGTTATTGAGTTTCTCAATAAATCTCACCAAAGATTCTTCAGATCCCTCCCAAAGGATCAGAAGATCATCAATATATCTTCTGTATAACCTTAGGGAGGGGTCTGGTCTGGAGAAGATAGTTTTTCCTCCCATTCTCCCAGCAGGATATTCGCCACACTGGGTGCATATTTGGCACCCATGGCTACCCCTTTGACCTGATTATAGCAGGAACCTTGGTGCCAGAAAAAATTGTTACTCATAGCTAAGTCCAATGAATCATATATGAATTTTTTCTGATTTTTCTTCATATTAGTTTTTCTGTTAAGGGCTGCCATGGTAGTGGAGAGCACATCTTGTTGCTTTAAGCTGGTGTAAAGCGACTCCACATCTATGGTGGCCATAATAGTGTCACTGCTAACTTGGAGGTTCTCCAGAATATTGATCAAATGTTTGGTATCTTTTAAATGTGAGGAGTAAGTAGGTACCAAAGGCTGCAAGTAATGGTCCACATATTCCCCAATCCTTGAAAAAATGGACCCTATCCCACTTATAATGGGTCTCCCTGGGGGGTGTGTTTTATTCTTATGCACTTTAGGGAGCTGATATATGGTAGGCAACCTTGGTGCCTCAGGTACCAAGTATTTAGCTTCTTTTTTGGTTAAGATGCCTTTTTCTTTTGCCTTAGTTACCAATTGTTCCAATACTTTTTTAAGTTTGGCGGTGGGATTGCTTTTGAGTTTCTTATAAGTAACCGCATCTCCCACCAACCTGTCTAGTTCCTTCATATAATCACATTTGTTTAAAATAACAACCCCTCCGCCTTTGTCGGCGGGCTTGATAACAATGTTTTTCCTTTTCTCTAACTCTTCAAAATTCTAACATTTTTTGGATCTCACGCTGGAAAAGCATAATGATGTAATTAACACAAAAACGTTTTTTAAGGATACTGACAAGAACAGTTATATCCCTGTTACCAGTTGCCATCATCCACAATGGCTGGGCGGAATTCCAAAAGGGCAATTCATGAGAATACGCCGAAATTGTAAAAGAGATGACGATTACATAGTCCAATCAGACCTACTCATTAATAGATTTGTGGAAAAAGGTTATAGAAAAACTGATATGCAAAAAGTGAGAGACAGAGTTATGAAGATTCCACGTAAGGATTTGCTGAAGGATAAACCCAAACAAGACAAGACTAAAGGTGATCTAGCCATACTTACCAATTTTAACCGGAACTACAAACAGGTGGAGTCTATTATACGAAAACATTGGCATATTCTTCAGAAAGACAAAACATTGAAAGGTCTGCTCCCAAATAGACCCCAGTTTATTTATCGGAAGGTTCCTAATCTGAGACATAGTCTAGCTCCCAATGTTGTCAACCCCCCTAGAAGACTTGTAACCTTTTTAAACCGCAAGGGATTCTATCCATGCAAAAATTGCAAAGTTTGCACAACCACTAAAAACTTTAAAAAGATTTCGCAATTCAAATCTTATGCAACAGGACGTACCTATGATATCAGAAAATTTATATCATGTTATTCCACACACGTCACCTATTTATTATCTTGTCCGTGTGGCCTTCAGTACGTCGGGCGTACTACTCGCCAATTAAAAGTCAGAATTAATGAACACCTTAATAATATTCATAACGGTTTCCCCAAACACAGCTTGTCTAGGCACTTTCGGACTCACCACAATCGAGACCCAAGATGCCTGTCCGTCTGTGCCATTGACAGGATAGAACCCCATTGGAGGGGAGGAAACCATACTCAGCGTATTTCCATGAACGAAACGGAGTGGATTTACCGTTTGAATACTTTGCAGCCTTTAGGTCTTAATATAGACATTGATCTGAATTGCTATATTTCAAATTATTGATTGTGGGATATTCTTTTATTGTTGGTGGACCAGATGTCCTAACACCAATATGCTGGATGGTCATGAGTCTAAAGTGAAACTACCATTTATAATTAAATTTTTGAATACAAATATATATTTCTTTTGACAATTAATTCACTTCCGTTTACATGAGATTCATATTTATATACTTAATGATCACTAATATCTAAATAAAATAAGCTTCCTGTTGATTTTTAACAATTCATTTTAATAATTATAATTTTTATAACCCCCTTTTTATGTATAATTAATTACATTTAATATTAGTGTTAAATACTAATATAATATTACTAACAAAATATGTTATATATTTTAATATTAAATTTTAGGGTTACACATTTATGTGAGGTACTGAACCTTATATTAGGTCACAATTATACCCATTTATCCAACCATTATTTAATTTAAATGTAATCCAATTCCACTTTCAATATAATGAATATTTATTTATTATAACTTTTCTGGACTATTGTTATTGATTTTGATATGGGGTAGGATGTTTTTAAACATGTATATTTTAATAATAATGTGAATGTTTATGTTAATAATGCTATTAGTAGTGTAAGAAGGGTTATGCTACTCTTTTCGCCAATAAATCACCCTTCGTGAATATTTATATATGCTAATTTCCGGGCATCAGTTAGTATGTAATACTGCTGTCTAATACCGGTCATTCGGAAGATGGCAGTATCGAGCTATTTGCGGCCGCGGATGGGGCGTGTCCCCTAGCTCACTAGACCCGCCCGGATGTGTGTAGCGAGGGCGGAGTGAGACACCGCCGGATAGATGCCCGCTCTCCTTCCGGTTCAGCGGGTGAAGTCCGTTGCGTCTCTTCCGGGACAGCCCTCTGAGTGTTTTGGCCGTCTTTCCGGAGGGATAGAGGTTGAATGGGTTGTTTTGGTTCCGGTGGGTGTCATCTATTTGCATTATATGCTCGGGACAATTTGACTGGCTAAGAGCTGATGACCATGCATATGTTTTGAAGAGGCTGATTGGCCAAGAGATAATTAGCATGCCTTTTTATAATGATACCAAGGTGATTGTGGTCACATGACCCTTGAAAACGACGGCCATACGAGCCGACGAAACCGGTCGGGAATATTGGGATACGATCACCCTGCTATCACTGCCATTTTTGAGACTGTCTGGAGAGGACCAGTGAACGCGGAAGCGGTTACCATCCTGTGTCCAATCTTGGATCTCAAGTTCTATATGCCTGTTTTTATGACCCTGATGTAAGTGTGTCCACCTTATTTTACATTAAACTGTCTATACGTACTTCACTATCCTGGTCATTCCTTTGTTTTCATACTGCTGAGGAGCATAAGGAGGAGGAGTGTGGAGTTCTGTGATGTACAGGAGGCTGTGAAGGGGACCACTTCAGAGGGCTTGGTCTTACATACCCGGATTCTGGTCGTGTTGACTGATCCTGCTTGCATTGACCCCCTGTAATTAAGGGGTCTGTGCTTTCTGGTAAGCACACTCACACAGTGGTGCCTATATGGTGAAGGGTTCAAGGTTTTACCATGTGAAGAGTTTTTTTTCCTTGGAGATATATCTTTATTGATACATCCGCATATTGGGACTTATCACTTTGAACTTTTTTGTCTCACTCCATTGATGCACTTTAATTATATTTTTTTATGCATATTTTTTTATATTTTTTATGCATTTATTTATTTATACAGTTGACCATTTATACAGTTGTTGATTTGTTACTATGCACTTTACAAGATAATTTTAATATACCACATATTTGCACGTTTAAAGGTGAGCGCAGCTTAGTACACCTTGTGTGTATCATATATTCAAGTTCATCCCTACCCTAACATTCTAGAGGAATGTTTAGTCATCCCTATTTCTGACATGGCACATTACTGCATAATATTGTGGTACAGTTTTGTGCACCAAATCACTACATTGTTAAGTGCACCACAGCATTACATTTCCTATAATAATCATGCCTGAGGCAGGGGTTCTACATATACAACTAGTAGGGGGCAGGCAGGTCTGCATCTTCTAGACCAGGGGTCTCCAAACTTTCTAAACAAAGGGCCGGTTTACTGTCCTTCAGACTTTAGGAGGGCCGAACTGTGGCCAGTCAGTGGGAAAAAAATAATGCCCCTTTGTTTGTTTCAGTGGGAGGAATTGTGCCCCATCATTGATTTCATTGGGCCCCATCGTTTGCATCATTGGGAGGAATTGTGCCCCCCTTGTTGGTGTCATTGGGAGCAAATTTTTAGTGAGCGTAATTATGCCCCAATGTTGGTATCAGTGGATGAAATAGTGCCTCAAGGGTCAGATAAAGGCAAGCAAAGGGACGCATTTGGTCCCTGGGCCACAGTTTGGAGACCACTGCTCTAGACTATGTCACCTTTGAGACGTAGGGCATATCTGCCTTCTTTCTTGTCGTAGCCATGCTATACAGCCAGAGCAGATGGAAGAGGTTATAGAGTAGCTCATCAAACCTTCCTCCTCAGGGGCTTAGAGCTGTGCATTTTTCCCAACAATTGAAAATGCACCTTCTTCTTTTACCACCTTCCATTTTTTTAACTTCGGCAGCATCTGGTTCCTAAATAGTTAAAGCAGTATTAAACCCAAAATCAAACATGCAATATATTGCAGCTTACCAATCATTAGATGTTGTGTCTGAATAAGCGTTTAAGCTTTTTTGCTTTTTCACCTGATAACCTGGCCAGTAACACATATCCTATACTAGAGTGCCTCCTCTCTGGATGAAGGAGCACAGGGAAACCTTTGGACAACGGCATTATCAATCTGAGGGGAGGGGATTGTTAGATGCAATTACAGCAACATTTTTTCTTTTTGGATAATGGTTGTAAATAGCTCAATGTAAGCAACCCTGTCAGTGGTAAATAGTTTGTTTTAACACTCTAAGGCTCCTTTCACACGGCCGCTCCGTGTGAAAGGTCCGCTGCGGGACTTTTTTTTTTTTTCTTCCACGGAGCGGATGACATTTCTGTCATCCGCTCCGTGTGCCCGCATATCATCCCATCCGTTTGCGGATGATATGCGGACATAATGTATGTCTATGGCACTGCGGATGTCAGCGGATAACACCGCTGACATCCGATTTTCCTTCCTTTCCGTGTTTTACACGGAAGAAAAAATGGGTTCTGTTCCGTTTGTAAAAACGGAACAGAACTGAATGGAGGAAAATCGGGTGTCAGCGGGTGGTATTCCGCTGACACCCGCAGTGCCATTCACTTACATTATGTCCGCAAATCATCCGCAAACGGATTGGATGATTTGCGGACACACGGAGCGGCCGTGTGAAAGGACCCTAACTGCTAAATTTGTAGGAACGCTTGTTCTGTTTAAAAATAACAGACTTCCTGAAAGAGAAATAAATGAAAAATGAAAACAGATGCAGTCACAACATCTACGAATTGGTAAGCTGCAATATAATCAATGTTTTCTCTTTGGTTTAATACCGATTTAATTTAAAGGCTAATTGTCTATGTGCACTGGGCATACCTTCGAGACATATCCCTTTTTGTATACAATATTTTTGTCTAAGCTTGTTGCAGGTATTTTGCAGTTTTATGTTTTATGATTTATGCAATGTGACACCAGTGACATTTTAGATAGAGACAAGAGGGTATTTTTGGTTAGACCCATTATCTTACCAAAAGCTCTGTCAAACATCAATGTAGGCCACCTCCAAGCCACCCAGGGCTTTGAGAAGCCAAACCTAACTGTATCTCTCCCTTTAGATTCTGTTCCAAAAACATATTCCATGACCCACAACCCACCATCACACTGTGCATCGCCCCTCCAAAATGATGTCATGCCTCACGGCGGTGGGTGCATCATTAGGATGCTTCGCCCACTGTCGGTCCCCCACCATCATACACAAACCCAAATAAATGGGCACTATGCACTAAGGCATGGGCTGGACAAGGGCAGGTCACCTTCCCCCAGACAGAGGTCTGGAGCAATGCTCCCAATATATTAGGACCAGTACCATGCTCACATAGCTCCCCACAGTTCACTCAGGGGAATGCTATTGTGAGCTATGCATGATGGCTTACCAATAGTGAATAAATTCAGCATGTAATGTCATACAATTATACATTTTATTGCAACCACTAATAATGGCAATTTTATAGATCTGGAAATATAGTGTCACCCAATTTAAAAATCCATTGTATTTCACATTGTAAAATCTTTTGATCAAAGTCACCCCCTAGTGGATCCTGGTGGATAAGGATCACTGCTTCTGTTTTAATAGCATAGACATGATCATAAATTATGAAGCAAATGGATGCCTTGTCTTCCCCAGTATGTGCTGCACTTACATGACAGTAACTATATTATAACAAGACAGAATTATCCCTTGTATTGATTTATGACATTTGCCACAAGATCCACATTTGAATATTGCCAGTGTAAATAGAAGGGATTTGGGGACTTTAAATGAAACACCTGATACAAATAAATCATGCGTCTCCATCCCTATAATTTGATAAAAGAGGAAGAAGTTGGGACTTAACATGAGGCAGGCGGCATACAGCCGATGATGCAGAATTTTTTTTTCTTTTTAGTTACTTCAATCTTTAACCCCTTATGAATACAAGCTTTATACTAATATGTAAGCAGTATTACATATCACTTATTATGATATTTAATCACTGGGCTTATTAGACTCCCCCTGCAGTTTCAGTTTGGCCCCTGAATCATATGTACCTTCACTGGCCGTGCCCTTCATCGGTCCTATTCACCCTTTTTGGGCTAACTTTTCATGCTCTTTTAAACTTATTCACTTCCCTACACCACTTCCGCATTCCTGGTGGCTGGTTCTTTGGTTAAATCCTTATTCCATTCTTGCTCGTTACCCCTCTTTTGGTTTGATTATGCTTCCCAGGTCTTATAACTTTCAATTACTCTATATACTATTTATTTCTTCTACAGACAATGCTCAAAGCTGCTTTATGCATCATTTACAATTTTCATATTGAGACCTATCCCCTCTTGGAGTGTGTTATGTGTGTGCCTTGAACCTCTGCTGGCTATGCTCCCAAAGCTCCCCGGACAGACACATTTTCAGCCACCCTCTACTTTCAGCAACATCTCGAACCTTGAGCTGATTTGTAAGTCATCAATCAGGGATAGATACATTTTTCTCCACCCTCCTCTCCTTTTTCTGGGAAAATTGTGAGACCATATAGGCATTTATACATATATGCTTTTTGCAGATTTATGTCCTGCATCTGCTCCTGAGGAAGTGCGTTGAACGCACGAAACCCGTCAAGCTTTTTTTGATGCAGCCATAATATAATAATGCATTTATATCCTTATCTATCATATGTAATTTTGGAATTGTTTGTAATATTGGATCTTAATTAATCTGATGTCAAGGAATGTATATCAGCTCATATCAATAACCAGCATTTTCCTTTCTGTAATGTGCCATGTCTAACTTTGTCATCTATGAAATAATAAATATGCCATTGTACAACACTGCTTCATCAGCACTATGCCACCTGCCTCATGTAAAGTCCCAACTTCTTCCTCTTTAATCAGTTTTTTTTACATGGGTCCCCTCACTGATCATCTATATAATGACTGCAATTAGCCTATCCTGTATTGAAGTACCCTGTCTAAATAGTATTTCAGGGATGTCCTTGATACACATTGCCACCCTTAGACTGGCTCCTAGAATACATCAATATTTGTTTATCAAGTTCCAAAGCTGACTATTTTGATGTGTGTACCTAGCATTAAACTTGGTGGTATTCATTCTTTTGGGTTCCTCTTGGTAAACAAGAGGTTTCCCTGAGGTTGTTGCTCTGTCTGTTGAATATTTTTTTTTTTAGCATACTCGGGGTGTAGCCACATTGCCACATTGTAATAATCTATTAATTATTATTACTAGGAGACTAAATTATTTTTAAAGTCATTTTCAGTAATAATACTCTATGTAAAGAATCTGGTCAGGTGAGGCAAGTGGATGTAAATCCTGCCACTTAGTAACCAGTTCGAAAAGGGCATTGACAAGTCTTTCAACAATATATCCAGAACAGAAGTAGGTAAGCACCTGCAGTTACAATTTCTAAAATCCTCACAGTGTGGCAAAACTATTGTTTTTTGCTCCACAACAAAACTAGAATTTTACTTTGATTTTATATGAATTATTAAAATTGCAAAACAAAAAAATTCTGTAAATTGCAGAAAGGTTTGATGGATTACTATCCCAGTATTTGTGATCACCCTTTAAAAAATATATATTTTTGGTTGGTCTTTGTTTTGGATAACTTATGGAAACACTATGGCGTATCAGCTTTTTGTCTGTTTTTTGTTTAAATTATGTATCTTTATGTGGACAGGAAATATTTTACTGTTAGAATACTGCAAGAAAGCAACCACTCACTTCATCACCAATAGACCTGAATTACAAATTCACTTCTGGCAGAA
The DNA here is from genome assembly GCF_965119305.1 of Pelophylax lessonae. Taxonomy (NCBI): domain Eukaryota; kingdom Metazoa; phylum Chordata; class Amphibia; order Anura; family Ranidae; genus Pelophylax; species Pelophylax lessonae. The sequence continues at coordinate 293,676,824 of NC_138771.1, read as the reverse complement.
CATGCAGCAGGCCACCAAACCAGGAACATGTCTTACAGTTCTACTGGATGACCTCCAATCATCTGGCAGGAGTCACTGTTGACCCCATAGATCTCGGAGATTGTTAGGTGAGAATCTTTGCTTCCTGAAACATTGGTGGCTTAGATAGTATATTCGCTTAAATGGGCGAGTGGTCCTTCTACACTAATCCTGCCAGGTGAATAAAAAAAAAAATACGGTGTTATCTCTACCAAACTATTGCTGGACAGGATTTTCTATAATTCTCTCATCCTTTTTCTCGAAACGAGTTGTTCTATAATATTAATCAAGACTTAGCATTTTTTTCCCCACATTCTTTCTGAATTACATTATGTAAGGTAGAAGTTGAACACACGTAATATTAACTCTACATGGAATTCAACAATGGAGGATATTTACACGGTGTATGAACTCCTTGCCGCCTTCACCAAATATGTCAGCAGAAATACTGATATCAGATTAATGGGTACTGACGATAGATATGAATAGGATACCTGTCTTGTTGCAACTTCATAGTTGTCCCAAATATCTACCTGCATAACTGGCATGTATGTATACTTTACATGAATAGTCACATAAACTGCCTAATCAAAAAATGCATTCAATTAATCGCTAAAATATTGTTCAACCAAGCAAAATAAACCACATTCAATTGCTCACTATAAGTTCAATCATATTAAATTTAAAACAACACTGATATTGTTTAATAATGCATATTTAAGAGCTTATTATTTAGAATGATAACAGTTATTTTATATTATGTTTCTCTATTAAAAAAAGGATAGCTTTGGAAACAGCCAAGTAAAACAAGGATGCTTCTGCTCTTTACAAATGTATATGCTATGACAGAAATGTCAAGGCAGATAATCACTCTGAGTGTACAATAATCTTTTGGATAATATTTCATTTGGCTACAACAGACCCAGCAGGTTAAAATGTTAGTATTAAGATTTAGCTATAAAATTATGAACAATACAAATGAAAGTAATGGATGTAACCAAGGATGAAATCACCCCATATCAGTGTTTTATTATTGTTTAATTATGTTTCACAGTGAAATGTACAACAGTAATACATGTTTTAGAAGATACGGCAGTGTGTAAACATGATTTTGATTAATTTTAAAAGACAAGATTAACCTGACCATGCGATTAGCTTGAAATTATCGAGGAAGGCTGCATATAAGAAATTCGTTTCTGTGTGTTTACTTTAGTCCCTAGGAGATCCTTGTAATGGCATTGAGAAAGGTGTGTGTGTGTGTGTGTGTGTATATGGTAAAAGGGGGTAGGAGCAGACTAAAAAGGAAAAAGAGGAAAAATATAAAGACAGGGAAAACCAACATGGGATGTCTGACTGATTCAGGAGAGGCTTAATTAGGTGTATTCTGGAGATGAATGCATTCCTGAGAGTTACCTTTTATTGTATTAACAAAAACCCTTCTCAGATTATTATTAAATTATATCTTTTATTATATTTCTATAATATATTTATTATGATGGTCAGGCATCTGGGTAGACAATGACATTATTACCGGGATTCTTGCAGACCCCGGACCGGCTCTGTAACAGCCAACAGCAACTTTTGGGTCACAAGAGTGCAGAACTAAGGGCATAAATGTGACCCACAGGAAAACTACAGCCAAATATGCTTTGGTCATACTTCTCCTTTAAAACTGTGTTGTCATCTGCAGCCGGCAAAGGTATGTTTACCTTTAACCTTATGTGATTATGTCATAGCTGTCAAACAAATTGATTGGATCCTGATCAATAATGAGGACTGAAGGTATGAGTTATAGCTCAGTCTAAAGGCTAACAAAAAATTGTACGGCCATGTAATGCTGTACCCAAATACAGCAGCCCCGGTCCTCAGCTGCTGAGGACGTTGAATGGCGAAACGCGTACAGTGCCGTAACATCACTTCAGGTTCCGGCTTCAGGCAGAACGCATTGCGTTCCAGAGACCCATATACTGCGCTTTTTTATTGTGATACTGTGAGTACCCTATTTCCTATCTTTTAAATAAAACATTGCCATACAGTATTACTCGATTGTTGCCCTTTCCTTATTGCAAATGGGTGTACAACTTACCCCAAGGCCCTGAGTATTTCCTGGAGGACTTGGAGTAGGACCTCTATGTGGATCCAGTTACCCGGTCTTAGGACATCGACAGGATATCCACATACACCCTATAGGAATCTTAGAGGGCCCCCAGGAAACATACACGGGAGTACCAGGTCCATATACCAAAACCCCCAGAGGGAGCCAGGACCCACCAGAGGGATCTGCCTATTTACATTTATACTGGCTCTATACCCCTGTGTGGGGGGGGGGGGGGTATTTCTGGTGAGTGTGCTACTTACTATAGGGATCACGAGCACCCCACCACTATACCCACCACAGGGTCACCACTGGTATCACCACTTGAAGAATTACTGTCTGGGTTGCACGATTTATGGACTGTTCCCATCATTAATATACTGTCACCATATTTTTTGCACACTGTCACTTTATTAATCTGTGCACAGTGTTACTTTTATTTATTTTATTTATTTATTGTGATTATATATTAGCCCTAACCAGGGCCACCATTTTTTGATCTATTTACCTATTCATTTTCACTCGTCCACGCACTGGATATCTATGATCATCATTTCTTGTTAAACTTATTTATTATATTTATTATTTTTATGCATTCATCTCCAGCACTTTATACATATATATTTATATTCATCACTCACCTAATAGTCACCACCATTTATTATAGTCTAGTGTGTTTACACCTTACGGCACCAGTCACTTTATTATCTTTGTCTGTTTGCATTTATTATATTGTTTACATTGCCTTTGCATCTATTTATTTGTAACTTTACATACCACCACTGAATATTTCACATTTAATTGTTTAGATTGCATTTTTTCTACCACCCACCTATTCATTTAGGCAGCGCCATACCCATTTTTCCCCCAATTTTTTTAAAGGGGTTCATGTATGCCTAAATATGCTTACTGACTGTGGGGGGGAGGGGAAGGTTCTGTGACAGGCACAGGGAGATCGGGGTTATAGCTTAGCTGAAACTGATCTCTCTCTCTCTGCCTGTGTGACAGAAGACTCGCCTGCTTTGGTTACATAAGCAGGCAGGTCTTCTGTCAGTTTCTCTGAAGATCACGGGAGGCTGGCGACAATCACCGCACTCCTCCCGCGGCCCGCCTCCCACTGTGTCTAAACACAGACCTCCTGCACAAAATCACGTAGTACTGTGTGATTTTGCGCAGCTGAGCCACCCTGCCGCAGTAGTACAATGGTGGGCAGTCGGCAAGACGTTAAAGGAGATGGGGATGTGGTGACCACTAGTACAGGAAGGCGCAATAAACATCAATTTAAAAAATATATATATATTAATTTTAACCCTTCCTCAAATTACAGCAAATAAAATATTTGGGGCCCCAGGGAAAAAAGTACAATAGAAATAAAAATGATTATTACTATTATTATTATGCAAAAGAAATAAAATGAATAATAGCAATAATAATAATAATAGTTATTATTATTTACTAAAAATGTTATTTTGATTTTGCCTGTGTTATCATTAGTGTTATTTTAGGCTTTTAAAGGAGACCTTTACTTTAATTAAATAAATAATGCACCATATAGGATTGCTACATAAGCCATTTTCTAATTTTAATGTAATTAAATTGCAAATTAACTTTATAATTCAATCTGCAGCCACTGTCATTTTCTAAAACTGTTAAAAAAAATCTCAATGCAATATGGCAACCAGGAGGTGTTCTGTACACCACTGGTGTATTCAATTTCTCCAGAAATATAATTTCCTGTTTGTGTGATTAACTCACAGATTTTCTCAGATATCTGCACTAAGATGCAATAAAAACTTTAGCATCCCCTGCAATAGTAATAGCATTCTTGAGGAGATAATTCAAGAGGGTTAGGTGCTTCTAAGAGGGGTGCAGACACCAAGCTTTCCTAATTAGAACAAAAAGGGGAGAGAGATATCTGCACTCAGAATCTAAAAGAAACAAGCAAAGAAATGTAACAATAAAGGCAGCCAGCTAAATAGGCAGATTACAATCCTGAATGCAAACAATAAAACAAATGGAAGCAGCGCCAGTAATGAAGACACATATAAAAATATATGCAAATAAATAATAATCCTTAAGTCATAAGGCAAAAAAGTCCCAAAGTCCTTAAAGAGAAGAAAAAGGGAAGACCAATCCAAATCATCCAAGCACTGGTGTACACAGTGGGAAACTGGAGGGATCACCCAATAGTGACAGCCAAACTGCTTACCAGAAAGTCTGACCCTCCTGCTACAGAGTGGTCAGACAAATTCAGGAAAATCAAGGTAGAGGGTATGTTAGGAGGACCCCTCTCTTGTCTTTCAACCAGAACTGGCTCTCAGGCTCTTTAACAAGGACAATGCAGAAGGAACTAAGCCTGAACCTCTCTCGTTCTTCAGTAGCAGTGACAGCACCTCAGAATGATAAAGCAGGCCAATGGTGTAGCATGTACAAATAGGCAGATTTATTGAAAAAGTATTGCAACCAATAAAAGAAAGCATATATGCAGAGTATGGAGAGTGTGCTGAACATCCGAGTGCCCGGTACGCCTTACGCGTATCGTCTTACAGCTGACATCATCAGAGGCGTGGCCATAAGACTTAAGCGTGCATTAAGAGCACCCGACCCGGATGTGACATACCAGGAAGTAGCCAACATCCACACTCCACCAGACAGAGATCAGGAACCAAGTCATCCGGAAGTAGCAGTCATTTAAGTCCGCAAAATCCTCCAATGGGCCGGAACTGATCATATCGCCGGAAAGAGCGCAATCTGGGCCACTAATCAGTGCATTTAAAACATTAATAAGTCCATAGGACCAACACATAAAAAATATGCGCAATACATGAGAAATAAACAATAAGTGAGTAGTGCATACAAAACTCATGTGGCAAAACAATTATAAAAATCATCATGTATGTATACCAAGGTAAAACACAAGGTAAAACACAGTAATTGCTAAAATACCCAATAATAACAAAGTGAAAAAGGGAGGAATTTATAAACATGGCCTGCCACAACAAATCAACTATTATTAATATGGCAATTTACATCCCACTCTATGTTCATACCCCATGTAGAGTACATCTTCATGTACTATATTCAGCAGGTTTCTAATTTAGAAATTTCCCACCTGACAAGACTACCTCTCTAGTGGGGGGTGAACTTGTCAATACCCCAAACTTTCGTGCCAACAGGATTCTTATTATGGCACCTGGCATAATGTTTGGACACACTATGATTAGGACAACCTTTTCTGATATTCCTAAGGTGTTCTTTCACTCTAACTGGCAAAGTCCTAATGGTGCAGCCTATATATTGTAGGCCGCAAGGACATTGAAGGAGATAGACCACATTGGTAGAATAACAGCTCATAAAAGGTTTTATCACATGGTCCTCAGAAGTGGCTGTGGAACGGACCTCACAAATCCTCCTGCCAGGTAGGGCATTCACCTGGCATACAACGCACCTCCTACATGGAAAAAAAAAACGTGAGGTTGTGGAAAAAGGAAACACGGTTAGGTTTATCCAAAACAATTGGAGCAATGTGCAAACTTAGAGGTTGGACACCTCTAAAAACCACTGGTGGAACCTCCGGTAATTGGGTCCTAACACCTTATCATTCCTAAGGACTCCCCAGTGTTTTTTTAAAATATGTTTCACATCTCTGTATTGTTATGAGTAGGTAGTGATAAAGGAAAAACTCAAGCAATCACCACTCAACAGGGTGGATCTACCCAAACCCCCCACTTCTCCTATTAAGGTGCTCAGAACCCCACCATTATAACCTTTGTCCAATAATCTATTTTTTAACAATAATGCTTGTTTGTAGTAATCATCCCTCTCAGTATAGTTTCAACGCAGCCGTAAAAAATTACTCTTAGGTACAGAGCCTAACCAAGAAGTATGATGACAACTTCCTTGTTCAATAAAGCCATTTCCTAATTAGAACACTGAGAATGCACCAGGTGGTTATAATGAACACCGGCCCACCCATTCAGGAATCAATCTGAAAAGGATATGGTGAAGCAAACAGCATTATCTTTAGAACAAAATTGTTATAATCCTTGCAATGTACATAGATCAGAGGGGATTGTTTTTAATCTACAAAAGTGGAGGTACACTTTAAGTGAAGAGCTGAGGTCTTCCACTTGTTTGGATATCATTAAAACACTTCAAAAGTGTAACTATTGTAACTATAAGATGCACTATGGGTGTAGCAGGATTCCATGTTAGTAAAATATTGGTCAACTTTTCTAGATTTCTTTGAGATCCAAAACTAGGTAGTTTGGGACATGACCAAAAATATCTAGCAAGGTGACCACCTCTTTACCACAGAACTAGCGCATAGAGAAATTGTGCAGTTTTTATTTTCATTTGGTACAATGCATTATATTCTAAATCTATTTTTTTTTTTTTGTCAAAGAGCAATTTTTTTTTTAATAAGTAATAATTAGTCAGGTTAACAATGACTGAGTACCTGTAGCTGCACCGAATGCATGCTTTTTGCTTCTACTTCATTTTTCATAATTCCATTCATTAAGAAAATTGCATTTTGCAAGGGAATTGTTCCCAAAACTTAGGGAATGTGGGGAAATTTCACTTTGCAAAGAATACTCAATCATGTGCATAAATTGATGATAAAACGTCACCTCATTCACTAAGCCCTGGGGAAAATTTCCATGCAAAGTGCAATTTCCCCTGTAAGAGAGAAATGGCATGGTAAGTTACTTATGGGCAAAAGAGCGCAGCCCACATGCAATACTGGTGATTAGTCATTTGCCTCCTGCTTGTCCTATTTGGGTGCAGCTTGCATGGTTCATGTTTTTTTTTAAAGTAGAATTCCAGTCAAACCCTAACTAATCTCAAAAATACTCCCTCTTCCTCCTAACAACTATTCTGACACACCTAAAGGTGGAGGGAGGAAGTAATATTAAGAGTAGCTAAGGTTTGACTGGAATTCTATCTAGGGAGGTATGGGTATAATCTAAGCTAACTGCAATGCTTCCAATAGGAAATGGGCAAAGTATAGGGCCAAAACTTTAGCTGTTGTAACAGACAGTCTTCAGGGGGTTACTTATTATTCTGTGCCTCTTTCAAGGCATAAATACCTGTAATTATTAATATAATGTTTTTGTCCACTGAGTTTGGCTTGAGCTTTGTTTGAGGGCTGTGGGGTATTGTCAAGAGGAAGATGAGGGACACCAGACTCAACAATGCAGACAAGCTGAAAGCCGCTATCAAAGCAACCTGGGCCTCCATAACACCTCAGCAGTGCCACAGGCAGATCGCCTCCATGCCACGCCACATTGATGCAGTAATTTAATCTCAGTTGCAGATTCTTACCTTTTGTTATTCTGAAGAAATCATTGTTTGTTCCTTTGTGCTGAGTGGGTCAAATGGGAGTGTTTTCATAATAATTTCTCAGCTGTGGCAGCTGCAGGGCTCTAATGAGGAAAACTGCTGGACCTGCATCCCTTTAGACGTGTTCCTATTGAGAGTATCTCACCAAAAATGATGGGATGCCAGAAATCTGACTTGTATCTTAGGCAGACTTCTGGGAAAATTGGTGAGCCAATCACACAAGCAGGAAATGATGTTTCTGGGGTGTGGTCAGTACGCATTCTGTGTACAGAACAGCTCTAGGTAGCCATATTGCATTGCATTTGCAGAAAAATACAACAGCTGCAGATTGAAAAGGAAATGTAATTTTTAATAACATTCAATTACAATATGATTTGTGTCGCAATTGTATACGCTATATTGTTTTTTTTTGTCATTTTCTATATTTTTTCCCCACGAAAGTGGAGTTACCCTTTAAGTAGTGTTTCATTTTTGGTTCATTTTACCTTCTGAAGTGCATATATGTGTGTTTAATGTAGGCGTATGCCGTATTGTGCTATGCAAAAACTTCACTTAATTCAAGTACTGCACATTGTTAAGGTTGTGGTTTCTTTGAAGTTCCTTGGAATAACAGAAACTCTATAATATACAGCAGTTGAAAATTAATTTAAGATGTCAACTTCTCCAGTAAGAGAACCGTCAATTTTACAGTCTTTTTTTGTGGTCTGGTGCTATATTTGCCTTTTCTGTGTTATGAAGAAAAAAAAAATCTTCAATTAGTTCAAGCAGAAAAGATTACAGCCAGGTGCAGCTTTTGATGTGATTGCTTGGTTCTTTGTTAATTGTGTGTCCTAATACTAGTATGGTACTGGTCATTCTCCAAGCATCTATGGAATTCATGGCTATTGCGCGTTTGCTTGTCTAGACAACAAGATCTGGCATCGCTGGAATTTGTAAGAGGTTATTGAATTTATTATTGATGGTTGTCTTCTCTGTGAAGCGAATACATCATGATAAATGTCACTGCCATTGTAGTCTTGAAAGAAACACCCTTATCTCAGGTAATAGTATTACAAATATAATAAGAGTGTTGCAAACCTGTAAATCAGATCATGAGTTCTTTATGATGACAGCTCAATATTGGTATCTTTTGGTGCACGCTATCAGCTCAGGTGGAGAAATTGGCACAGGAAAAAATTTGTATACAGGACAAGGGCTGACAGTAGTTTAGTGTTAAAGTGGTTGTCAAAGATCTCCTTGTAAAACAACCTAGTCAGTTTGAAATAGAAATGAAAGGCAAAACATTTGAATATAGATTTAAAAAAAAAATGATAAATACCTTTTTTTTCCCTTTTTTATAAGTGATCACGTTCCCACTGTTCTCAGCTGCATAAAAGCTGGGGGGAGGAAAAGTAGCATAGCTTGCCAGTGAAAGGCTCTGTGTCTGTGTGTGTTTATGTCAGGACAAGTCTGATCATGGGAGGAGAGCAGGCTGAGTTCCCAGCACAGCTAGAGAACTGACCACAGTGTGTTCTCATGCTTAGGGTGGTCAGTTTTTATTAGGAAAGCAGAAGCACTGGCAGGAACACCAGGAATTTCACACAAAGGAAGTAATCCAAAGAGAACAGGATACTTTTTCATACCAGTACATGGTGGTATAATATGCAGATATCAGGAATATGAAATGTTGGGGTAACAAACCCCTTAAAATGGAGCTCCACTCAAAAGGCGAAGCTCCGCTTGTCTGCCCCCCTTCTCTGCTGTCACATTTGGCACCTTTTGGGGGTGAGCGGCTACCTGGTTTTGACAGGTACCAGCTCCCACTTCCATCGGAGCTTGCCGTGGGCCCCCTCCTCTTTTCCCAGCAGCCAGCCCAATCAGACACATACGCTTTGCACATGCGCAGTAGGGAACTGGTTCTGAAGCGTAGAGATGGCGGTGGTAGCACCGGTTTCAATTGAAAAATCGGCTCGGGTGAAGACACCACTGGATTCCTGGACAAGTAAGCTTCCTAATATTAAAAAGGTAAAGCAGTCTAGTATTACAGACTACGCACACAACAATTCCCACAGGACTTTCAGGAGGTATGTAACAAAACAAAATGTTTAAAAACTTTAATATTTCATTAAATTTCTGCCAATTTTGTTCTTTTAACACATTTAAAGTTGTACAAACAAACAACAATGTACATTAATAAAAACAGTTGAATTACTTCCTTCAGATACTCATTTGCTCCCAGGCAAGGATTGTTGCTCAACATAAAGAAGGCCTAGGCTATAAGAAGATTGCCAAGACCCTTAAACTGAGCTGCCGCACGGTGGCCAAGACCATACAGCGGTTTAACAGTGTTGTCACCCAGAACAGGCCTCGCCATGGTCGCCCAAAGAAGTTGAGTACACGTGCTCAGCGTCATATCCAGAGGTTGTCTTTGGAAATAGACTTATGAGTGCTGCCAGCATTGCTGCAGAGGTTGAAGGGGTGGGGGGTAAGCCTGTCAGTGCTCAGACCATACACCGCACACTGCATCAAATTGGTCTGCATGGCTGTCTTCCCAGGAGAAAGCCTCTTCTAAAGATGATGCACAAGAAAGCCCGCAAACAGTTTGCTGAAGACAAGCAGACCAAAGACATGGATTACTGGAACCATGTCCTGTGGTCTGATGAGACCAAAATAAACTTATTTGGTTCAGATGGTGTCAAGCGTGTGTGGCGGCAACCAGGTGAGGAGTACAAAGACAAGTGCATCTTGCCTACAGTCCGGCATGGTGGTGGGAGTGTCATAGTCATTAATGGCTGTGTGTTGAGTTTTTTTTGAGGGGACAGCAAATTTACGCTGTTATACAAGCTGTACACTCACTACTTTACATTGTAGCAATGTGTCATTTCTTCAGTGTTGTCACATGAAAAGATATAATAAAATATTTACAAAAATGTGAGGGGTGTACTCACTTTTGTGAGATACTGTATATGTATATATTCATTTTTTGCCTACATTTGCTAATATTTTTTTTCAATGGACTCCTTGTCAGCTACCCTTCCTCCTGATGAAATAAATGAAGTTTCATGAAAAGCATTGAGAGATTTCATGCATAATCCAGCTACTGGATTTTACATTATTGTCTGTTGTAACTATGATTATCTATTGCATATAAATATTTGACTGAAGTAATTTAACTGTTTTTAATAATATACATTTTGTGTTTGTATGTATCCCTTCTATTTCCATCTCTTTGATCTCCTCTTTCAGTAAATAGGGTGCATAGACTGAACCTCTGAAAGTCTCATGTTTCAATAAAATTTTGTGTCTGTGCATTTTATACTTTGTAAATTATGTCTAACAGCTTAGAAATAGACACGAGACCCTCATGTAAAAGAAGAAATAGATAAAGATTTGAATATATGAGTGCTATCCTCTATTCCACATAGGGAATTATTGATTCAAGCTTGTCAGAGGTAAAGTCATTTTCTTTACCAATTGGTTATCTGTATTAGCTGATGGGTGTACCCTAATGACTTAATACAAATATTGTCTTGACCACCTCCATATATATTGTAAGTACCGCATTTTATACCACATTGTTCAAAATCAATTGAGGAATGGAGGGTTTTGGTCAACACGTATTTAACACCATATGTCAAAATCATTAAATATGCAATTTATCTTTGGTACATAGTTCCAATTACATAGAATGTCCCTAAGGACAGAGGAACCTCAGATACCCCTCCTATCCACATAAAATAGGATTCTTGCATGCATTTATTATCTGACATATATTGTTATACATGGATATGGCCACAATCCACTCTATCTGCTTCTTCAGGACTTCCACCTTTTTGTAGATACTATTTTTCCACAAAGTAGGGTACAGATTTGTAGACAAGATAGTAGACAAGATAGGCAGTATTTTCTTCGCACTATACAGAGTGGTAGACACATAGTGGTAGACAAAGCTTGAAAAAAATCAAACATATGAAAAAATATGGAAAAATATATACTGTACATAATAGGCTTCTTTGTATTGCACACAAAATCATTGCCATATACATATTGCCACTTATGGGCACTTACAGTACCTGTTGTTTATAGGTTTTACATGCAAGCATACACTCCACATATCCCAGGGGTAATTTGATCATGCACACAGAAGACCCTGTGGGAAGGCTAAAAATAGACAAAGATGGCAGCCGAATTAGGCAAACAAGCAGAGATCATTACATGTTAAGATGAAAAGGGGAAAGGCAGGAAGGACCTGCACAAAAACTGATTTTTAATTTTTTTATTTTTTTTATGAAATCTGGATTTTCGTATGCATTCATGTGAAACGCCAATCCCCTGTTTTGACCATTAATGCACCAAAAAGGGTTGTCTCACTTTGGTTTTGTTTAAGTTTATACTTTTTATATCTGTAGGTTTACCATATACACAATATATTTTTAAAACAATATACATTTATTACAAGGATTAATCCAGACATAGGAGTCTCAGCACTACGGATGAGCAAAATTGGAAATTTTTTCATAATTTCCAAAATTTAAAAAAAAATGGCTTGATGCAATAGTGTTAATGGGGAAGAGAAAATTATGATTTTTTAAATGTATTTTAAGGGTTCAATTTACTTTATGGCTGGGTTCACACTAGCTGTGGCCACAGCTCATAGCAGGGGGTCCGGTGCGTCCCTGTTTTCAGTTTCAGGTTCAAATCAGGTCTAAATTTTTGACTGAATTTGCACCTGAAATGGACCAGAAGATGCATAGGACCCTTTTCCAGTGCTGACTGCAGCTGCCCTGGAGCTGTGTGAACCGGCTCCATTGAGAGCGGGTCACACTCTCCTGTCATACGAATGGGATTCAGGGAAACCCGCATCCAATTTGAATCAGTGTGAGCTCAGTCTTAATGCTTGCTGAGCATTATTTTACTTTTTTTCACAGAGAGAAATTTAAATAAAAATAATAATGAAATGCACAGTCAAAAATAATAAAAAAACTGAGAACACTAAATCAAAGAAACACGCAACTCTAAATACACCCACTGCCAACAACAGGAGATTAAAGAAGAACATTTCAAGCAAATTTTGCCTAAAAAACTTACGCTGGCCATACATTATACAATTTTCTTCTATAGTTTTCCTTTACATTTACCAAAATCATATACGGTAATATGAGGTCAAACCTAAACACTTTCAATTCATATGCAATCAGGCAGGCCCTTTCACTACATAGGTGAAGGTAAATCTAAAGGAAATTGAATAAGATAATTGTATAATGTATGGCCAGCCTATATGAGAAAACCTGAATTATTGTGTTTTTGGCAGCATTTTGCCAATAGCAAAACCAGTTTTGGCCAATATCATTCTGCTCATTCCTTCTAAGCACACAATAGGTTTTCTAAAGAGAGAACAAAAAGATTTCTGTAAGGTAAGGATGGGAGTAATATACAAGATACCACATCCATATAATAGTTACAGTACATGTAGATTGCAAAAGAGACGTTAGTAGTAATAGCTGACAAAGCTTTATTCCAACGGTTAAAATCATAAATGTGTTCAAAATTTGCTAAAATCTTGAATAATACATAGTTCACAGTAGCATTTTTATAGCCTCACTATGTATATTTGTTGCTATCCAACACCATCTTAGTCATCTATCTGCTTCAAATTAATATTTATTCACATAAATTGTATTTATTTTAAGAATACATGTGTTGCTAAACATGTGGTGGACAGGGGCTTTCTCTCTATGCCATTCTTGGATATGCATTCCGCTTTATTAGGAGCATAGCCGATGATATTCCAAAATAAATATACAAACAGTATAAGTAAAGTACATTTTATTATATCTTGGTATTGCGTACACTTTTAATATATATTTGAGTACATAATTCTGTGGCTGTGACCTTCCTTAAGGTGGATTTTCCTAAACAAAGGTTAAAAAGGCACCAGGCACCTTGGATCCACTGCAGGCTTTTGTGGTTCCCTAATGATGTATTATAGTTATATATGATAGTTTGTATTTTAATTTTGCTGGTGCCAGAGAGTGAGTCTGCTAAATGTAACACTTCGGGGTTGATTTACTAAAGGCAAATAGACTGTGTACTTTGCAAAGTGCAGTTGCAAGCTGCAAGTGCAGTTGCTCCTGAGTTTAGTAAATGAGGTAAAGCTTCCCTTTGCAAAGACTACCCAAGAAAAATTGAAAAACAGCTTTTTTCTTTTACATGATTGGATGAAGGAAGTCAACAGAGCTTTTGCTCATTTACCCAGCTCTGGAGCAACTGCACTCGAAGAGTGCAACTGCAAAGTGCACAGTCTATTTGCCTTCAGTAAATCAACCCCTTTAACTTTATGTCAGCCCCTATGGGAGGAAATAATTACCTCCTAGTCCAAACAGACCTGTATTTGTATCCTCATGCATGCCAGGAGGCAATATAAAGTGGAATAATAATATCATCACAAGTTATCATTTAGACAATTAGTTCAACCTCCTATTCTTACATGCGACACCCCCAGTAACAACTATTCATGGGATGATCACATATTTTACATGTTCTATATTCATATTCCACAAATCAGGCAACTATCTGGCTACTAAGGATCACCATAATTCCTCACCAAGGTCCTTTGCCTCACAATCTGTGATACTAATATATTTTGATTTAAATTGTTATTAAACCCACATTATTAATAACGGTCAGTACGTGCGACATTACTTGCTGTTCAGAATCACTCAGTCACTATAGGATTTGTTTTCTGTATTCTTCTAAAAACCTGGTTGACCCAGCTGTTCACTGTCCCACCCTCCTTGTCTGTGTCACCGCTGCAGTGTCACCACTGCAGTCTGAGATTGACAACTACTGAGCCTGCTCCAGTTTTAGTTCCCTTCTAAGTTGTCCATTTCTTCCTTTTTCTTATCTGCATCTGCAACACATTTGAGTATAGAATCACACATATGAGTATATACACAGGGATACTGAATAGATAACAATGTGGCAAGTGGTAGCACCCTATATATAAAAAAGGTGAGTAGCTGTCCATTTTAAAGGTGATAAATTGTTGTTAAATTGTGCAAAGAATAGAAAAGGTGTTGGCGCTTCACCATGTGTACTCATGAATGGACATATCAAGTTACAGTATTAAGGGGCCATCTGAGACCGCATGACCCATAAAAATAGTAATATAATTGATGGTAATAATCAACAAATTGAAAACAAACAATGAATTAATCCAATGTGACTGTGCCCAACTTCACTAACACGGTGCTTCTGGATGTGTATGTCTTCACCAAAGGTGCTCAGGAGGTAGATGGTAACTCACCAGAGATGTTTGACCCCTTTTTACAGATGGTCAAAATGCTCTTTTTTAAGGAGACCAGATCGGTTTCTAAGCTGGCACCATCCCACTCCATTAATCCCATGGGTTGTAGCTAAAAAGGTAGGAAATGTACTCTACCAGGGACACAGTGAAGGACTTTACAGTGTAGTAAGTTTATTGATGTAAAAAAAAAAAGCATAATATATTATATATATATATATATATATATATATATATATATATATATATATATATTGCACTCACATGTAACAGTGCTTAAGCCTGAACTGGGGATCTACAGCATGTGCAGATGTGGCCTGTCAGTTTGAGCACCTGCGTACATTCCATGCCTCGTTCTCAGTTCAGGGCCTTGATATAGAGTCACATGGTAATCCTGAAGTGACGAATCCCTTCTCTGACGTACGTTACACCATACTTGGTGTCTTCAGGAAGTGACGACGTGCCATTTCCGGTTTAAATTTATAATGAGGGAAGGGATTTAATTGGTTGAACTTCTCCAAAATGGAGGACGGGTCAAATACATGGATGTAAATTTGGTCTCAACCGCATTATGCCCATCCGCACATACTGGAGCAACCCAAATGAACATAATCACTCATAGTAAAAAAACAAAACATAAAAAGTGATATGCTTTAAAATGACAATGTTCATATAGTAAGCAATTTCATAATTCAATCTCATATATATAGTAAACTCCTTTTCCTAATGGGAGTAAGCATACCACAAGAACAGGGAGCCCTAAACCTTGACTCCATCTAGTGGGGATCTGTGAGACTGGTCCTCCCAAGGAGTAAATACTAATTACCAATAATTGAAATAAAATGTAAAGAGGAGTTCAACATAATTAGGGGTTAATTAGTATTTACTCTTTGGGAGGAGTAATCTCACAGATCCCCACTAGAGGGAGTGAAGGTTTAGGGCTCCCTGTTTTTGTGGTATGCTTACACAGAGTAAGAATAAGTGTTTACTATGTATATAAGATTGAGTTATGAAATTGCTCACTATATGAAGATTTTATTTTTAAAGCATATAACTTTTATGTTACTATGGGTGATTATGTACATCTGGGTCGCTCCAGTATGTGAGGATTGACATAAGTGCTTGAGACCAAATTTACATCCATATGTTCGTCCTCGTCCTCCATCTTGGAGGAGTTAACCAATTAAATCAGTTCTGTTCCGTTCCCTATAAGGCATCACTGCCACTACCTCCACATCTTTTGTTTAGGGTTTTTGTAGAAACCAGAGGATGACCAGGACTTGAAGAAACGCACATGACCTGCTGCATTACCAATGATCCGTCAGGGCATCTGCACCTGAAAAACCTCCACAAGTAGAAACCAGTTTATTCATTGCAGCCACCAGGGGACTGACTCTCATGACTGAGGTTATGTAGATGACCTAAATTCTGCTTCCCGGCTCCCACTGCTGGAGAAACACCTTCCGGAAGGGCCGCCTTCTCCAGAGCATCCACTTGACCATCAGATCCGTAGACACCATAGTGTCAATCATTTTAGACACTGAAAGGTGGGCAGTTGGGAAGAAGAAAGGGCCAGGAGTATTCTGTTCCAGAACATCGGGATCCAGAGACAAAGCAATGGTCCTCTTGATTATATCGAACTGAGCCCCTATGCACACAAGAGACAGAGTGGGCTCAAGGTGTCTCTTCTCCAGAATCAGCTGCTAGCCGAATTTTGAGGAGCCCTCTGTCTTGGGACAGTAGGAAAAGAACATTCAAGTAACTATGCAGGCATATGCTCCTTGCTTTGATAAAGACCTTAACAACCTATAAGATCCTTAAAACACACAGGGTGATGTTGAAAGCCTGAATGGTAGACAAGCAAGCTGGAAATGGTCTTGACCTAGGGCGAACCTTGTGGAAGTCTTCTACAATGGGCACATGGAAGTAAGCATCTTTAGGACTATTGGAAATGCGCCAGTCACCTGGCTGGAGATGAAAAGGAAGTGATCACAATAGTGATAACTATAGCGCTTGCAGTGTCCCCTAGTGGGAAAAATAACTTACAATAGTGCTAAACTTGTATATATATATATATATATATATATATATATATATATATATATATATATGATGCTCTCAAATAAATACACTAATAAATAGGTAGTAGATAAATAAGCAGATAAATGAATAAACCACTTATAAATATTGTCCTTCACAGTGTGCAGTGATAAAAAAACTTTCAATGTGCCAAAAAAATAAAATATTAAATCAAAAAAGTCCAAAAAGGTTAAGATGACTAAAGTGCTGGTGCTTGTTGCTTGATTTCTTGGTGCTTCCTTCACCGTGAAAAATAAATGAAATGCCCACTCACCAGATGCTGTGGGTTCTATATGTCTTACGACATTAGAACCATCTGTGCTTAATACGAGATCCTTCCCGGTTCGGATAGCTCTCCCTGGGTCTTTGCAGCCACTGCGGGTTAGACTTCCACCTTCGGGTATGTCTCCTCCAGCCACGATCCCAACCTTGGAATGTGCCCCACCTGCAAGTCACCTCCAATCACAAGCCATGACGGGGAAATAAAAAGCGGATAGTGTGGTATTGTTTCCAATGTTTTATTCACACACCCCATGCACTACAATGGTAAATCCATAAAAATTCCAACAGGTGATTCAAAAAGGTGGCGTGCTCATCCAAAGTTCAAATAAATTGTGAGGTAAAAACATGGTCAATCCAAACAATACAGGCAAACGGATAGGACCGTCATACGTATGGACTCAAGAAGTGGAGAGCGGTAGTTCCGGTTTGCGTTCCACTCGAGTGCGTATGACGTCACGACGTGCGTTCCAGCTAACGCGTTTCATCATTGGCTAGACGTCTTCAGAGGCGCGCTAATATATACAAATTGTATATATTTCTTTCCCACCTGGCTGGAGACCCTATGAATCAGGGACAATGTTTCGATCTTGAATTTCTTCTTTTGATTAAAAATGGTTTAGGTGCGCAAGGCCGAAAATCAGCCTCCGCAAGCCGCTCCTCTTCATGACCATGAAGAGAGGCGAGTACATGCCCTGAAATCTCTCTCCTCCTGGGACTGGCACAGCAGCACTTTGCGACACCAGTGACTTTACGTAATACAAGAGTATATGCTTCATTTTACCTCAGAGTGAGGCAAAATCCGTGGAAACGAATCTGAGATGAGGAGGACTTCTGATGGACAATGTTTGACCTGAAAAGACTGCTTTGAAATTCCAATAGTCTGAGATTTAAATTCAGTAGCTTCTTGGATACCCGAGGTCAAGTTTTAGCGTACTTCTGAGGGGATATCTGGCCTCTTCAGCAGCTCTTCCTAAAATCCAGACCTGGTCTGTAAAAAAAAAAACGTGCGACCCTCGCAAGCTCTGAACTTTGTCCTCTAGACTGTGTCATATTCCGGCTTAGCAGGCGCCGGTTCTGAGGCAAGACCCAACTTGCCAACTGTGGCCCAGGTTATTGTACTGACCAGCTTGCCAAAAGATGAAGCTCCCTCAAAGGGATCTTACACTAGGCCTATTAGAGGCTGGATCAGCAAGCCCAGGCCCCAGCCATGGCACTCACATTGCCGTAACTGACAGGAGCAAAACCCACGCCACTGTGCGGATGATGTTAATTGAAGCCTCCCCATGGAAACCGACACCAGCTCCAGCCCCTGAACTGCCGAGTTTCTGAAAACGCTCTTGAATACTGTGTCTGCATTCTCCTTCCACATTTCCATCACTTTAAACATGGTCACAAAAGCCCAGGCCAACTTTCAAGCCATTCACTGCATCTTCCATGGAAGAGCGACATGATTGCTTGCCTCATTAAGGCCTCAACAACTAGGCAGCCTTTAGATGCTTCACATCCTTATCTCTGAATAAATAGAGCTTGACCATCTTGCTCAGAAGGGAGGTATATCTCGTGACCTTGCTCCACTCATCAAAAATGATGTCCCTTATTTCCGTTAGGAATGGGAAATTAGAAAGCTCTCTCTAGAGATGCTTGAAGAACTTCCTCTTGCTTTTCAGGAGACTCTACAGGTTCTCACACGTGTAAATGCCCCCTTCATTGTCTTGACCATGGGCATCACAAGGATAAAGGGACTCATTTCACTCTGCCGCACTTTCTGAAGTCTTCATAGATGGATGGCTTGGCTAGGACAGTTTCAGTTCCTCTTGGCCGTCCCTAGTGGAAGAACATGCCTTAACGGCTGTTGGACTTTGCGTGTGGCTTGTACCCCACTCTTAAATGGTTCTGCACTACGTGCCTCACCAGAGATTCCATTTGCTGAAAATCACCATCCCCTTTTCCAACCGTCTGGGCTTAGTATGGCTTACACGGTGACATCCCCTTCGGAACTAAGTCCTGAATCCTCGCCAGGCTCCTTCCTTGGATCGGCTGATATGGCGATGGATGTGGTGCCTAAAGGAGGATTCAGAGCTTCTGCTATGAAGGCTGGACCTTGATGGTGACCAATGACGACTAAATCTGGAAGAAGAATGTTGATGTAGTGACCTAATGAGGTCTTTATCAGCTCATGCCAAGTATTGTCAATCTGACCTAGAAGGAGTTAAAAACCTAAAAAAAAAACCATGTAGGGTAAGGGAAAGGAAAGCGAGAAAAGGAAAGGGTTAAACACAACCTATCACCCACACTACACAAGGGCTGGCCAAAAGGGGGACAGTGATACAGTCAGGTCCATAAATATTGGGACATCGACACAATTCTAATCTTTTGGCTCTATACACTGCCACAATGGATTTGAAATGAAACAAACAAGATGTGCTTTAACTGCAGACTTTCAGCTTTAATTTGAGGGTATTTACATCCAAATCAGGTGAATGGTGTAGGAATTACAACAGTTTGTATAAGTGCCATAGGGACAAGGTGCTTTGGGGTGGGGCCCCCCCCCAAACTCCCCCATGTTGAGGGAATGGGCCTGGGTATTGTTCGGTGGGGGGAGGGGGGTGCTTGCTCGTCTTCCCTCTTTTCCAATTTCGTAATGAATTCATGTGTTTTAGATATACTTTTTTGTCTCTCTTTTCACATGTGTTGGCCTAAAAAGTTGCAGGTCTTTTATTTCAAAGTGTATCAGCTTTTTTTTTTTTTAAACACAAATATAAAATGCATTCCAAGACTGTTTTTTACTTAAACCTAAACAGCCGGTGCTACAAATTAAACTGTCATTGTCATAGAGTATTTACTGTGTTTTCATTCCTTGGGCTGCTTTCAATTATAACCATTAATTTTTTTTTGTACTATTTGTACTCTTAACATTGCTGATAACTAATCCCTTTTCATGGATATATTAGGAACACAATACCTTCACATCACAGGGGATCCACTTTGACATTACTTTTGAAGTCTCTTTTCTTCAAATATTATACAATCACTTGATGTGACTACAGAAACAGGATAACTTTATTTTTCTCTAAATCTGACTGATTATATGTATCTTTAAATACTTTAAACCTGGCTTGGCAAAAAAGGCTGAATTCTCTAGTGTCCTTGAATGCCTTTCGATGTCAGAAAGAAATGCATTATGCAGGAATTGTGGAATTGCTGTTAGGCATGCCAAAACTTGCTGCCTTACTTTATTTAAGAGACACCTTAGGAGACCAAGCATGTCATGGGTTTCTATATAAACAGTTTCTGGGCAGAAAGTCTGTGCAAAATACAATACAAAACCTTGTTTGGGTCAAAAGCTTGGTATTTGACTGTCACTCACTCTTTAATTAAGTAACCACTGTGGCTCTTCTCTGAATGGTATTACTTAAAAATATATTCAGGCAACATCTTGTGGCAGGGTTCCTGAACCCACTTTATTAGTGTTTCCAAAAAAGAAAAAAAAGCAGCATCCTTTACTAAACGCAGCACATACTTAGAATATTAAGCTACCAGCTTTGTGGATAAATAAGAATGTCTGCCCAACACAAAAAGTCACTGTTGGCTTCAATTTGGTCTGAAAGCAGTTACTTACAATGGTAAGATATTTCACTTTGTTTTAGTGGATGCTCTTCTCTTGCATCAAAGCTATAGCAATTAGACTGAATGGAGAATTCATGGGGTGGAGCCCAATAACAATCTTTGGTATACAGCTAAAAAACATTATCAATGGCTGTGATGTGTGCATATGTGTGGGAGGCCAAAAAGCCCAAGGTTCAAACAACTAGATCTGTAGAGGTAAATAAGCAATAGTGAAACATGTTTGACTTGAATTAACATAAACTAGCTTGCAGAGGTAATTATTATTTTTAGCACCCTTCTTTATGTTGAGACCGAGATTGGGAACAACTAGGCCTTCAACTTCTTGTGGATTTAGAGCCGGTTCACACTGTGGCGACAAGACTCCTTACTACTTCGGGGGCGACTTGTGCATTACCATGCACCACAACTTCGGAGCGACTTGCATGGACTTCACATAATGGAAGTCTATGCAAGTCGCTCCGAGGTCGCCCCAAAGTAGTACAGGACCCTTTTTCTAAGTCGGAGCGACTTGTGTCGCTCCTATTAGAACGGGTCCTGTAACGGTCACTGGACCGCGAGGGAGCGCCACTTGTCAGGCTGACAAGTCGCCTGACAAGTCGCGCTAGTGTAAACCGACTCTTAAAGTGATAGTAAAGTCTCGTTTTTTTTTTCAATAAAAATAACAAACATGGTATATTTACCTGCTCTGTGCAGTTGGTTTTGCAGCCTGGATTCTCCTCTTCTCAGGGCCCTCTTTGGCTCTCCTGGCCCCTCCCTCTCTTTGAGTGCCCCCACTGCAAGCAACTTGCTATGGGGGCACCCGAGCCGAGTCACAGCTCCCTCTGTCCATTCAGACACAGTGCTATGGTTTCGGCCCCGCCCCCTCCCTCTCCTCATTAACTGACTTTAATTAAAAACAGTGCAATAAATGATGTCGCTGCTGTGCCTTAGCCAATGAGGTGGGGAGTCCCGGATGGCTGAGACAGTCATGGACACTGAAGCTTTTTTATCCTAATGCATAGAATGCATTAGGATAAAAAAACCTTCTGACTTTACAACCCCAATAAATTTTATCTGTGACTGAAATTTCTTTTTTGTTTTTTATAGAGTAGGAAGGGGGTTTAAACCCTGACAGTTTTTTTTCCCATCTGTGTACCATTGGGGAAATTTGCCTTCACTTAATGTCCCAGGGATGCAACAGGAAGCTAGAGAAGATATTCAAAGTGAGGGGATTTCCCTCTTAGACAGCTGTCCCCATTGGAAAATTTTCCCTTAGCTCTTGCTCTGGGAACACCTCTGAAATTTTGGGTTCCCTCTCATTTTCTTTGTCAGTGACAATGGTAACAGTACAAATAGAGGGGCGAATCTTTACAAGGTCACAGACAGGAATAAAACCATGACAGATGGCCAAACCCTTCCCAACTCCATCCAGAATTTGAAAAAAAGGCCTAGAGATACCCATTAAAAACAACAGCCAGACATCTTACTTCAGGCAGACCTTTCCCTAATCATCATACACACACTCATTTCTTTCAGGGCAGAGCAATGTTGATTTAAATACGTTTTGCAAACTTTGATAATGTGTTTTTGCCAACATTTAAATAGAGATGATTTTTTTTTTTTTTTTTAAGAGGGGCTATGCAGAAGTAAATGTGGCAGCTATTATATGTGTTCATCAGAACAGTCTATCAATTTTCACCAAGGTGTTGCATTTCTGGTCCTCAGCATCTGGTGAAACATCTACCAGGGGCTATGGCATCCTGAGCCTAAGTTGGCCACCTCCCAATGGAGGGGCTTCAGGAACAGAAACTGTGTCACTCGGATCATTTCATAGCAACAACTCACAGTTCACTGCTGTCTTTCTAGGCGTTTCCACCTTCCAGCTGTTCTCCTGTGATTGGCTGGATGGGCACCTGTAGCTGGCTGCTCTCTATACAGATATGGATCTCAGGATACAGATACCAGGATCTTTCCAGAATTGCTTGAAAAAACCCTGCTGCCTGAGCAAATGTTGCCCTCTTTATTCAGGCCCCTACATTCTTACCTACACAAAATATTGGGCTGATAGATATTAAACCTTTATTTTTAGGAACAATTGATTCTTTTTTGGAATGATAATTTTTCCTACTGCTTTTTTATTTGTAAAACTGTTTTATTAAAATCCTTAGCAAATTTACAGATGTAAAATCTTTTTTAAAATAATTACAGTTGTATTTGGCATGTGTATGTTTGTGCATGTGTGTGTGTGGTCAGGTAGCAAAAGGGTCAAGATGATATATCTTCTCACGGGTGTGCAATTTGGAGCTTTGAAGACCCAGATGGAGGAACTCACATGACCATGGCTACAGTATGGCAGCCTGGGGGAAGAGAGCAGACAGAGAGTTCAGGTGAGAGACAGAGATGGATCTGTGAGAGTTGAGCTGGATGGAAGACAATCTGGCTCCAAAACCACTGAGGAATGTGGTTCTACTGTCTGCTCACATGACTGTCTTCAAAGGTGAGGTTCACAGTTTCTGTTTGTAACCCAAAGGGAAAGAACATTTAACCTGAGAGCCAACATCTGTATATATAGACTATGCTGTATAGCAGATGGAAAAATGATCCGTAAAAGAAGCAACTATAATATGATACTAAATCAATGATCACAATTGTTTAAACACTTTCCTTCACGTGAATGCAATAAATTGTATTGTAACTGTACTGTCTGCCCTCGTGTTGTAAAGCACTGCACAAACTGTTGCCTCCATATAAATCCTGTATAATAATAATAATAATGATGATAATAACAGAGCTCAAAATTTAAAGTCCTGAGCTACTAGCCAGACCTTAGGGGTTATTCGCCACCAGTTACCCCATCCAACCCCTACCCTGCCCCGCCCCTAATTCTGCCCCTAAACATGCCCTCATAAATGATCTCATAAAATTACACTGTTAAATGTTTTTGCTTAAATACAGAAGTTACAAAAATAAATATTGATAACAACTTTATCAGTGCCCATCAGTAAAGCCTCATCAGTGCCCATCAATGCAGCCTATCAGTGGCCTTCAGTGCAGCGTCATCAGTGAAGCCTATCAGTGCCAACTCATCAGTTCCTCCTGATCAATGCCTATCAGTGAAGCCTCACCAGTGCCCATCAGTGCAGCCTCACTAGTGCCCATCAGTGCAGCCTCATCAGTGCAGCCTGATCAGTGCCCATGAATACAGCCTCACCAGTGCCCATGAATGCAGCCTCACTATTGCCCTTCAATGCAGCCTCACCTGTGTCCATCAATGAGACCTCATCTGTGCCCATCAATGTAGCGTCATCAGTGCCCATCAATGTCCCCTCACCAGTGCCCATCAATGCAGCCTCATTAGTGCCCATCAATGCAACCTCACCTGTGCATATAAATGCAGCCTGATCAGTGCCCATCAATGCAGCCTCATTTGTGCCAATCAATGCAGCCTCACCTGTGCCCATCAATGCAGCCTCACCTGTGCCCATCAAGGCAGCCTCATTTGGGCCCATTAAGCAGCCTCACCAGTGTCCATCAGTGCAACCTCACCTTTGCCCATTGATGAAGCCTGATCAGTGCCCATCAATGCCCATCAATTCAGCCTCATTTGTGCCCATCAATTCAGCCTCACCTATGCCTATCAGTGCAGCCTCACCTGTGTCCATCACTGCCCTCTCTCCAGTGCCCATCAATGCAGCTTCACCAGTGTCCATCAATGCAACCTCACCTGTGCCCATCAATGCGGCCTCACCTGTGCCCATCAATGCGGCCTCACTCGTGCCTATCAATGCAGCCTCATCTGTGCCCATCAATCAGCCTCACCTATGCCCCTTAATGCAGTCTAACGTGTGCCCCTCAATGCAGCCTCACCTGTGTCCATCAATGCAACCTCACCTGTGCCCGTCAATCAATGCAGCCTCGCCTGTGCCAGTCACTGCAGCCTGACCAGTGCATGGGAAGAGAGAGGAGAGGAAGAGGAAAGCCGGCCAGATAATCACAGAGGAGGGATTGCCCCCGCTGTAACAGCTTTCATTTGAATTGCCGGGCGCTCGCCATCACACACAGTCCTGCCTCTTGGATCCACTCCTATGAAAGACGTCACAAGTCTCGGCATTGGACCAGTGTCCTGTCTATCAAAGGACCCAAGCCAGAAGGTGGTGCTGTGTGTGACAGTGAGCACCCGGCAATTCAAATGAAAGCTCTTACAGTGGGGTGATCCCTCCTCTGTGATTATCCGGCCAGCTTTCCTCTTCCTCTCCTCTCTCTTCCCCTGGGCAATCGCTGGAAGAACGGCTTCTGAGGCAGCCTCTCACTGGCCCTCAATCATTTTCCACTCGCAAAATCTGAGCAGGCGAGTGGAAAATTTGAGGGCTGATAATAATACATTTTTACCTAAAAGTTTGATGCTGAAAGCTGTGTAATGTATAACACTATAAACATTACAAATTAAGTTTTTATTTATTTTAGGTCTGGGAATATGAGTAAACAAAAGAATCATAAGATGTATCTAGGTTTGGTAATCTAGAAGACAGCATGAATTAAAACAGGTTTGTAGGACAAAAATACTAGCTATTGTCAACAATTGCTGGTGGCTTTGCAGGTAGGTACAGTGTCCATTTTAGAATATACTGTACCTCCATAATTCTCCCACTTCAATCTGCAATCATGAGTCCAGTGAAATATGGTAGATCTCATCATCCATTAAATCACAGTCAAACTTGTTAAGAGTTAGAATTGGGTATCTGGTGTCTGAGTCAGCAGTCAGTGACAGGAGTCAATGTTGCTAGAGTCAACAGTCAGAGTTGATTGTCAAAGTCGTTGTTAGAGTAGCTAGATGTTTTTTAATCTCCTCCTCCTTTAGCATGTCTTCTCTCTCCCTTTTGTTCTGTTTCAAATAAACGTTTTAAATGTTGTATCAAAAACCCTTTCTAACTCAGTTAAAGTCATATTCAAAAGCATTATTTTTATATTTTTACACCAGACATTTGAGGGCTTGGAAGTTTGGTTGAGAGCTGACATAAGCACATAGAAAATCTGACATTTATCACTGCATGCCTTGAATGCAACTACTTTGAGTAACAGTTAAATTCGTTTTTTTAGTTCTGCTTTAATTTGACTTTTGCCCTGCATTGGCCTTCTGAGTCTAAGCCAAGGAAACACTCAAGAAACGTAGGCTCTCCATTTCTCCCTCCATAGTTTTAACTGGAATATGAGTGGGATCCCGACAAAGGAATGATTTGAGGATATTTGGAGTTCTGGAAAGTAGGGCTATATTTTTTTTTTTTTTTTTTTTTAGTGAAGCCTGCAGGCATGCAACCTATGGTTCTTAAAGCATAATCCCTCTATTAGGATCCCTGATTATTTTATTTAACTGGTCATATTCTTTGTTAATGAGATTGTGTACGTATATTTCCTGGCACTCCTCGTGTCATTTCACTAAGGGTCAGCTGTGCCCCTCTAAGCCACAGGACATGTCCTAGCTCCAGACACTGAAAATTATTTGTAAATAAATCAAATTACAATTAAAGTAAATTATAATCTGTTCCTGTGTTATTTTTTCTCTGAAAGATTTGAAATTGTTCCCTTTGTCGTTCCTGTCCAGGTTCAGTTTCTTTTGGATAAAGGGCCCACAGTGTTGATTGTAAACAGAGGTGGGTGCCCTGTTATGCTGGTTTGTATCATCAATACTTGGCATAAAGAGCTGGAATCTGTGGAGTGTGTCTTCTTCTGTTTCTTTTCCTTGTACATGATTAAGTACTTGCATAGTAAACTGTCGTCACATTCACTAAACTCTGGCCAAATTTCCTTAGCAAAGTGCAACTTCCCTTGCAAAGTGAATAGCCTATTTGCTTTAATAAATCAATGGGTCTATTTGGGAGAAGAAGATGGGCATGTATTGTATGTGCACATGTAGTCTTGGCTCTTCCCTTAGGCCTGTTTCACATGGGCTTCAGCTTGTATAAGTGTAATGTGAACAATTAGCTTTTATGAAACTTTCAGCAAGCTTTTACAAAGCTTTCTCCAAGTCTTTAAAGCCCCCTTTGGCTCCAGTTTGGAAATGCTACACAGAGATCTTAATTGGTGTGCTGGTTGTCACTTTAAGCAAGCTGCTAGCAGGCTTCAGCTGGCCCCAACAAGCTTCAAGCCTGCCAGCAGCTTGTTTAACCACTTTACAACTGCCCGCCGTAAATATACTGCGGCAGGACGGCCGCTCTGCGCCAGATCATGTACCTAGTATGTAATCTCACACTTCTGGGTCTGGGGCACATAAGCGCACCGCCGGCAACCCGCTCCCGCTGTGATCATACACAGTGAGAACCCAGTGGTCGGTACCACAGACTCGATGTCCACTGGCATCCGCCAATTGTTCAACACAGAGGCAGAATGGCAATCTGCCTATGTAAACAAGGCAGGTCACCGTTCTGTCTGTAGGGAAGGCATTGATCCTGTGTTCCTGTAATGCAGGAACATGGATCAATGCCTTCCCATAGTAAAAGCACCTCCTCCACAGTAACGAAGCACAGGCTAGGCACACAGTTACCCTTTGATTGCCCCTGATTGTATCCCCTTCCTAGCCAGTGTCATTAGTACAGTGACAGTGCATATTTTTTAGCACCGATTACTGTATTAGTGTCACTGGTCCCCAAAAAGTGTCCGATTTGTCCACCGCAATATCACATTCCCACTATAAGTCGCTGATCGCCCCCATTACTAGTAAAAAAATAAAAATTAAAAAAAATATCCCATACTTTGTAGATGCTAAAACTTTTGCGCAAACTTATCAATATATGCCTATTGGGATTTTTATTTACCAAAAATATGTAGCAGAATACATATTGGTCTAAATTAACCACTTTACCTCTGCCCACAGTAATATTACTGCGGCAGAGTGGCTCGTTATCGTCTGACGACGTAGTACTACGTCGTCAGACACTCCCCCTTCTGGGCGGCGCTTGCGCGCCGCCGGAGGCTCGCTCCCGCTGTTTTCATTCACAGCGGGAGTCGGGCCAGGGGAGGAGCAGCGGCGATCGCCGCTGCTCTGCCCCGATCGCCGGGGATCTAGTGTGGAGATCCGCCCGCCTGTGTAAACACAAGCGGGCGGATCTCCATAGTGACAGGGAGTGACAGATCGGACTGTTCAGCATAGCTGGACATCCGATCTGTCCATGACTCACTCAGTCACCTCCCCCCCTACACGTCAGTAAGCACCAGGCATACATTAACCCCTCCCTCTCCAATAAAATTAACCCCTTCCCTGCCAGTGTCATTTTTACAGTAACAGTGCATATATATAGCACTGATTACTGCAGTAATGTCACTGGTACCCCCAAAAGTGTCAAAAATGTCAGTCAAGGGTCCGATCTGTCCGCCGCAATTTCGCAGTCCCGCAAAAAAAATCGCAGATCGCCGCCATTACGCGTTAAAAAAAAAACACCAAAAATTACAGAAATCTTTTCCTTTGTTAGTAAACGCAATAACTTTTGCGCAAACCAATCAAAATACGCTTATTGCGATTTTTTTTACCAAACCTAGGTAGCAGAAAACAAATTGGCCAAAAATTTTTTAAAAAATTGTTTTTTACATCTTTTTTGGGGGGAATTTCATATAAAAATGTCAAAAATATTGTTATTTTTTTAAAATAAACGCTCTTTTTTTGTTTATAGCGCAAAAAGTAAAAATCGCACAGGTGATCAAATACCACCAAAAGAAAGCTCTGTTTGTGGAAAAAAAAGGACGTAAATTTCGTTTGGGTACGGCGTCGCACGACCGCGCAATTGTCAGTTGAAATCGCACAGCGCCGAATCGCAAAAAGTGGCCTGGACGGAAGACAGCAAAATCCTCCGGTGGTAAAGTGGTTAATGAAGAAATTTGATTTTTTATATTTTTTTATTGGATTTAATTTATAGCAGCAAATAAAAAATCATTGTTTTTTTTTTTCAAAATTGTTGTTTATAGCGCAAACAATAAAAACTGCAGAGGTGATCAAATACCACCAAAAGAAAGCTCTATTTATGGGTAAGAAAGGACATACATTTTATTTGGGCACAGTGTCACAGGACTGCTCATTTGTCAGTTAAAGTAACTTAGTGCCGTATCGCAAAAAATGGCCTGGTCATGAAGGGGGGTATATCTTTTGGAGCTGAAGTGGCTAAAGTGGCAATCCGTGCTCCCATTAGGGTATGTGTTCAACATTTACAAACTGGAGCTTAACAATGCTTTAAAAGCTTTATCAAAGCTTGTTGAAAGCTTTGCAATTACTTTGTAAAAGCTTGATGTTTTCACTGTCCTTACACAAGCTGAAGCCTATGTGAAACATGCCTTAGCATCCAAGGTAGGTCCTGTGGAGCAACGATTAGTGAGGCTAGTCATTGACATTGCTAGAAAACATGGTGGCATGAGTTCTTATTGGCTGTTTGCCTTTATCTTCTGAGTGTCTTTCCTTGCTGTTACTACCCAGTGAGCCTGAGAGCTTTCACTTACTCCCTGCAGCCTTCTTTTATACACAGTATCTCCTATTTTTGTTCTCCCAGGTTTTTTGTTATGGTGGCAGGTTTTTTTATTGTGACATTGTCCTCCTATCCTACATATTCCTTATATTTGTTCCAGTTGCTGATATTCTGTCATTTCATTTTTAGCACAGTCAACCCTCCCATAGCGGTTCAACACAGAAGAGCTGACTTAAATTAGAACTATAGGCAAAACGTATTTTTTTTTGTTTTGGATAAATTAACGAAGGGTTATAACCCCTGTCAGATTTCTTTTTGTTTTGCCATCTTTTTGCAGAGATTTCCCTTTTTTTCCTGTCCCATGGCCAAACAGGAAATGAGAGGGAATCACTGGAAATTAGGAACATTTCTTGGGGTCCCCCAGGCCACCAGAACTTGTGTCCCCTTTAGAAGATTTCCCCCACTATTACTATTCTAGGGACAACCCAAAATCTGGGATTTTATTTTACTTTCTCTTTCAATGATAATGGTAAACAGGACAAATAGAGAGGGTGAATCTCTTTAACCACTTTACCACTGGAGGATTTTGCTGTCTTACGTCTGGGCCACTTTTTGGGATTCGGCACTGTGCGAATTTAACTGACAATTGCACGGTCATGCAACACCGTACCCAAATGAAATTTATGTCCTTTTTTTCCCACAAACAGAGCTTTCTTTTGGTGGTATTTGATCACCTGTGCAATTTTTACTTTTTGGGCTATAAACAAAAAAACAGCGACAATTTTGAAAAAACAACAATATTTTTCACATTTTTTTATATGAAATCCCCCCCCCTAAAATGTGAAAATCAAATTTTTTGATCATTTTAGGCCAATTTATTTTCTGCTACATATTTTTGGTAAAAAAAATCGCAATAAGCGTATTTTGATTGGTTTGCGCAAAAGTTATTGCGTTTACTAACTAAGGGAAAGATTTCTGTCGTTTTTGGTGTTTTTTTTTTTAACGAGTAATGTTTACACAAGCTGGCGGATCTCCAGACTCGATTCCCCGACGATCGGGGAAGAGCAGCGGCGATCGCCGCTGCTCCTCCCCTGGCCCGACTGTGACTGAATACAGCGGGAGCGAGCCTCACCAGAAGGGGGAGTGTCTGGTGAGGTAGGTCTACGTCACCAGACCATAACGAACCACTTTGCCGCAGTAGAGCTCTAGTAAGCAGCGGTAAAGTGGTTAATGGGGGCACAGAGAGCATTAAAAAACAGGTAAGCCTTCATATCCCTCTCCACTCCATCCAAAACTAAAAAAAGTTTTGCCTTTAGTCATACTTTAAGGTTGGATATGCCTTAAAGGGAACTTGTCTTTTCTGTCCTATGAAATTATGCAATGCAATTCTGACAGTATTTTACTTTACTGGTCCTATCTTCCATCAGTGTATTGCAACAACATGTAAATAAGCTTTGCCTTTGCATCTAATAAAAATAGGCCTACTCGGCCTGGGGAGGGAACTCATCAGGTTTTCTGCTCACATTTCAATACCAAAGTGTATAACAGAAGAAAATGCCTAACTTTTCCAAGTACAATTGTGAAGAAATTAAGAATTTCGGCAAGATAACATTCTGTGTTATTGTATACTTTCCATGTTTATCATAAATGGAAAATGTTTAATAATGAAAGGATTTTATTTTGCATTTCTCTAATCACCCCTGGACAAGACTACATGCATCTGTACCTTGTCATACACCATGGAAACTCATAATATATCTTATAATTCAGTGCTGAGACTCATGGCTCCAGAGTATTAGACTGAGCAAAATATTGCCAATAAAATGCTGATTTTGACTTCATGCCCAGACAAATTGTGTTTTTCCACCAAATACACCGAGATAACTGACCCTTTATTGTTTTATAACAAAAAAGTCTGTACAGTTTTCCAGCTGATATATAACGTTAGCTTTAGTAGTAATTAATGATGATCAGAAGGGTTTTACAGTTTATCTCATAAT
The DNA here is from genome assembly GCF_965119305.1 of Pelophylax lessonae. NCBI lineage: Eukaryota > Metazoa > Chordata > Amphibia > Anura > Ranidae > Pelophylax > Pelophylax lessonae. Next base: position 293,645,675 of record NC_138771.1, on the reverse strand, counting down.
ATTATTCTATGTATAATTATTGCTATTACTGACATATTCACTATACATTGATATAATAATATATTTAATACTAAAAATGTTTTACTCTCTAATAGAATGCATGTAATATTTTTGGCAAGGATTTACAGAGTTGACATTTTAAAAGATTTAATTGAAATTCAATTTCTTTCTTTTTTAGTAACATTTACTAATAAGGTAAAAGTAGAGGAAGGATAAAACATGGGTAGAAGATTACACAATATAATGTTTATTTGAAGTTTGTTATTTTTTTTTTACTTTATAATTGCATACATACACTCACCGGCCACTTTATTAGCTACACCTTGCTAGTACCAGGTTGGACCTTTTTGTCTTAAGAAACCAGTGGTGAGAATATTTTAGCTTTGTGACATGGTGCATTATCCTGCTGGAATTAGCCATCAGAAGATGGGTACACTGTAGTCATAAAGGGATGGACATGGTCAGCAAGCATACTCAGGTAGGCTATGGTGTTTAAACGATGATCAACTGTGCCAAGAAAACATCCCCCACACCAATACACCACCAGCCTAAAATGTTGATACAAGGCAGGACGGATCCATGCTTTCATGTTGTTTATGCCAAAACCTGACTCCACCATCTGAATGTCGCAGCTGAAATCGAGACTCATTAGACCACGCAACGTTTTTTCAATCTTCTATTGTCCAATTTTGGTGAGCCTGTGAATTGTAGCCTCAGTTTCCTGTTCTTAGCTGACAGGAATGGCACCCAGTGTGGTCTTCTGCCGCTGTAGCCCATTTGCTTTAAGGTTCGATGTGTTGTGCATTCAGAGATGGTATTCTGTATACCTTGGTTGTAACGGGTGGTTATTTGACTTACTGTTGCTTTTCTATCATCTGCCCATTCGCCTCTGACCTCTGACATCAACAGGGCATTTTCGCCCACACAACTGCTGCTCATTGGATACTTTCTTTTTTTCAGCACATTCTCTGTAAACCCTAGAGATGGTTGTGCGTGAAAATCCCAGTAGATCAGCAGTTTTTTTAAATACTCAGACCAGCCGTCTGGCACCAACAACCATGGCACGTTCAAAGTCACTTAGATCCCCTTTCTTCCCTATTCTGAGGCAAGTAGTCTTCACCGCGTCTAGATGCCTAAATGCATTGAGTTGCTGCCATGTGATTGGCTGATTAGCAATTTGTGTTACCAAGCAATTGAACAGGTGTACCTAATAAAGTAATTTATTAACCTATTCATAAGTGTGGAGCTGCATTCTGCATTTGTTTTCATTTTTTGTAGGTTTTTTTGTCCTCTTATTTTCACCTGGTGATCTGGCCAGTAACACATTTCCTGGCTTATGGTCTCTCTACTCTAAGGAGAAGCAACAGAGCCACCCTTGGACAGCAATATTTTCAACCAATGGAGAAAGTAGTGTTAGATGCACTAGCAAATTTATATGTACTTAGCTAACAAATTAAAGCTGGGGGCGCATGCGCGGCGCGATGCTGGACGGAAGCTAGGAACTTAGCTCCGCTGGAGGGGACAGAGAGAGGCCGCTTCCTCTGGGCTTTAAACACCAAACTTTTTCCTAAAAATACCTCGCACCCCTGTAGGAGATAGTCGTGCATGCCGTCAACTAAGAAAGGACAGCGAGGCCGCCCTCCTAAGCACTCCTTGACTACTTACCTGCTCGGGGCCAAGGAGTCCTCCAGGATGTCCCAAGATGGCGCCGCACCATCCCCCGCGCCAGAGCCGGATCCAGCATCACCACCAGCTACGCCAGCTACGCCTGCGGCACATACGGCTAACCGTGAGTACCCCCAGTCGGTTACAAAAGCCGATTTGGATGCAGGCTTCACCGCTGTATATGAGAAGTTAGCAGAGAAGTTCCAAACCGAGATTGAAAAATCCACAAACACCTTAACGGTCGAGATTGCAGCTCTGGGGGGGCGCACTGATCTGCTTGAGGCCAAACACGATGAACTTGCCATAGCCCATAATGATCTGAGAAAAGACTTTGAACAACTTTCTGATAATTACTCAATCTTATAATCCCAGGTCGAAGACCTAGATAACCGAAATCGCAGAAATAATCTGCGCCTCAGAGGTCTCTCTGAAACCATTGCAGATTTAACCCCTGCAGTACTCAAGCTGTTTGGTGATCTTCTGCCAGACAGACCAGCCTCAGCCTTTACATGTGATAGGATCCGCAGAGCTTTACGTCCAAACCCCCCCCCCCCTAATAAGCCACCGAGGGATGTTGTCCTGTGCCTTAAGGACTTTCTGATAAAGGAAGATATCCTCCGAGCCTCTAGGAATACTCCTAATATTATTTTTGAGGGCACAAGGATTCAGATATACCCGGACATTTCCCAAGCCACCTTGGACAAACGACGCAGAATGTAGGAGGTCACATCTGTCCTGCAAGCTGCCAGGATCCGCTATAGATGGGGGTTTCCTTTTAAATTATCAGTTTCACACAATGGCACGACATATGTTGTCTTTAATCTTGCAGAGGGCAAAGAGCTCCTTATTAAATTGGGCCTCATCACGGCTGAGCCTGTGTCACACCAACACATCACTCCCAGGCCCTCGCCTATTTGGTCTACCCCTGCCTCCAGAAGAGACAGCCGCCTGGGACGCAACCCATTCAGGGATCGGTCTGTTTGATCACGTTCTGGTGGAATCATCTAGATCTACGTTTTTCCAGTTTGTGAACATTTGAAAATCTAGTTCTATCTCATTTTGAAAATTTTTTTTTTCTTTTTTTTCTTCTCTGATAATTCTGGGCTCCTGGTTAGGCGCCATTACGCCCACGTTTGTATTTTATGCCTTATATGGAGTTTACACCAGTGTGACTTTAGGGCAAACTTGTCCTGCCTTCCTTTAGAGGGGGATTTACCCTCCTTTAATGTGCCTGAACGGACTGGATTACAGGTTACAGCGGGCAAATGTTCCTGTGGTTATATGGTGTGCTATAAGATATGCCTAAATTTTACCTCTCTCTCTCCCCTTTCGCTGGTTTGTCCCCACAATTCTGCCTGTGTTGACCCCCACCCTGACTTCATCTGTGCACGCAGTGTTATCTGTGCGACCGGACGGTCTGGCTGCGGTTCTCCATAGGCAGAGGTTGGACGTAACAGTCCATTGTCACTTGATTCTATGGATGGGTTATTTTTTCTTTACCCATCCCCCGGTTTCATTTCACAAATTTTTGTTTTTTTCTCTTCAACTAATTTTTTACATTGTTATGCTGCTTAAGTTTATTTGCACTGAAAAAGGAAAGTCTAATGTTTTGGTCAATGTGTTTTCTCCTGCGATGTTGCTCCGCACAGTGTGGCCCTCCTCGGTTGAGCGGTCGCCTGGGCGGGGTGGCAGCGCTTTAAACCTATCACCAAAAACAGGTAAATTGTTCTATTCAGATTTATCTCAAGCTATTAATAGACTTCATTACTGGTCTTATTTGTTACTGCATGCTGAAGTATATCAAGCACTTAGCGATTTCCTAGGATTTCAATATGGGTCTTAAAGTTATATCGCACAAGGTGCAGGGTTTCAATTCCCCTAATAAGAAACATAAAGCCTTCAGACACTATAAACGGTTGGGAGCGGATGTCATTCTCCTGCAGGAGACACACTTCGCTGAGGCCAATAATCCTAAATACTTTCATAAAGCCTATCAACAGTTCAGATGTTCTACATTTAGCAACAAAACTAGGGGGGTTGCCATCTTCATTCGCAACAACATAATGTTTGACATCACCTCCTCATTCTGCGACCCAGAGAGTAGATTCCTCATCCTGAGGGGTAATTTAAATGGGAAAAAGGTCACCATGGCTTCAATTTATGCCCCAAACAACTCTCCTTCTGCATTTTTTAAGTCATTTTTGGACACCCTGGCGAAATTTGAATCTCCACATATGATAGTTGGTGGGGATTTTAATTTAGTGGCCCACCCGGCACTGGACAGGAATAAGGTTTTACCTTCATCTAAAACTTTTCCCAAAATCCTGACCCGCTCGCTGAGTGACCTACAGTTAGTGGATGCATGGAGGGCGCACAATGTTGGAATCAAATCATACACCTTTTACTCACACCCTCATGACAGCTCAGCAAGGCTTGACTACATTTTCTGCACCCCAGTTATCTTGGCAAGCTCTTCTGATGTTTAAATCCACCCATGCCCATGGTCTGACCACCAGATAGTCTCCTTTGAAACAAAATACATTGGTCTTATGGATTCTACTTATAACTGGAGATTAAACGACTCATTGCTGAAAGACCCCTCCTTCATAACTCAGGTATCCTCCTCCTTGGATGACTACTTTTCTCTTAATGAGAATGGTGAAACTCCGATATCCACCATTTGGACAGCCCATAAGGCGGTTATTAGAGGGAAAATCATTGCCCTGGCTTCTGCCCGTAACAGAACTAGATTAGCAGACATCACACAATTGACAAAGGACTTAGATCGCATTTACTTGCAATTCAATCAATCCTCTTCCCAGGCTCTAAGGGATCAAATTGACACCAAAAGAAAAGCTTTAAACGAGATCCCTTCTAATGACACGGAAAAATCTCTTAGATGGTCCAAGGCCAGATTCACCTTACATAGTAATTCTCCCTCATTCATGTTTGCCAGAAAACTAGCCCAGAACATTAGGTCCACTCATGTATACAAACTAAGGAGACCAGACGGCAAAATAGTTTCCCATCCCAAACAGGTACTTGATGTTTTCACAAAATTTTATAAAGATCTATTATCTAACCCCTCCTCACTCCCAGCAGATAAATTTGACCCTTGGATCAACAAACTACATCTTCCAGTCCTGTCTCAGACAGATAGGGAAAAGATTGATGCTCCATGTTCAGAGGAGGAGATTTCACAAATCATTAAATCCCTTAAAACCTCTACTGCCCCAGGCCCTGATGGCTTTTCAGCATCTTATTATAAAACCTTTGCTCAAACTCTCATCCCCAGGCTAACTAAACTATTCAACTGTGTCCTTCAGGGTGGTAGTTTTCCAAATGAGATGCTCCTAGCGAACATGTCCCTTATCCCAAAACCAGAAAAGGATCATACACTGCCGCAGAATTTCCGACCCATATCGGTCATGAATAATGATCGCAAATTATTTGGTAGACTTCTGGCCAATCGCCTTGCAGAACACATATCTAAATTGATTGCACCTGACCAAACTGGTTTTATACCGGGAAGGCAACTAACGGATAATATAAGTCTTACGTCCAATATCATCCAAGATGCAGACCGTACGAAATCACCGACTTGCCTGGTCAGCTAGGATATACACAAAGCTTTTGATAATGTCAGCTGGGAATATATGGAAAACCTCCTGTCAAGATATGGGTTGGGTGGGAATTTTGTACACGGTTTCAAGGCTTTGTATGATTCTCCCCAAACAAGGGTCCGCATCCCGGGATGCAATTCTGATTTTTTTTCTATAATCAGGGGCACCAGGCAGGGGTGCCCCTTATCCCCCCTGCTATTTGCGCTTGCCATTGAGCCTCTGGCATGCGCAATTAGAAAAAATCAAAAGATTAAGGGTTATAATAAAGATAAGGATGAATATAAACTTAGTCTATATGCGGATGATGTTCTTTTATATCTGTCAGACCCTCATATTTCCCTACCACATGTTCTAATTGAATTAGCTGAATTCCAAACGTTCTCGGGGTTGGGTGTCAACATCTCTAAATGCTCTCTAATGCCACTGCAAATGCCTCCTTGGATGCAGATATCCATTAGAGAGAGTTTTTCTTTCTCGTGGTGCTCTGGATCCTTTAAATATTTGGGCGTATTAATCACCCCCCACTTTGAATCCCTATACATTACTAACATTCCCCCTATTTTTAAGAAACTAGGAGCCCTGCTTCAATTTTGGTCTTCACACCATATCTCGCTGCTGGGCAGAGTGGCGGCGGTGAAGATGGTGATCCTCCCGAAAATCCTTTTTTTTTTTAGAGCACTCACAGTGCTAGTACCTAAATCACACATAATGAGATTCCAGAGGGAGTTATCTAGATTTGTGTGGAATGGTAGAAAACCTAGGTTTGGTAAACAGGTTTCGCACGCACCACAAGAGCGGGGGGGTTGGGTCTACCTGACTTATGGTCCTACTACCTGGCAACAAAGTATATACAGATTGCACATTGGCACTATGATGGGAATGATATTCCCTGGCTTTCATTTGAGAGGTCCTCAATCGCTCCATACTATTTACCAGCATGCCTTTGGACAAAACCTAACATACTTAAAAACCACCTTCAATCTAATAAACTCGTTCATAATCTTCTTCAATTATGGCATAAATATAAAGATTCATGCTCCATGCTCTCACAAATTTCCCCATTGGCAACCTTTATGTCAGAAGTTGACTCACTTTCTTTCCCCATAGACAGGGATCTTCTTAGACCATGGATTCTGAAAGGTCTGGTCTCCCTAAAGGCTCTTTCTACAGGAAACATATTTTATTCCTTTGACCAAATCCTAGTGATACACAAAATACCAGAATCTGAACGTGCCCACTATGAGGTCATTAGAGAATTCTTCAACTCAAACCACCCCTTAACTTTACTCCCCCCCTACACCCCTTTTGAAAGTATTTGTTGCTCCTCCCCTAGGGGGAAGGGCCTAATCTCCCTGATATACAACCATATCAATAATTCCTCTTTGCCGGAGAAACACAAATACATGCATAGGTGGGAGGAGGAATTGAGTAACTCCTTTTCTATTTTGGACTGGAGATGCATGGTCAAAAATATGAGAGCTGGTACCAGATCATCCACAAGCAGAGACTCACCAATTAAATTGATTACTAGGTGGTATCTTACTCCCTCTCTGCTTCATGCATATTATGGTTCGGTTTCTCCTAGGTGTTTCAGAGGCTGCTCTGATGAGGGCACGCTTATGCACATATTTTGGGGTGCAATCATCTTCAGCCTATCTGGAAAAATGTGAGTCGGTTGTTATCACTTATAGCTGACTCTGTTATTTCCCTCATGCCAAGCATGTGCATTCTGTATGCAAACATCATGGGGGTTCCCTCCCATAAAGCCAAATTATTCTACACCTTAATCTCTTCTGTTCAATGGATGGTGGCTTTCAACTGGAGGTCTGATCTGATTTCCTGTAAGCAGGTAGTCTCCAGAATGGAAAACATCAAAATGTCAGAAAAGGTGCTGCATTCTATTCAGGGAAGTATGTCAGCTTTCCATACTAAATGGGATGTGTGGGATAAATCTAATTGTTAGCTACTTCCGTATAAGATCCTCCACCACCTTGGTGGTTAACACTATGAATAGAGATGATCTGATATGCTTGACCTGTCTTCATACACATACATGACTACTTAATGCTCCTTTGTTTTTTATATAATCTATGAAAATATTCTTTTGTATATTGTACTGTAACTACATTGCTCTCTATGTTGTTGTATTGATCTTTTTGTTATTTTAGTATGACTTTCCAATAAAAATATTTTGTAAACAAAAACAAATTAAAGCTGAACTCCAGCCAACACTTTTTAGGCAGTTACAGCAACAGTTTTTTTTTCTTTTGGGGTAAAGATTTTACATAAATTAATAAACAGCAAACCATTGTAAGCCTCCCTTTTAGTGTTAAATGGTTTATCTCAACCCTCTAACTGACAGTTTTCTTGCACATCATTACTGGCCATGAAATAAAAGATAACATCTAAAAAAAAAGAAAAGGAATGCAGCCACCACCTTTAAAGTGTTAGTACACCCTAAAACTAAAATCCCTCCATCAATAGACCTCCATGATCTAACACTAACCTATCTAGCCCTCTAAAGAAGAAATCAGTATACAAACCTTTTTTTAAGCCGATCCGATCCGGTCTCCAGCTGCGGAAGCTCTGCAGAGGACATGGCCATCAACGGCTGTGAAATGAATGGAAAGTGACGTCACCCATATACCTACTATGGGGCTTATGTTGTCGGGTGTGTCCTCTGCACCCACCTCCATGGCTGACAGCTCAGCATGGGATCGGCTTCAAAAAAGGTATGTATACTGATTTTTTCTGTACAGGGCTAGATAGGTTAGTGTTACGGTGGACTTCTACTGTAAGGATTGGTAAGATGCAATACATTACATTTGTTCTTTTGTGGTTAGATGAGCTTTAGGTAGGTATTGCATACATATCACTATCACTTTCGTTGTGATTGGTTCTTTAATATAGTGTAGTGGGATGAGCTATTTTAAAATAAATGTATTTTTATTAAAAAGTGTTCAAAATTCATAACAAAATATGGCTAAGCATCATCTGTAGACCTAGAACATGTAATATTAAGCTCAGCCTTAAAAAAGGTATTTTATAGTATGTACAAGAATGTGACAGGCAGTACCAAGACAGACTACACAGTATAGGGGTCACACCTCCTTCTTCAGAGGAATCATTCAGTTGTAGTATGCATGCCATGCATTTAAACCATTAGCGCTATGCTCTTGTCAACATACCCTGAGATAGATGTTGTCAGTAGACATTGACATCAGCAAACAACAAGATGAACAATTTAACATTATCCTCAGTTTAAATGGGTAGGGAAAGAAATGGAGAGGGTGAAGGGGTGTTGTAAAGTAATGGGATGAGATATTCTAATTGAGCTATTGACTTCTGCTAGTTTCTTAATGCCCACTGTAATTTGGTGGAACTATTTGCCAAATATGTTCCATAACACAGTAAAGAGAAATAAGCTGCACAGAAATGTCCAATAATTGTATATTGTCAATGTGTTTAACAACGACTTTTTGTTATATTAATGTTCTTTATTTATTTCAAGAGCTTGGCGATTTCTGGGACTACTTGTTCTTAATGCTCTCTGCAATGGAATTGTGGATAGAGGATGTCTGGCAACATATAGAGCATTCCATAAGGGATTTTCAATGAGACAGTGACTGCCACTATACCATAACAGGCTGGATACCAGGTTATGGAAGTTAGATCGTTGAAATATTTAGGCTTCATTGTTATGCGCAATATTATACTGCATTTTACAGCCTCACTGCCTCATCTGTGGAATACACCTATGTGTGGTACATTTGTAATATTTTATTGAGCTACTGTCTGGAATTGCAATGGGGATTAGAAATCTTTGGCTTGAGAGGCAAACACAACCAACTGGCGCTTTCCTGGATACACTGTGAATGCAGATCTAAACAGGTTGCTGTAACGTCTAAATGGAGAAATTTCCTAAATCAAGGTCACCAGCCCAACGTATTTTATTGGTACTGGCCCAGGGGCTAAATGGCCCCTTCTTTTCCAGCCTAGTCGTTACTTGTGGGACAGTGTTGAGAAGTAGTCTACTGGAAACCTAAAATACCAGATAAAACTCATTATATTGTCTACAGTTGTGAAATAATATCTATAATGCCAAATATTTTAAGTTTCCCATCTCAAGTGCAAATGAATGCAAATAGAAACCAGCAGTAGGTGTAGATCCTTTACCAGAGCTAAATCTGTGTAAATTGTGTTGTTTTGGTTAGTATTTCTAAAAGGAAGACAACATTTAAATAAGGATATTGCATAGTATAATTTTTTTTTTATCCATGCTTGATATTCGCTGTTTTTCTTCTTTGTATGTAAACATGGCACATTATTAAGCTTCATGTCTTCACGATTTCTGTATTTTGTGTGTAATTCCCAATATCTGTTTTTATTTTGTATGCATACTGCCCAGAACCATTTCTCTCATTCTATATACTTGTGATGTAATTCTCTGTGACTTTTTATGTTTGTATTTATGCTAGCACTTGTCTTGTTCTGTACTCTGGATGTATTTCTATTATGTGTTTATGAATGGTGCACAGTGCCTCGTCTCTTTTTCTGAAATCAGATCAATTCTCAGTATCTGTTATTATGTTATGGATGCTGCACCATACCACTTCTTTTGATTTGTATGGCGGGTGAAATTCTTAGTGCCGGTTCACACTGAAGCCGCACGACATCCGGGGCGACCTGTGAAGTCGCGTGCACCGCAACTTCGACATGACTTGCACGGACTTCATAAAATGAATGTCTATGCAAGTCGCTCCAGGTCACCCGAAGTAGTACAGGACCCTTTTTCTAAGTCGGAGCGACTTGTGTCGCTCCTATTAGAACCGTTCCTGTACCACACAATGGACCGCGACGGTGCGTGACTTGTCAGGCTGACCAAGTCGCCTGACAAGTCGTACTAGTGTGAATGGACACTTAAAGTATGTTATTATTTCTGCCTGCACACTACATGGTTCAATTTTGTAGTAACCTCAAAGTGATTCTTACTATCCCTTCTACTTGCTAAGTGCAGTGGACAACTTACTAGGTCTGAACAGTCTTTACCCAGGATAAACCAGGGAATAGATAGGACTATAAACCAAAACAATCATCTGTCTATCCAGAACCAAAGTAATTACAGGCTACTGTGTGGGAATCACAACTTTTAAACCAATGCGAGAGCTGTGTGTCAATCTCTCTATGTACAGAACTCAATAAGCCCTAAAATATAACTTTTATTCATACATTGCTAAACATATATAACGTATGTTGGCAAAAATGTAAAAATCATGAACCTGCAAGTGGATGCAAGGCATAATAAGTCTGGTAGGGGTATTCAAAATTATTTTTCCATTCCCCTTTTTCACAAAAACTGGACATACTAACAAATGCCTCCCACACAAAACTATTTTTTAATTTTACCTTGCATCCCCTGATAATATAAAGCACATCATGCAGCTCTGCATAAAAAACAATCAGCTTCCAGGTGTTTTTTTTAATTAAAGCTTAACTGAACAAGCTGAAGTTAGAAGCTGATTGGCTGCAATGCACAGGTGCACCAGATTTTGCATTCTCCAGTTTTAGTAAATCAACCCCAAAATGTCCAAGAGAATCTGCTGAAGATGAGTGAAAAGTCATAGCGTTTCCCTAAAAGGCTTTCTCGGGGTGGAGTGGTGGGGGAAAAGGGTTTTGTTATAATGCAAAAATTGAAAAAGAAAAACATAAACAAGAAAACATGCATGGATATGCCAGGATACATGTACAGACTGCATATGCATGCACACTACGAACACAGAACATCCACACCCAGGGGCCACATGAATAGAAACCATCTAGAACCAATGAAATAAAAACTACATTTACCAAAATAGAATAGTGGGAGGTTGATCCAATAGTCACAAAACCAGCTAGTCTGGAAGTCACACTGCCCAAAACACACACGCATGGATCTGTTCAGATTGTCAGAACAGCAAAGAAAAATCTCATTATCTAATAAAGCCTCCATATACAGATAACCATATAAAAAAATAAAAAATAATAGAAAATAGATGAAAATAAAATATGGTCCCTCGATTATATCAATGTAATATTGGGTGATATCTCTAATTTGTAGCCTGGTCCGAGTGTTGAATCCTGGCTCCCTTCTAAGCATTTTTTATATTGACGGTCCCTCCCCGAGCAGGCATTTCTCTCAAGTGGAATGCAAAGAGGGCCCTCATAGTATTGTTATGTGCCAGCATCATCAAGAAAGATGGCACTGCACATGTCCACATCCAAGATGGTTGCAGTATAATATTGTACCCAACCAATCAAAGTCAAGAACCACATCCCAGAAAAGGCATATGGTGTACAGAAGAAAAACAGGGTTTTACCGGTGCTTTGCAACCCCACTTAGTATAAAGAAAAATGAATAAATCTATAAATTAATTATTTATTATTATCAGAAAATGGACTAAAATTCAATACAAAATGGATATAATTCATATATCATAGTAAAATTACTATACAATACATAGAAAAATCACCCCCCCTCAAAAAAAAGGGATCAGTCTCTCCCACAGATTTACTGTGTATACAGTGTACTCATGTACATGTCGGAGGGCTGACGCGTTTTACCTGTATGGCTTCCTCAGGGGTATCAGGGGAAGAGGGTTCAAACAAAGGGGTGAAGAAAACAAAGATTGTGGTTTCAGAGGAGATAATGGGTGTTTGTCTTAACATAGGCTTGATGGTCTACCAAAGTGACCATAAATACAGGTCATATACAACAAAGGGATGGCACCACAGGGTATAGTCACATCCAATATAGAGAGGGAGGGAGGGAGGGAAAGAATTCACCCAAAACCATGCGTCCAACCCAATCAAGGAGGGAAAGGCTATTAATACTTGTATGTATCACCAGGTTCCTTGTCCTCCACACACTGGATCCTAATATCAGAAGTACTCTGTGCTTAAACCCAGCAGAATCCCACATACACCTTATCCTCCTTCAATTGATACACAGCTCCAAATCCACCCCTGAATCCGCAATGTGGTTACAATGACATCCACATCATGTGCACACATGCCCCAGTGGCCACCGTCCAGGCAGCAGTCCATGTGCATGCCCAGTGTGGTGGAACCTGTGGTTGCCTCCCCTAGGATCATCCCCTGGCCCCCGACACCACTAATGCTGTGGGGAAACATTGATGCTGCTATCCTGGATGCATGGCAGTTGGGGTGTACATTATGTATGGGCACATATGACATGGGACTTTACTATTGGGGCCACAAGGTTTTTCAATGATCTATTTATATATTACTTAAACTAATACCCAGGTCTATGTGAGATGGATTTCAGAGGTTATTGGATTGTTTCCTCTTCTTAACTTTAGAACTCTTAGTTCTCCGTTTGATCTTTGGGGACATAGTTGTTGACATATTAGGTCTCTGTCCCTTTTGTTTTTTTTTGAGTGGTAATCATACTGGAACCTGGAGTATGCCCCCTCCTTGCCCTATCCTGCCTTTATGGCTGGCCTGGGTTCATGGATGGGGCTGTAGGTTCCCCTCCCCCCGCTACTGCGGTCTATGCTGGCCAGTATGGTGTCCTCAATTGCTGGGAATTCTTCCCTGCTTTCTGGAGTACTGGGGCCAGGGGTTTAACCTAGGGGAGGTGCCCAATGGTCGCATTGCACTGGGCATATGCTGCCTGGTTGGGGGCTGCTGGTGCGTGTGCAAAATATGATGTGGACATCATTGTTGCCATCTTGGATGTGGTGGGCAGATGTCCTCATGTGGGCATACACGGTGCCATCTTTGTTAAAATCATAGAATAGGTTAAGTTTTGTTCTTGGTTGATTCATAGTGATATGGGGTTCTAAAGCCTTAAGGTTTTTAGCATTATCCATGCTATGCATTAATGCATTCTCCCCCTCACACCCCCCCTTTATACTTACCTGAGCCTGATTTCAATCCAGTGCTGTGCCTGAGAACAGTTTCTCTCTCCGCTCTCTCTCTCCTCCAGGTCAGATTGACAGCAGCGGGAGCCATTGGCTCTTGCTGCTGTCAATCAAATTCTGTAACAAGGGAGTGGGGGTGGGGCTAAGCCATGCTTTATGTGTCTATAGATGCAGACAGGGTGGCTTGTGGTCCAGCCAGAATGAGTGCTCCCACAGAAAGTGGATTTCCATAGGGGCACTCACTGAAGATGAGTAGCCAGGAGCTCCAGCGAGGGACCCCAGAAGAAGAGGATCGGAGTTGCTCTGTGCAAAACCAAAAGGATATGTATGGCTGTGATGGGTTATAAGGGGGTTATGTTCTAATGTTCACGCGTGCAATTGGTTTTTGAATTATGCTACATTTGCCTTGATGGTTTTAAGTACAATTAGTCGTGCCTTCTGTGAATAAAGGTGACTATATGTATATTTCTTTGAAAGGTTATCCACCTTAAATGTCTCACTCATATCTCCCTGGTGAATCCTGGGTAAAGACCGTTCAATGTTAATTGGGGATGTGGTGGCAATTATCTGATCCTATCCCTGACATTGTTCAATAACTTCCTAGGGCTGTTCAACAGTCTCTTTTTTACTATGTGCATTTGTAAAACTGGCCATGGATGAATCAAAATTTGTCCAATTCAACAGGGATTGGCCGAATTTCAATCCATCTTTGGCCATTCCCGCTTGACCCTTCTGTCAAATGAGAATATTGGAAAACTTTTGTTGTTCGACCAGTGGCTGTAGCTGCTGCCAGAGTACAATGGTACAGCAGGGAGGAATCCTCCATCCACCTCGCTTGTGTGGATGGGGGAATACATCCATTTTTATTTTGTTCAGCTTGCTGGCTGAACAACAACAAAAAAAAAAATGATTATTTTATGGGCAGCTTTTGTCCACTTTTTAAGCCATGCACCTAAAAATGTGTATCATGCCAATACTCTACATTTGGTTCACCATGAGCATTGAGTAGGCAGAGTTTGGAACTTCTATGTTCATGGGACCTATTTGATTCCCCAATTCTTCACTGTGATCACAGACAGCTCAGTAACAGTTATATTGGAAGAGGGGAATAATTCATCACAATTAAAATTAATATGTTTAGAATTTTGTAGAATTAGACACACAGGGTGATTTTTTAAAATATTGATTCTACATATAATTAATAACTGTAGCTATGAATGATTCATTAGTAGTGGTGTTGAATACAATGCCAGGTAAAAGATGTGATTATACATAGGTGTAATGTTGAAAATTAGAGCTCATTCACACAAGCATCACAAATTTTTAAATTAAAACATTAAAACAATCATATTGTTAAGAAATGGTGCTGTGTATATGTTCAATGTGCATGTGCAGCAAAAACTTATTTTTAAATTTGGATAGAGTAAGTAAAGGTTAGGAACCCCTGTAAAAAAATGTTTGCTGTCTGTGTCTCTGCTGGGGAGATTTACTATCGATTTGTCCCAAGGAAATATTTGTCACAGGATCAGAAGAAGGGAAATCGCACGGTGAGAACAAATGTTTCTTGTAAAGATTGTTGGATTTCCTCTCACTTTCTTTAATATGTCCAAAAGAGGAAATTAAGAAATATCTCCCCGATAGGACACACACTGTACCAAAATTACTGGGAAGAGTTTTTAACCATTCCCTATTGTTTCCACAGCAAAAATGCATGTAAAAGCATGTAAACTGTAAATTTGTAAAAAAAAAACTGTAAAAAATGTAAATAAAAAGGGTAAAGCTAAGGTAATTAAAAGATTTTGAGGTGATCATTCTTCCTCTGCAGTTTAATGACTAAGTGCAATTCCTTTTCAGATACACCGTCCTTATATAACTCAACTCCATGGTAAGACAGAAGGGGAGCTGGCTTAGCAAATAAAGCTAGCGTAATGTGAATTAGTTTCCATTAGCAATCTATTGGGCCTCATCTCTCTCAGTTTCATTAAAATGTTAACCTTTTCCCATTCACGCTTTAGACGAAAGACAGCTACAGCGCGGACCTTAACTGCCCGGAGGGCGTCCATGTACATTCCCCCATGCATGAGCTGCCTGCGTGCTCCCTGCAGCCTTACCACCTGATCAGCTGTCAGCCAATGACAGGTGATCATGTGATGTAAACAGCAGCCGGAGATCAGTTTTTTTTCTCCTCACACTGTCAGTGTGAGGAGAAAAAAAAGCAGATCGCTGCTGCTGTTAGAGGGACATCGGTCCGGAAGAGGAGAGAAAGGGGCGTCTGTGTCCACCAGAACCACCTACCAGTGCCTTCCTACCAGTGCCCATCAGTGCCACCTATCAGTGTCCACCAGTGCCACCTATTAGTGCCAATCATCCCCCATCATCAGTGCTGCCCGTAAGTGTCACCTATCAGTTCCTATCATTACCCAACAGTGCCACCAATCAGTGCTACTTATCTGTGCCCATGAGTGCCACATATTAGTGCCTATGAGTGCCACCTATCAGTGCAACCTATTAGTGCCATTCAGTGCCACCTACCAAAGCCCTTCAGTGCCACCCATCTGTGCCCATCTGTGCCACCCATCAGTGCCACCTATTAGTGTCCATCAGTGCTGCTTTATCAGTGCCCATCAGTGTCGCCTATCAGTGTCCATCAGGGCAGCCTATCAGGGCCCATCAGTGCCGCCTAATCAGTGCACATCAATGAAGGAGAAAAATTACCTGTTTGCAAAATGTTATAACAAACTATAAAAACTGTTTTTTTTTCAATATTTTTGGCCTTTTTTTGTTTGTTCAGCAAAAAATGGGTACAGTGTCACGCAATTGTCATTCAATGTGTGACAGCGCTGAAAGCTGAGAACTGGCCTGGGCAGGAAGGGTGTTTAAGTGCCCAGTAGGCAAGTGGTTAAACAAGAATTCAATTGTGCAAAACTCCACTTGGTTCAGATTTTCTTTTATCTAATTTTAATGAATCAGACCCAGTGTTGCTCTGTTGTTGTTTTGTAAGGCTATAAACACTTGACTTCTTATTCAGACATGCTCTGTGTCTGTTCTTTTTAAAGTTTTTATTGTATTATGAACTTATTCACTTTTATTAATTTTTATTAGATATGTACAATTCATGGATATATATGAATGTTTGTATATTATTGCCCCTGATTACAGGCTCTCTATTGTCATGTCCCTTTAAGAAATAGAGAGAGGAGGAGCCGCTATATTGTTATATAAATGAGGGCAAAGGATCTCTGGGGTGTTGAGACCTGAAGAAGGAGGCTACGCCTCCGAAACATTGTCCCTAGCAACCCCATGCAAGTCATGCTCTGGGTCCCGATCGGGCAGTCTCCTTCTGCTTAACCGCATTGTCAGTTTCTCTGAGCGGCTACAGCATCCGGCTCTTGGAGAGTGTGCGGCGGCGGCTGGACCGTGCGCAGGCGCACCACATCGAGTCTCCTTGAGTAATCCGAGGCGGTTGGCTTAGCCGTACGATACTCACTGATCAGTGCAGGATGAACAGCTGAGCCGCCGAGGCTAGGAGGAGAGAGCCCTGCAAACATCACTGGGGGATATTTATTTCCATGCATGACTTCCTATCTGTTTGTGAGTACCTGTTTTTATGGCTTCTATTAACTTCAAATAAATGGTGTTACACTAGGGCGGTGTGCGCTCTGTTCCTTTATTTTCTGTGTCTGTTCTTGACCACCTAACTGTCAATTAAATCAATTTGTCACATACATTTTTTAGGTGCTACATAGGTAAACACATTGCTAATGTAGCACCATGTTATCAAACTACATAAAACTTTAATTAAACCATTAAGGATATCACAGCTGAGAAAGCCATTGAAGCCAAAGCAAAACTGTAAGAAGGAGAATATCATACAAAGATTCTGTTTATTCCACAGATACACAGCACTGAGCTACTAATATGAGGCCAAAGTATCCTTTGCCTATCAGACCTATACTATTGTTCCATAGCCCTTCCTTCTCATTTCATATTAATCCACAGTAGGCCACACAGGCCACGCTTGTACAGGCACAGGTACATTCATTGTAACTCAGAAAACATACATTTTACAGCACTGGTGACTAGTGGATTGAGGGATGTAACATCAGAACATATAGGAAGAGCTTGAAGAGAGACTGTAGTATTTTACATTTTTGTTAAGAAATGCTTGAAAAAATGAATTATTATAAATAATCTTATTGATATTTGTTAATTTTTTCTATGTAGTATCTAACGTAGTTTGTAATTACACATATGCTCCAATTATACATATGGAGGCAGCTATACTTGCTCACTACATATATGAACGACCCCTAAAGTGAGCCTTTCCCTCTTTTTTAAAATGAACATCAGCATCTCTGCACGCATGCTGAATCATCTAACACAGAAAAACTATTTTTGGACTTCACATACCTATATTTGTGTTCATTTCCTGGTTTCCCTGAAGGCACCAATGTCATATTCTCGGCTGCACAGATGTTCCCTGGAAAGGCAAGGTTACTAGTGTCTTCACCAGGAATCCTGTACCTAAACTGCGAGATCTTACAGTATCCTCATGACATTATACACATCATATTGTGCATGCGCCATGCAGCATTAAGTGTTACTAGACCCAGGAGCCTGCATTCACTATATCTGGTCTCCCACAGTACACAGAACATGGAAATGCAATTATTTTAGTAAATATAAACTGATAAATACCTTTTCTCATCAGCAGTATATAGCATTTTTATGACTTCTATGAGTGTATGGTTAAAGCTTGTAGGAGGAGTTTTCATTCCACTCTGACTGTCCTATGAGGCTGCAAGACCCCTGATCCTCTGTCTGGAGAGTGCTGATTGGCCCCGTGCTGATCACATGCACCGTCCCAAGAAAGAAAGAGAAAAAAAACTCTCTAGCAATTCACACCAAACATAGCATGTGCAGAGTACCCCCAAGGCTCTGTTTTAACAGCAGATTTATTGGGGACTGTGGAAGAAGAGCAGAATCAGAGAAGACAGGATCAAACAGCCTTTTTACACAATGTAGAGGATTAACCTCTTAGGTTCCGCAGTGAGTATGACAAGCATGCTTTACTGCATATATAGTATGGACTGATTTTACTGTTGTGGGTTTAGTAACACTTTAATGCATTTGCTGTTTAAACACTTCCATACCTAGCCTATTTTGGCACTTCTCTCCTATATGTCAAAATCATCATTCTTTTTGCTAGAAAATTACTCAGAACCCCCAAACTATATATATGTTTATGTTATACCCTATGCCTGGGTCACCCCTCATGTCACCCCATCCCATGCCCACCCCCAACCGTGTCTACTTTTCTTCAGGTTGTGAATGAACAGGAAGCCACTCAGCACAGAGAACTTCCCACTCACTCACTATCTAGTGCAGCTGAGGCTGCAGAGAAAGGGACTGGGGAATCTCTGTCCTCAGTCTCTTTCTCTGTGTCAAAAGCGAGACATCAGGGGTTTGTTTAGATATTTCACCAATCCCCCCAATAGGGCTTCTAAAATAAACTGTAAAAAAATGTTTTAAAAATATTATTGTATTAAAAAAAAAAAAAAAATTGTAAAAGTATATAAAAAAATAAATAATAAAAATAAAAAACTGCTGACACCCTCCACTTCCCTAGTAACACCAATCTCTGCTCCACTGACACTGTCCATTTCTCTACTGACAATGTCCACTGTCTTATTGACACCGTACATTGCCCTACTGACACATCCACTGCTCTACTGACACCATTCACTGTCCTACTTACACCAACCTCTGACCTACTGACACATCCACTGCTCTACTGATTGACACTATCCCCTGTTCTACTGATCTACTTTTAAGAGTGTGTGCCTGTGTGTGTGTGTGTATGTATATATATATATATATATATATATATATATATATATATATATATATATATATATATATATACAGTATACAATATGTGTGTGAGCTTAGGGGTGTACACCCTAATGCAATAGGCTGTGCACACCCATGAATTTCTACATGAAAATTAAAGAAAATTTTAAAAAACCTACAGTGTTATGTCGGCATGTACGGAGTAATAGTTGTATACTTACTGTACATATGCTTCTCTGAATGAAACTGACATGTATGTATACATGCACTCTCAGCTGTCAAATTCCTTTTGGATTACATACCAAACTGCGATGTTTAAAATAAACGCATATTCATTCAAAATCTTCTATGTATACACTGTTCTAAAAAAGGAATCTCTTTTATAGTAGGGATAGATTCAAACACATATGGAATAAGCAAATATACTTTACATCCTAGGGAAATATTCTTGTCTGGTTTAAATAGTTTTACAAATGTGTCTGTTAATCCTTGTCTAATATTTTCCCTGTGGTTAGCTGATTTATAATGTGGTGACACCCGTGTTCCATCACAATTCAAAGATGAGGTTGTTATGGTCTTAACTTCTAACTTTGTGAAATATAAATGAAACTAGTGTGGGAAAACGGAGGTGAACTGTGAACAAAGAATTCCCTTTGGCTCTAGACTTTTGCTATGAGTGCTGTCTTAAGAGGTAAAATAAAATAGGTTAGTCTGTTACTGTCTGTAACACACACACGTCGAAGACCACACACACACAGTTTAGTTCAAAGGCAGATGGAGGTATTCATAAAAAAAAAAAAAATCCACTCTGAGTTAAAGGACATACACTATATTACCAAAACTATTGGGACGCCTGCCTTTACACACACATGAACTTTATTGGCATCCCAGTCTTTCTCTGTGGATGAGAAGACCTAGCTTGCAGTCTCCACTCTAATTCATCCCAAAGGTGTTCTATTGAGTTGAAGTCAGAACTCTGTGCAGCCCAGTCAAGTTCCTCCACCCCAAACTCACTCATCCAATTCTTTATGGACTTTGCTTTGTGCACTGGTTTGCAGTCATTTTGGAACATGAACATGAAGGGCCATCCCCGAACTGTTCCCACAAAGTTGGGAGTATGAAATTGTCCAAAATGTCTTGGTATGCTGACGCCTTAAGAGTTACCTTCACTGGAACTAAGGGACCAAGCCCAACTCCTGAAAGACAAACCCCAAAACCATAATTCACCCTCCACCAAATGATTTGGACCAGTGCACAAAGCAAGGTTCATGAAGACATGGATGAGCAAATTTGGGGTGGAGGAACTAGACTTGTCCTGACCTCAACCCGACAGAACAACCTTTGGGATAAATTAGATATACAAAAATACTTTTCATAGGTTTGTGGGACTTTAAATGAGGCAAATTGATCCTTGGTTATATGAAATAAACATACTATTTTAATAAAAATAGACCATTATTGGCCATCCATGGTAACAAGAGTAGCTTATAAACCAGTAGGAAATGTCTACTTCAATTCATAATAAATAAATATACAAAAAAAATAAAATAGAAAATGATAATGATTATACATTACAAGGAATACAACATAATTTAAGTAGGTCAGATTACAATTAAAACAGGTAGGTATGTCGAGAAGAGCTGACATGTGAGGGAATTCATTCCCGCATCGTACAAAATAAATATTTTTTGATGGTACATAGTATTGTTGGCATCTGATATGGCATTAAAAACATGATATCTTGGCATCCATATAACTCAATGCATTTCGTGGTTCTGTGCCCACATCATCAGGAATAGGATGCAATAGAGATGTCTAAAGATATAAAATAAAAAATATTATAAAAAAAAAAATTAAATATTTACAGGTCAGCTCAGAAAAGCAGCCAGCTTCAGGGAGAAGAACGGGGGTGTCAAGCATATGTTTCACCCGGGGCTGAGGTGGGAGAGACCAGCCCCAGCCACAGAGAAACAAGCAAAGGAAAGGCTAGATCAACGAGATACCATTTCCCAAGTAATAATATATAGAAACTAGTATCATCCACAATTGTCTAAAAATATATAAAGTTATATGAAATGTAAGTCAAACTTTGAATGATGCACTATGAGATAAAGAAAGTAACTGCAAATACCAGGTGAATAATATAAAACACAGTGGTCCAAAGGGGGACCATTAGTAGACATAAACCAAAACTTAAACACCAAAGAGAAACACCAAAACCAAGAATTCAGTGTTGGAAATAAAAAGACAAGAAAGTGAAATGAAACAAAAGAAAAAGTAGTAGAAAAACAAGAAAAAGTAACTAGGTAAGTAAAGTGTAACCTCTGCAATATAAGAAAGGTTGATCGAGCATCCAAGGTTACAGCATAAAAGAGGGGGGGAATCCAAGACCTACTTTGTGAGCCCTATGTGACCCATTTACTGTATGGTAGTTTGGGTCTACAATATCTGGTGAGCGCTTATTTATTTACCTTTGATGGTGTTAGGATCTGGCAAGTACTGTGAGCACACACATCAACCTCGGATATTTCTTTCACTTTTACACATAGGACTTACTTTTTTTATATTCACCTTTTATCATTTATTTGATAATTTTCAGTGGAGTTTTGTGGTTTATTCACTGTTTTAGCGCTGCACATTATTTATATTTTCTTCACACGAAATATGTATATATATATATATATATATATATTTATATATTTATACAGCATATATATATATATATATATATATATATTATATTACATATATTATATATATATATATATATATATATATATATATATATATATATATATATAATATATTTTGTGTGACCTAGAATTTTTTAGGGACACCTCATGCAAGCAGCGCTATAAGGGGGAACAAACGGGGGGCATAGAACCTTTCATTGTTAGAGTAACACAAGGCAAGATAAAATAAGCAGTGTTAATTTGTAAGCCTATGTTCTTTCCTAGACTGAAAAGGAAGTATTATCTTTGGGTTTGAGTTTCTGTTCCCACCATAACATTGATTAATTTGAAAAAAGGAAGCATTTAAAGTGTCACTAAACCCAGAGCCCTGCATTCACTATATCTGGTCGCCCACGATACACAGAACATGGAAATGCAATTATTTTAGTAAATATAAACTGCTGAAAAACTCACCAGCAGTATATGATAGTCTTGTGTCTTTTATGAGTGTCTGGTTAAAGCTTGCAGGAGGAGTTTTCATTATATTCTGACTTTCCTATCAGGATACAGGACTCCTGATCCTATGTCTGGATAGTACTGATTGGCCCTGTGCTGATCACATGCACCCTTGCTAGAAAAAAAAACTCTCTAGCATAACACACCAAACTGAGCATGTGCATATGTAATTTTTGCATTTAGATGTTTTTATAGCTGAATTGTTATCTAGAATTACATTTTTAATGTGGGCTTTAGCAGTATAATGAGCTGATCTCTGTACTTTATTGCCTATTGGATTGGTAATCACTGAGTTATTTACCAATCAGTATATAACACGCTCGCCCAAGCCATTCGGCATACCTTATGAAGAAGTCAGGTGTGACAGTGGTGTAATGCGTAAAAGGGGAGCCAGGTGGCATGTATCATTACTTGATCTGGATGCAGTGAGACTCTGTTACTCTGTTATATCATATTGCTTGTTTTTATCTGAATAAATGTGAGTGCATTTCCTTTAGCCTGGCTGGTATGATCTTATGCATTTTAAAGTGGATGTAAACCTTCACATATACCCAGTGAAGTGAACAGCCTCAGATGTTACACAGAGATCAAACAAATCTCTCTACATAAGTTTTATTTGTACATATTGGACTAGGTGGGACTTTAGATGAGACCCAAGCTGGTGTTGCCCGGCGTCTCCATCCCTATAACGAGAAACAAAATGAGGTTGAGGGATTGTAAGAGGTGCATGAAAGTCAGCCAGCCCCCAGTCTGATGTACTCACCCTCCAGTCTGTCACCAACCAAATAAAACCTGTCTCTTGGTACAAAGAACAGGGGTTTAGTTGACACACATTTGCAAACGCATGTGAAAGCTGCAGAGCCACTTCACGGCACCCTGTTTAAATCTGCAGTCCTACACTCTTAATTTAGTGTCCTCACACTGGAGGCACATGGCCGCTAATGGGTGGATGGGGAACAGGTGAGAGGGAGACAGCCCAACCTCCCCCAACCCATCCCCATGCACGACTGGCTGTTGTCTAAAAAGCTCAAATAATTAGGTTATAATATAACCATGGTGCAAACTGGAAAAGACCAGCTGAAAAGCATTACACCTCCATCCCCTTGGTGGATGCAGTATATGGATAGGAAGGGATTTTATGTATAGGGCATGGCCTGTAAAGCACACTGCCTTTGAAATCCCTAATTTCCTTTGGGACTTTATATGAGACAAGCAGGTCATGCTATTGGTCTCCATCCCTGAATACGGAAAACACTAGGGTCAAATCAAAACTGCATCCACCAAAAACGCACGAAAATCGCACGGTGGGACTTTAGATGAGGCACCAAGCTGTAAGCAAGGCGTCTCCATCCCTGGTTGCTTTAAACATATTGGACTAGGTGGGACTTTGGATGAGACCCAAGCTGGTGTTGCCCTGCGTCTCCATCCCTATAACGAGAAACAAAATGAGGTTGAGGGATTGTAAGAGGTGCATGAAAGTCAGCCAGCCCCCAGTCTGATGTACTCACCCTCCAGTCTGTCACCAACCAAATAAAACCTGTCTCTTGGTACAAAGAACAGGGGTTTAGTTGACACACATTTGCAAACGCATGTGAAAGCTGCAGAGGTTTTATTTGGTTGGTGACAGACTGGAGGGTGAGTACATCAGACTGGGGGCTGGCTGACTTTCATGCACCTCTTACAATCCCTCAACCTCATTTTGTTTCTCGTTATAGGGATGGAGACGCCGGGCAACACCAGCTTGGGTCTCATCTAAAGTCCCACCTAGTCCAATATGTTTAAAGCAACCAGGGATGGAGACGCCTTGCTTACAGCTTGGTGCCTCATCTAAAGTCCCACCGTGCGATTTTCGTGCGTTTTTGGTGGATGCAGTTTTGATTTGACCCTAGTGTTTTCCGTATTCAGGGATGGAGACCAATAGCATGACCTGCTTGTCTCATATAAAGTCCCAAAGGAAATTAGGGATTTCAAAGGCAGTGTGCTTTACAGGCCATGCCCTATACATAAAATCCCTTCCTATCCATATACTGCATCCACCAAGGGGATGGAGGTGTAATGCTTTTCAGCTGGTCTTTTCCAGTTTGCACCATGGTTATATTATAACCTAATTATTTGAGCTTTTTAGACAACAGCCAGTCGTGCATGGGGATGGGTTGGGGGAGGTTGGGCTGTCTCCCTCTCACCTGTTCCCCATCCACCCATTAGCGGCCATGTGCCTCCAGTGTGAGGACACTAAATTAAGAGTGTAGGACTGCAGATTTAAACAGGGTGCCGTGAAGTGGCTCTGCAGCTTTCACATGCGTTTGCAAATGTGTGTCAACTAAACCCCTGTTCTTTGTACCAAGAGACAGGTTTTATTTGGTTGGTGACAGACTGGAGGGTGAGTACATCAGACTGGGGGCTGGCTGACTTTCATGCACCTCTTACAATCCCTCAACCTCATTTTGTTTCTAAGTTTTATTTGTATATCTGCTGTCTTCAGCTTTCTACACTGTTTAGAAAGTAAACATCGAGTTAGAATTCTTTTTACCTGTTCCAGCCATAGGTGTGGAGTCTTGGCATACAGTGTGTGACGGCTGATTGGAAGAAAGCCACAATCTTCATCTGTGATTAAAGTAATGCATGCTTCACTCCAAGTGATCCGTGACAATGGTAAGATTAGCAGCTCACCTCAAAGAAAGACTCATGAGAGTCTAAACACACATAGGGTAAAATCACAGTCGCCTGGTAAGCCCTCCTGCCACCGCCTCCAAACAATCTTTCAAGTTGTATATGGCATCGGTGAAGAGATAAAAAAGGAGATCTAGTGCTCTCTGTCTCAATAAGGGGCTATTTATTACATATGCTGAAATCGCACTTACATTGTATTGCACTTAAGCAGTGCAAGCTATCTCGGCATTCAGACACTTCCTGGTACCTCCGGGATCAGCGTAATGACGTGCAGGCTCCTCCAACGGGGGAGGAGCCTGCACGTCATTACGCTAAAAAAGGCCCTATCAACATATAATTAATCACTGATATGCCCCGTCTAAAAATGAAAACCCCAAAATAATCCCCCTCCCAAGGCAGAACTTTTTGAGTGCATAATGGTTGAAAAAATTGCTTGGGGTTAATGTGCCAAGGCTGTGAATTTCAAATCAGTTTTAAAACAAACCTTTCCTGCATGAACTATACCTGCACTCCTGTATAAGCAGATGTTTTTAGAATGAGGTCAGTACTAGCACAATTTGGGATGGCTAAAGCCACCGAAATATATAGATTTATAAAACAGTTCTTGGTCTTTAAGGAGAAAGCTTCTGTCATCTAGGTATTTTCTTTGTTGTGTGCCATGAACTATATCAGTAGAAACATATTGTTGATTAGTCACATCTGAGCAGTGTTACAATCTCAGCTCAACACACTTCTCTGGTAGACCTGTCATCACTAGCTCTCATCATAAGGAAATCTTTGTCTTGATAGGCCTGTAGGCCGCAGAATCATTAGTATGCGAGGGGTTCAACATATAAAGCCTAAATGAGATGTGAAGCTTGGTATCTTTATTACATTTTTTACAAATATCAAAGGTTCCTGTGAGCTACTACGACCAATATTACTTCAATCAAGCCAGCTGCAAGCACTGATCACCATCTCATTCTGAAGTGTATAGTACCATATTAAAAAACCTTAGTGCTGCTCTAAATAATATCATATAAAACAATCAAAGAAATATATAAATAAAAAAAAAAAAAAAAAAGGATAGCAACTGTTGGAATCTCAGTTGTGACAAGCGTGCTATACTAGAGGTAACATGTGTTAATAATACTTGTGATAAAATCGAATGCTTCTTTTAAAAAACATTAAGTCCACAACTATGCAAATTTTATGTAAATATATTGTGATAATGCCCCCCACCACTGACATCTGTGTTGTACAGGGTGCTTACTCTTCCTTCTCCTTTCGTGCAGTTAAATTAACACGTCCATGTGTCACCACGATGAGTGCTCCCTGTCTTATAGTTGGGTTCTCACCTGAAATGATGTGACCTTGCACCTAAGCTCGGTCTAAGAACGCCTTTTTACCTCTCCCTAGCCTGCGGATGAAAATCCGGTTAGCCCCATTATGTACTGCTTGTCTCCCCACTCCACTCTTCCACAGTACCGTTGCAATGTCACATATGAAGAAAGAATTCAATAGTGCTTATACCCTTAAAAGCATAACTTTATTAAAAACAATAATGTGGGTACTCACATTTTGCTGGTGCTTCCAGTGCACCAGACTAAACATACAAAATATCATCCAACAGCGGTTTCATTCGTGCCTGCAAGACATAAGTCCACACTCCTGGAAGCTGGTTCTACCTAGCCACCGGTTGCTGTCACTGTCCTTGCCCCTCCCATACGTGTATGGACATAGGGTCACATGTCCTCATCAGGGGGAAATTCTATTGGTTTAGTCTGGTGTGCTGGAAGCACCAGCAAAATGGTCCCACATTAATGTTTTTAATAAAGTTATGCTTTTAAGGGTATAAGCACTATTGAATTCTTTCTTCATATGTGACATTGCAACGGTACTGTGGAGGAGTGGAGTGAGGCGACAAGCAGTACATATTGGGGATAGCCGGATACTCATGCCCAGACCGAGGAGAGGTAAAAAGGCATTCTTAGATGAGCTTAGGTGAGAGATCACATAATTTGAGATGAAAACCCAACTATAAGAGGGGGAGCACTCCTCGTGGTGACACATGGATGTTTTCATTTAACTGCATGAAAGGAGAAGGAAGAGTGAGCACCCTGTACAACACGAATGTCGATGGCGGGGAGGATTATCACAATATATTTACATAAACTTTGCATAGCTGTGGATTTTTTTTTTTGTTTTTTAAAAGAAGCATTTGATTATATCACAAGTATTATTAATTGACATGTTACCTCTAGTATAGCACACTTGTCACAACTGAGGTTCCAACAGTTATCATTTTTTTATTTATATATTTCTTTGATTGTTTTATATGATATTATTTAGCATAGCACTAACGTTTGTTTTAGTATGGCTTAATTACATATTTATTGCATTATTCTTACAGGTTGAACCATCTGTTTTCAGGATATGCTTGTTATGTAGAGTAGAGGCATGATTTCTGACTGACATAATATGACTGACCTATTCTAACATAGAAAAAGCAAATAACTGATAAAACCTGCTTGTAAGTTCAAATTCGATTGTGATCTTGTATTTACTTGCGTCATTCAATAAATCATCATCTGCTAGAAAAAAAAAAAATGAAAGTTCATCATTATTAGCTTTCTGAAGGGATTGGAGACACAAACTGTGATGCTTGCTTGCATTATCCCTCAGAATATGCCATATTTGTCAGTCATCCATCTATGAAGTTCTGGTACACAAGAGGATAGAAATGATATAAGTTTATCTTTCTTTACTAAGCTATAATATGTTAGTTTCTGGGATGGTTCCATAGAAGTCTATGTGGATGGCCTGCGTGGGTGTGGGCAGTAAAAAGAAGCTTTCATACACAGGAAGTCATGGGATGCAGGTAAGTATACATCTGTTGTGGGGGAGATTGGCTTACTTCAGCAAGGGGGCATACAGTAAGGATAAATGGTCCTTGACCCCCTTTTTAGTGACTCTTAACCTAATCCCAGTCACTGTCCATTAACCTTAACCTCCTATAACACTTGACCCAATTTCAGTCACCCTAGGGTACATGAACAATTGGAGCTGAAACCCATATGACCATGTAAGAACATACAAATACCATGTAGACAGTGTCCCTGCAGGAAACTGAAGCCAAAACCCTTATGCTCTCAATTCATATAAATTCCGTATATGAAGCATTTATTAGGTTCTCTGAAGAAGACACAATTGTAAAAAATGCATATGGGAATTTGGATGATGTCACAGTGCAGTCACAGAGATTGATTCTAGTGTCTTTGAAAATGTCTTTAATTATAAGTAGGCCTAGGTATGTGCACAAACATTGTGTTTTGCCTATGTAAGCATTTTATTTGTTTGTAAAACAAACTGAGGGTGGGAAATTGGGGAATACAGAGCTCATTTGGGTTACAGCTCTGGGGCTGCTGATATAACATTTAAGATGGAAGTGCCCCGTAGGTTTTTTAGATCTTTACACTATGGAGGCTTTCACAACCTTAAAGAAGGAAAAATCTAATTGTTATTAAAATTAATTTTCTGGCAAAGAGGTTTCTTTAAGTAAGGAGGTCCAACTAAAAGGGTGAGCAAAAGTTAAAGTAGGACTATAGGCATATTTTTTTTTCATTTTATGGATAGAGTAAGGGAGGGTTATAACCCCTGTAAGGTTTATTTTTCCCATATCTGTCCCATGGGACCTTTACATTCTGTCCCATAGCCAAAACATGAAGTGAGAGGAAATTCCTGCAAATTAAGGCAATCCAACAAGTGTCCCCATTGGAAGATTTCCCCTCTATTACTTTTCTGGTGGCAAACCAAAACTTGGGTTTTACTTTCACTTTCAATGATAATGGTAAACAGGACAAACAGAGAGGATGAATATCCATACATGGGACACAGACAGCAATAAAAACCTGACCTCTCCACTTTATCCAAAACTAAAAAAAAGGTATGCCTAGTTATACCTTAAAGAGAGAAAAGGGCACAGTATCGATTGAATTCACAAGTAAAGCGCAAGCCTATTTTTATTCGGTATATTCACTTTGGAATTGAACGGACAAATAATCATCAAATTATTTTACTGTACCACATATTCATTTTATATTACTGGGATTTACTGGATTAATATGACGTGCATTAACTATACTGGTGTTACCTAAATAAAACCAGAGTACAGATTCTAAAATTATCACAGAGCAGAAGCAACAAAACACATTCCCCAATAATCAAGTTTCATTTGCCATAGAGCATATACAGTATACTGTAATCACCTTATTTGAAAAAAAATGTATTCTTATGTCTTATTTTGTAGTCTAAAATGTTTATGTTTAATGATATACATTGACTAAAGTCTTCATCTCGGGATTTGCAAACAGTGTTCAATTTATATGTATATAAATGCCTCTGTTAAAGATATGTAATAAAAGGTTTCCAGTTTCAAGTTAAAATATGCATACATTTAACCAACCCTATGTAACGTAATCTAAGATTGGAATAATGGTATTTTGTATTATCAAAAGGCATCTGGATCTGCTCATATTCTGTAGATTTTGCATGTGGTGACAGCCTGCTGTTTCCTATCAGACAGAAAGATATCACAAGTCGACAGAAGCCGCCTAGAAAGTAGGTGAAAAGTCTTTAGTGGCTGTTATAACAATAAAAATTAATTCTAAGCACTAGCAGACACTTCTGAAGTCATACAGCATTCAATAATCTCACAATGCCTTACAAATTGAACAAGGATCTGGCTTTCCTCATCATCAATTAGTGAACTGATTTTTTAACAATTCAGTTGCTAAGTAATACATGGCGACATTAACAAAACATCCATTTTTTTACCAATACCAATTCTAGAAAAAAAGTATATTTAAAGTGGAGTTCCACCCAAAAGTGGAACTTCCGCTTTAGGGAGTCCTGACCCCCCGACATGCCACATTTGGCATGTCATTTTTGGGGGGGGGGAGCGGGTACCTAGATTTGACAGGTACCCGCTCCCACTTCCGCTCGGAGCGCCGCGGCGCCCTGAGCGGAAGTTCTCCTCTCCCCCTCCCTCCCTGCAATCTTCTGGGACACGTAAGGGGTCCCAGAAGATTGCCGGCCAATCACGGCGCGCAGCGCGACTCGCGCATGCGCAGTGGGTACCCGGCTGTGAAGCCGCAAACTGTAACAGCCGGGTGCCCACAGCAGTGATGCCGGTGCCGAGGGAGAGGATCGAGGCTTCCGGTGGCCGCATCGCTGGACCGTTGGACAGGTGAGTAAATGGCTGGAACTCCGCTTTAAGTCGTTGGTGGAGCCAGGTGATTAGAGCCAGCCCTTTATTAATTATGTGTCTTGGATATTCTAAACCTAATAAGACAGCTAAAAGATGTAGATCTGCAGAGTTTAAAACATTTGTACTATGGGGTTAAAGAATAAGCATGTGCAAAATGATGTACACTATATCTTATAAAAACTCTGATGGTGCTATTAAAGCCCTGGTAAATTAAGATTAATTAGCTAATTCCTTGCACTGCTCCCTCTCTCCTCTTTCCTGACAACTTATATTCACAGCGTAGGTCCTTAATAATGTGTTGACTTTGAACACAACTATCCTGCTACCTACCTTTGATTTAGCCATACAATATTATATGTTCCTCTCTTTTATGTTAGCAGCTTTGGACAAAGTGAATTATCAGGATACATGTTGGGCTTCCTTGTTCAAGTCCTGCTAGAAGCTAATGATTCTATCTTATTTTCAGCTGGCCTGGGGCTTCCACCACAACCCCTCTCCTGCATGAAGTAATTTAGGTTTACTGTATGATGGTCAATTGTCTTCAGCAGTGAGGATTTTTTTTTATTATTTATGATATGCTATACCAGCACTCATGCAGTAAGGTACATGTAGGATTATGCATATACACTATATTACCAAAAGTATTGGAAGGCGTGCCTTTACATGCACATTCATTTTAATGGCATCCCAGTCTAAAGCTGGATACACACTATCCAACTTTTGTTGTTAGATTTCCTTTAGATTTACCTTTTCTATGTAGTGCAAGGGCCTGCCTGATTGCATACACATTGAAAGTGTTTAGGTTTGATCTCATATTATATGGTTTTGGTAAATATAAAGGAAAAAAATCTAAAGATAATTGTATAGTGTGTATGGCCCCTTATGGGCCATACACACTATAAGATTTTCTGAAGACTTTTTCCTTTAGATTTACCAAAACCATATAATATGAGGTCAAACCTAAACACTTTCAATTTGTATGCAATCTGGCAGGCCCTTGCACTACATAGAAAAGGTAAATCTGAAGGAAAAAGTCTTCAGAAAATCTTATAGTGTGTATGGCCATACAGTCCGTAGGGTTCAATATTGAGTTGGCCAACCGTTTGCAGCTATAACAGCTTCAACTCTTCTGGGAAGGCTGTTCACAAGGTTTAGGAGTGTGTCTATGGGAATGTTTGATCATTCTTCCAGAAGTGCATTTGGGAGGTCAGGCACTGATGTTGGCTGAGAAGGCCTGATTCGCAGTCTCCACTCTAAATCATCCCAAAGGTGTTCTTGTGGGTTGAGTTCAGGACTCTGTGCAGGCCTGTAAAGTTCCTGCATCCCAAACTCGCTCATCCATGTCTTTATGGACCTTGCTTTGTGCACTGATCCAAATCATTTTGTGGAGGGGGGATTATGGTGTGGCGCTGATTTTCAGAGGTTAGGCTTGGCCCCTTAGTTCCAGTGAAGGGAACTCTTAAGGTGTCAGCATACCAAGACACTTTGGATAATTTCATGCTCCCAAGTTTGTGGGAACAGTTTGAAGTTGGCTCTTCCGGTTCCTAAATGACTGTGCACCAGTGCACAAACAAGATCCATAAAGACAAGGATGAGCGAGTTTAATGTGGAGGAACTTGATAGGCCTGCACAGAGTCCTGACCTCAACCCGATAAAACACTTTTGGGATAAATTAGAGCGCAGTTTGCGAGCCAGGCCTTCTCTCCAACATTAGAGCCTGACCTCACAAATGCGCTTATGGAAGAATAGTCATACATTCCCATAGCGGAATTTTTTAGGACAGGGCCCAAAGAAGAACAAAAGAAAAAGATAAAAAGAGGAGGCAGAGGTGGTAAAAATAAAAAGAAGAAAAATCAAGAAGAGATTGGCATATTTAATCTAAGTGGGATGGTACTCACAGACAGTGAAAAACACACACTCAGCAAAGGTCTTAAATATGCCCCCAAACAATCTCTCAATAAATTCGAAACCTTCATAGACATTCAAAAATTTGTAAGAAAATTGAATGTCAAAAGACATTTTCTTTCCAAGGCAGGCGAGAGGAATTATGTTTCG
The DNA here is from genome assembly GCF_965119305.1 of Pelophylax lessonae. Classification (NCBI taxonomy): domain Eukaryota; kingdom Metazoa; phylum Chordata; class Amphibia; order Anura; family Ranidae; genus Pelophylax; species Pelophylax lessonae. The sequence continues at coordinate 293,613,451 of NC_138771.1, read as the reverse complement.
TATCAAACCAGTTCTACACAATCTACTAACTTGAGAAATGCTTCTCTCTTCAACCCGTCTGGTGTACAAAGTAGCAAAATCACAGTGTTTAGAGATACCGTGCTGAATGAACTGGATAAAAAGGTGATACAACATAAACCCCAAATAGATTTGAAAAAGGGGATTAAGACTTTGTGTGACAACAAAGATCTTATCATTCGACCAGCCGATAAAGGGGGAGGAATAGTACTGCTGAAAAAAGAAGATTATATAGAGGAAATGAACAACCTCCTAGCAGATACTAACACCTATGAGATTTTAAAGAAGGACCCCACTCATGTATACAAGAGGAAATTGGAAAGAATTATTAAACAAGGTTTTGAAGATGGGTTTCTAAACAAGAAAGAAAAGGAATTTTTAATACCCCTTTCTCCTAGATTGCCCATTATTTACTATCTCCCAAAAGTTCATAAAAACTTGACGAAACCTCCCGGAAGACCCATTGTGAGTGGGATTGATTCCGTCACTTCCAGGATTGGGAAATATATAGACCACTTCTTGCAACCCCTGGTCCAAGAAACTCCAGCTTACCTTAAAGACACCACGCAGTGCATCCAAGAAATGAGACAATTAGACATAGAAGGAGACGTGTTGCTTGTGACTGCCGACGTGGCATCTTTATACACGATAATTCCACACGAGATGGGATATGAAGCGGTAAGCACCTTTTTAGACACCTATCAAGACATATCAGTGGCACACAAAAAGTTTATTTTAAACCTTTTAACCTTTGGTATGGAACATAATTACTTTTATTATAACCAACGATTTTATCTCCAGCGCACTGGAGTAGCGATGGGAGCTAAATTTGCCCCCAGTGTGGCGAATCTCTTTATGGCCCTGTGGGAGGATCGTAATATATTCTCCCACAGGGCCAGGGAGCTTGTGTTTTGGAGACGCTACATTGACGACGCATTTTTTATCTGGAAAGGGAGCAACCAATCGTTAAAAGTATTTATGGACCAGCTTAACTGCAATAATTGGGGAATTAGATTTTCCTACGAATCCAGCCCCACAGCAGTTAATTTTTTAGACTTAGTAATTTTAAGACATGGCTCAGGTTTTATTACAAAAACGTATTTTAAACCGACTGATATAAATGGTTTTATCACCATGGACAGTTGCCACCACCCCAAGTGGCTTAGATCGGTCCCTAAGGGACAATTCAAGCGCATCAGGCGCAACTGTACCAACGAGTCGGATTTTAAGGAACAAGCCAATGTTTTAAAAGATAGGTTTCTAGAAAAAGGTTACATGCCACAGATATTGGACCAGGAAATTGAATTGATAGGTCAACAGACTCAAGAAGATCTTATTTTGCCCAAACCGACCGATATTACTCACAAATCTCAGTCTAGATTCGAATATGCCTTTGTTACACAATTTTCCCAAAACTACAAATGGCTTAATCACGTCTTCAAAAAACATTGGAGTATTTTACAAGGAGACAAAATATTGGGGCCTTCTCTCCCCGACAATCCAAACATGATCTATAGGAAAGCGAGGAATTTAAAGGATATTATTGCCAACAATCCTATTGAAAAACCTATAGTACCGAAATTCTTTCCAGATATGAAAGGCTTCTTCCCATGTAGAAATTGTCAAATTTGTAGAGAAGCAAAGACTATACGCACTAAAAAGTTCTCATCTACTGTTACCAAAAAAGAATACCAGATCAAAGAGTTTATATCCTGCCACACTAAAGGGGTTATTTACCTCCTTCAATGCAGTTGTGGACTGCAATACATTGGGAGGACTATACGCACTGCCAGCATTCGAATAGGGGAACACCTCTCCAACATAAGAAAAGGGTTCACTGGACACAGTGTATCTTTACACTACTCCAAGTGTCATCATAAAAATCCAAAAAATTTACAAATCATTGTGATAGAAAAATATACACCCCACTGGAGAGGTAGTAACCTAAAGAGATCCATCTCAAGAAGGGAAACCTTCTGGATTTACGAGGTGAAGTGTTTTAAACCCTGGGGACACAACATTGAATGGGACATTAACGCCCATATCAACAACAGTTAATTCCTTGTTCCATCTATATTTTATTCAGTAGTTTCATTTTACTCATTTTATTGATTTTAATCACATTTTAATAAATTTTTAAATTTTTTTATTTAACATTATGAGCAAATAAATGAATATAACATATAGGTTTAATGCATTTTAATAATATGTTAATATTTATAATTGTTTTAGATATATATCATTTATATTGCAACATTGTAGCACTGTAGACTTTTATTAGTCCTATGCTCATATTCCCTGCACTTCCAGTATTGGTCCATATATATGGATTGTGTATATTTATACAGGAAGTAAGGCTATTGTTCATTTCCGGAGTCCTTTTGTTCAAAAAGTTTTTCATAAGGATTTGGTATAGATATAATATCATAATTACTCCGTCCGCAGTCAGGATTGAGATATATTCTGATAAATAAAATATTTCCATTAGTAGTGGAAGCGAGGACTTCCGCACATCCTCTGCGGACACCGGAAGTGGTCATACGTCGGAGCTTCATAAGGACGGAGGTGGCGGCGCGCACGTCCCTCCTATCTCAGCAGAAGCCCGTTTGAGAGGAAACGTCGTCAGAGAGGAGGCGTGTCGCGCCGCCACGGACGTCCAGCACTGCTCGGTCTGCAGCCGAGTCAGGCAATTGTCTGTACTGTCGCCACTGTTTTTCCTTACCCGAATGTAAGTGCAATACTTTTTGTTCATTAAATCATCTCGGGGATATTACACTATGGTCTACATGTTTTTTATTACATCCATGTCCACTCTGGAGAGCCAGTAGCAGGAAGGACCTTTAGTGAGAGTGAAACAGTACCGACTGCAGACATACTGAAAAGGCATCGTCCATATTCCTAACGCTCCAATTTACCGGTTATCTGGTAAGAGTCCATTCCTACAGTTATCACAGGGTGGTTATTTGATTCCTCCTTCCCAACAACATTTATAGAGTTTTGCCTTTCAATTTTTACATCTGGTAAGGAGGATATTGTGTTGGTGGTGGGATTTTTCATCACATTTGAGCACCGGAATATATAGTGCACTTTTCAATAGTTTTATCATTTGGTGGAACTTTATGGACTTTTTTGAATACACGGCATTGATGAGTTATTGCACTTATAATTTCCAAGGCCACGAGTTTATTCATGACACTTGGTCGAGTTGTGGACTTTCAATATTGTCACTTTGATTTCACCTTATCACTTTTATGTTACATTGTGTATTTTGCCATTATTCATATATCACATTGTTGACATCTCATTGTTTAGCGCACCTATTATTCACACAATACATTCCCATAGACACACTCCTAAACCTTGTGGACAGTCTTCCCAGAAGAGTTGAAACTGTTATAGCTGCAAAAAGTGGGCCAACTCAACACTGAACCCTATTGACTAAAGATTGGGATGCCATTAAAGTTCTTGTGCATGTAAAGGCAGGCGTCCCAATACTTTTGGTAATATAGTGTACATCACCTATTTAAAATGCCAATCATTTTATTTTTTCACAATATAATCATTTATCTGATCATTTCACTTGTGATTAGGGATGAGTTTATGCACTATTTATTAAGTGTGTGTTTTATATATACACTGATCAGTTATAACATTATGACCAACCACCTAATATTGAGTATGGCCCCCTTTTGCTAAAACAGCCCTGACCCATTGAGGCATGGACACCAAAGTAACATCCACATGAATGGCAGGACCCAAGGTTTCCAGGCAGAACATTGCCCAAAGCATCACACTGCCGACTTGCCTTCTTATACTGCATCCTGGTGCCATCTCTTCCCCAGGTAAGTGACACACATGCACCCAGCCATCCACATGATGTAAAAGATAATGTGATTCATCAGACTAGGCCACCTTCTTCCATTGCTCCGTAGTTCAGTTCTGATGTTCATGTGACCATTGTAGAAGCTTTTGTTTGTGGACACAGGTCACCATAATCTTCACAGCCCCATACACAACAAACTGCGATGCCCATTTTTTTCTGCTTTCACCACATCAACGTCATGGACAACATGTTCACTTGCTGCCTAATATATCCCACCAATTTTCAGATGCCATTGTAACAAGATATTCCCTTTACCTGTCAGTGGTCAAAATGTTATGGCAGATCGGTGTACAGTGGGTACGGAAAGTATTCAGACCCCCTTAAATTTTTCACTCTTTGTTATATTGCAGCCATTTGCTAAAATCATTTAGGTTCATTCTTCTTCCTCATGAATGTACACATAGCACCCCATACTGACAGAAAAACACAGAATTGTTGACATTGTTGCAGATTTATTAAAAAAGAAAAACTGAAATATCACATGGTCCTAAGTATTCAGACCCTTTGCTGTGACACTCATATATTTAACTCAGGTGCTTTCCATTTCTTCTGATCATCCTTGAGATGGTTCTACACCTTCATTTGAGTCCAGCTGTGTTTGATTATACTGATTGGACTTGATTAGGAAAGCCACACACCTGTCTATATAAGACCTTCCAGATCACAATGCATGTCAGAGCAAATGAGAATCATGAGGTCAAAGGAACTGCCTGAAGAGCTCAGAGACAGAATTGTGGCAAGGCACAGATCTGGCCAAGGTTACAAAAAGATTTCTGCTGCACTTAAGGTTCCTAAGAGCACAGTGGCCTCCATAATCCTCAAATGGAAGACGTTTGGGACGACCAGAACCCTTCCTAGAGCTGGCCGTCCAGCCAAACTGAGCTATCGGGGGAGAAGAGCCTTGGTGAGAGAGGTAAAGAAGAACCCAAAGATCACTGTGGCTGAGCTCCAGAGATGCAGTCAGGAGATGGGAGAAAGTTGTAGAAAGTCAACCATCACTGCAGCCCTCCACCAGTCGGGGCTTTATGGCAGAGTGGCCCGACGGAAGCCTCTCCTCAGTGTAAGACACATGAAAGCCCGCATGGAGTTTGCTAAAAAAATACCTGAAGGACTCCAAGATGGTGAGAAATAAGATTCTCTGGTCTGATGAGACCAAAATAGAACTTTTTGGCCTTAATTCTAAGCAGTATGTGTGGAGAAAACCAGTCACTGCTCATCACCTGTCCAATACAGTCCCAACAGTGAAGCATGGTGGTGGCAGCATCATGCTGTGGGGGTGTTTTTTTGCTGCAGGGACAGGACGACTGGTTGCAATCGAGGGAAAGATGAATGCAACCAAGTACAGGGATATCCTGGACAAAAACCTTCTCCAGAGTGCTCTGGACCTCAGCCTGGGCCGAAGGTTTACCTTCCAACAAGACAATGACCCTAAGCACACAGCTAAAATAACGAAGGAGTGGCTTCACAACAACTCCGTGACTGTTCTTGAATGGCCCAGCCAGAGCCCTGACTTAAACCCAATTGAGCATCTCTGGAGAGACCTAAAAATGGCTGTCCACCAACGTTTACCATCCAACCTGACAGAACTGGAGAGGATCTGCAAGGAGGAATGGCAGAGGATCCCCAAATCCAGGTGTGAAAGACTTGTTGCATCTTTCCCAAAAAGACTCCTGGCTGTATTAGATCAAAAGGGGGCTTCTACTAAATACTGAGCAAAGGGTCTGAATACTTAGGACCATGTGATATTTCAGTTTTTCTTTTTTAATAAATCTGCAACAATGTCAACAATTCTGTGTTTTTCTTGTCAGTATGGGGTGCTATGTGTACATTCATGAGGAAGAAGAATGAACCTAAATGATTTTAGCAAATGGCTGCAAAATAACAAAGAGTGAAAAATTTAAGGGGGTCTGAATACTTTCCGTACCCACTGTATATCTTACATGACATGACTATATGTTATACCAGTTTAAGGGCTAAACGGGAGTTATCTTTTTCAGCTGGATATTACTTGGCATATTTGGACTGGAATAATTACAGCGTTTTAGTTATTTTATATGATGTTTTTAGTTTAAAGCATTGATTTTATTTATTTATAAGCAGCAGTGCAGACATATTTCTAGGGACAATTGCAGTTGTAGTAGTTACGTTAGGTTTAGTGACAGTATTGTCACAGATGACAGTGCTATGTGCCACAGAAAGAGGTAATTAGGAGGCCCCCTTCCAAAATGTAGGTTACCTTATGAGCTGTAGACATTCCCTGATTGAGAAACTAAAATCAGAAAAAGTTTGAAAATCTACCTGTGCTTTAATGAGATGTTCCAGTTTAGCACAGCCCTGCAATTTCTAATGATGCTTGAAATTGTGAAGGCTGCTTGTCTTTCTCATTCTGTTTAGGGGGCAACCAAAGGGGCCAATTTAAAAAAAGGGCTGTTCTACCAAGGTTCATAAGGAGTCAACTACTTAGAAAGAAATATTTGCCAGTGTCTGGATTTGTTTTTGTTTATTATAACAATTACCTATTTTTGTAAATTAACTCTAAGGCCCTGTTCACACCTCATCTCTGAAGTCTCAAAACGCCCAACAAGCAAAATCCCATTCATTTCAATGGCCTCCTGTTCACATATGAGCGTTTTGTCACCTGAAGCTAAAAAAAGTACATGAGCTTCTTTTTTGGCAGATTACAATGCCTGCCTCCAAACACCTGCCAAAACACCTGAAAACTGCCCAAAAACACGCCTGAAAACAATATGCTCAGGCGTGAATGTAGCCTTAATTACACCCTTCTCTAATCCACGTTTGTGGCAAATTCTCTGAACACTCACTAACGTTTTGCATGATACATTTTATTACTAAGTTTAGCTAAGAAGCAGTCAAGATACTATTGTGTTTGATTTCTTCCACTAGCGATACAACCCTTCAGTATTGAGAAAGAATAGCAAAGCTGATACAAGCTGATGACTTTGTAGATGCCTCCACTTACCCTGCTGCCCAAGGCTATGCTCCATGAGTAACTTATAATAAACAGGAGTCTGACTCTTTTCAAGCATTTAGTAATTCATTCTAATGTGTCCACATTTCTGGGTGGCCAGAGTGTTATGGAAAGCGGATCATTAGGGAGATTCCAGTTGCATTGTAGGTAGAATTTAGCAGAAGCTGCCTGTTATTTCTCATTGTGATACATTACAGTGAAATATGCCATTTACTTGTTGTACTATCTCATTCTAGCTATGTGCTAATGATAGTGAATGCTGATAAGCTGATCCTGAGACTGAAAAATGAAAGTGTTGGTGCTAAAACTGACCAGCTTGTGAGTGGGGAGACTTTAACATCAGTCAAAGCAATAGATATTTTTAACATTTGCTTTTTTTCCAAATGACATACAGAAAAAAAAAAACAAGCATGACACATATTAAGACCAGAATTCTCATGTAAAATGTTCTATAGTAGGATAGAGTATAAAGTTAATGTTGCTTTATCAATATATATATTTTTTTTTCAGACACAGGGACAGAAAAAAGGTGAGAGAACTTGCCATTGATTGCAGCCAATTACTGAAAGCTTTGTAGGTACACTAGAGTAAATAGGTTTTGGTCAACAAACCCAAAAGGAGACAATGATCTGATGTTTGAAGAAGATGAGTTTACTGAAGGCTGTATGTCTGCACTGTGGTGATCTGTAGGGATATGCTAAACTGCCCTGGGTACGGTTTGAGCAGGGACAGAGGCGTAACTAGAACCTTCAGGGCCCTGGTGCAAGAAACCACAAAGGTTCCCCCAGTCCCCTGGCCGGGGTTCTTCCCTTCAAGCCTGGGGCTCAAAACATTGAAAAGATTTCCCCCAAAATGCATACCAGACACATGACATCCTGGACTTTGAGTGGTGATATCTGGATGATGCCTGCAGCTGCAGGCATCATTCAGATATCATTCTTTTCCTGCCGGCGATTCCCTGCAAAGTAAAAACAATTATAACGGCTGTTCAACCACTTGATTGATTTTACTGGCAGTGGCGAGAGGGGAATCACCCTCCCGCCTCCCTCCTGTGCTTCCCGGCTCGCCCATACGATCAGTGAGCCGGAGAATGAATCTGCTGGTGGGGGAAGTTTACCATAGAGCTGACTCTCAGAGGCAGGGCGCGACGTTATGACGTCACTTCAGATGTAAACACTGCTATGCTTTCAGCTAGAAAGGCTGAGATTGTTTTTTTTTTTTTAACTAATTCCAGCCTAGAGGAGAGATGTGGGGTCTTAAAGACCCCAGATCTTTCTTTAAAGAGGACCTGTCATGACCTATTCCTTGTAATAGGAATAAAAATTTATCAAAAAAGAATTAAAGGGAAAGTGTAGAAATAAAAAAAAATGAATAAAAAATGTAAAGTGCCCCTGTCCCTGCATGCTCGCATGCAGAAGTAAACGCATACGCACATCGTACCCGCATATGTAAATAGCATTTAAACCACACATCTGAAATATTGCCGCAAACGTTAGAGCGAGAGCAATAATTCTAGCACAAGACCTCCTCTGTAACTCCAAACAGGTAACCTGTAAAAAATTGTAAATCATAGAGATCTTTAAGTACCAACGTTTGGCACCATTCCACCAGTGTGTGCAATTTTAAAGTGTGACATGTTATATATCTATTTTCTTGGTGTAACATCATCTTTCACATTATACAAAAAAAATTGGGCTCACTTTAGTCTTTTTTTTTTTTATTCATGAAACAGTTTTTTTTCTAAAAAAAAATAGTGTTTGAAAAATTGATATGCAAATACTGTGTGACAAAAAAGTTGCAACAACTGCCATTTTATTCCCTAGGGTCTCTGCTAAAAAAAAAAAAACATATATAATGTTTGGGGGTTCTGAGTAATTTTCTAGCAAAAAAAATGTTGGGTTTTTTCATGTAGGAGAGGAGTGCTAGAATTGGCTTGGGCCGGAAGTGGTTAAGGGGCAACCTAGCACAAAAAAAAAAACCAACAAAAATTATGTGAGGTCCCCCAGGGAAACCATACCAGGCCCTTTGGATCTAGTATGGATTTTACGGGCGATCCTCATCCATAAAATGAAAAAAAAAATGGAGGCTCCCAGATACTGCCCCCCCCCCCCCCACGTGAATGAGTTAAGGGTACATAGTACCCCTACTCATTTTCAGAAAGAATCAACCATAATGAATTTACCAAAAACATTTAGCAAGTCTTTTGTTTAAAAAAATCCCCAAAAATGTCCCTTGTAAATGCTAACTCACTGGAATGAAAAACGAAACAGACCCAGCCCACACGACCAATCCCCTAGCTGTCATCAACTATTGACAGCTAGGGGATTGATGAAATGTGGCAATGGTCATATTTGGTCATTGTCATTGCCAAAGTATGGGCAGTGACCAAATCTGGGCAGTGATGTCACTGCTATCCTCACTCCTTTGCTTAGATGGCCAGGGGTTTCTGGCCATGTAAGCCAATGTGCTAGTGACACTGGTGGTTGCTAGGGATGCAGAGGGTGCCAGAACCTGCTGCTTCCTTAGAAACCATTGACAGCGGGAAATAGAAGCAGTATATATAATGATCGGCTCCAGTCAAACAGGAGGCTGAATTTGCAAAAGTTTAGGTGTTTGCTCAAACAGCAAAAGTTCAGTCAGGACCTAGGTTTGGAAAGAACTATTGGCTCACCCCTAGTGGCCTGCAAGTGACCTCATCTTTGAGGACCAAAGCTAGAATTCAAAAGAAACTAAGCAAAACTAAACTAAAACTAAAGCAGTTTAATTGTAACAGTTCAATTGTAATTGAAATCAGACAACAAATTAACAGCTACGTTACAGTTTATTGAAAGATCAAATAGAAAATGGAAAACAAAAAACTACTGCAATATATTTTATCAAGTTCTATAAAGGCAATGTCTAACTCATTGAACTCTTATAATAGTTTGAAATCACCATTTTGTCTTCAATATTACCTTGTATATAGCCAGACTATAGACAAATTGAATCTCATGTTATGTATTCGCATGTATTCACATGTTGTCCATCGCCCTATTAAGGATCAAACTAGTTCAATAAGTTGCACAAGTGATAGTCAACAAGAGTTTAGTAACACAAGACTAAAATCGTATGTATAGTTTAGTTCTGACTGAGCAGTCTTGAACATCAAGATCTTGGCTAGTCAGACCAAGACACACCTTCACACAAATAAAGTTTGCTGAAACATCAGTGAATGTTCTGTAAAATATTTTTTTCATTGAGATGTGGATTGTTACATAATAAGGATTAAGTGAAGATAATGGCCTTGTTAAGCAGTGTTTTACAGTTGAGCTGAGAACATCTTGTTCTGGGAGTTGAAAACACAAAAACAAAATTATAAGAGGTGCATACTTTTCCAGTGGGGTTGTAATGTCTTCCAGGTACAGGGAAACAGCAAACTTTTTTAGCTAATCAAATGGCCCCAGCATCCTAAAGTGGAGCTTATACCTTAATAAAGATAGATAGATAGATAGATAGATAGATAGATAGATAGATAGATAGATAGATAGATAGATAACCAAAAGTATTTGTTAGACAGATTACATTACCAAAAGTACTTGTACACTTGCATTTACACGCACATGAACTTTTATGGCATCCCAGTCTTAGTCTGTAGGGTTCAAAATTGAGTTGACCCACCCTTTGCAGCCCTAACAGCTTCAACTCTTCTGGGAAGGCTGTCCACAAGGTTTAGGAGTGTGCCGATGGGAATGTGTGACCATTCTTACAGAAGCGCATTTGTGAGGTCAGACACTGATGTTGGAGAGAAGGCCTGGCTTGAAGTCTGCACTTTAATTCATCCCAAAGGTGTTCTATTGGGTTGAGGTCAGGACTATGTGCAGGCCAGTCAAGTTCCTAAATGCCAAGCTTGCTCATCCATGACTTTAGGGACCTTGCTTTGTGCACTGGTGCATAGCCATGTTGGAACAGTAAGGCCAACCCCAAACTGCTACCACAAAGTTGGGAACATGAAATTGTCCAGAATGTCTTGGTATGCTGATGCCTTAAGTTTTCCCTTAACTGGAACTAAGGGGCCAAGCCCAACCCCTGAAAAACAACCCCACACCATAATCCCACCTCTACCAAATTAATTGAAGCAGTGCACAAAGCAAGGTCCATGAAGATATGGATGAGTGAGTTTGGGGTGGAGGAGCTTGCACCTCAACCTTGATTAAGGGGTTATAGCTGCAAAGGGTGGGCCAACTTAATATTGAACCCTACGGACTAAGACTGGGATGCCATTAAAGTTCATGTGCATGTATAGGCAGGCTTCCCAAAACTTTTGGTATTAGAGTGTATCCTACAAACACACACTACTCTTCTTCTCCTGTCTTTTGCTTTAGATAGGTTGTCTTTGATTCAAGGCCTTTACATCAGTTGTAGTCCTGTTGCCATGAGACAATCCAGCAGTCCTGGCTGGGTTCACATATATGCAAATTGGATGCATTTTACACCGCATCCAATTGGCATAACATGTAAGTGTGACTGGCTTTTAACCGGTTGCTGACTGCGCACAGTATATTTACTGCGGCAGTCAGCCCCGGCCAGGCAGAGTGACGTAGATCTACGTCACTTGCCTGTCACTGCTATTAGAGCCTATAGCGGGCGAGCGCGCCGCGCGCCCGCTGAGGCGCGCGCCCGCTGAGGCGCGCACCCGCCTCGGCTCGTTCAGGGAGGAGTGCAGGCTTGTGACCGACGGACCCGATGTCCGCCGGTCACACTACGATTGCCGGTACAGCGGGAGAAAGACAGAGCGGCTTATGTAAACAAGCCGCCTGTCATTCTCCCTGTGTAAAAATGCAGATCAGACGGTTCTACTATGTAGAACCGTTGATCTTTGTTTTTACACGAATAGCATTGTCCCACTACAGTTAGAATCACGCCCCTAGGACACACTTAACCCCTCCCTGTCCAATACAGTTAACCCCTTCCCTGCCAGTGTCATTTTTGCAATAACAGAGCATATATATATCATTGATTACTGCAGTAATGTCACTGGTACCCCCAAAAGTGTCAAAAATGTCAGTCAAGGGTCCGATCTGTCCGCCGCAATGTCGCAGTACCGCAAAAAAATCGCAGATCGCCGCCATTACTCGTTAAAAAAAAAAAACACCAAAACAATCAAAATACGCTTTTTGCGATTTTTTTTTACCAAACATATGTAGCATAAAACAAATTGGCCGAAAATGTTAAAAAATTTTGATTTTTACATTTTTTTGGGGGGGAATTTCATATAAAAAAAAGTGAAAAATATAGTTATTTTTGCAAAATTTACCCTCTTTTTTTGTTTATAGCGCATGATCAAAAAATCGCACAGGTGATCAAATATCACCAAAAGAAAGCTCTGTTTGTGGGAAAACAAAGACGTGAAATTCGTTTAGGTACAGCGTCGCACGACCGCGCAATTGTCCGTTAAAGTCACGCAGTAAAAAAATCGCAAAAAACCCCCTGGTCAGGAAGGGGGTAAAATCTTCCGGGGCTTAAGTGGATAATGATATCTTTTTTCAGAGTCAACAAATTGAAACAACAGTTGTTAACGCTGTTGGCAAGCTATAGTGGCAAAGCACTGGCAGACATTACAAAGCTCTTGTACCTTGGCAAAGCCTTATGTACATTCTAAAAATAATTCTATTTAAGAATATAGCCCTGTTGTATAAGAAGCTAAAGTACACCAATGGTTGTTTTTGGTTATAGAAAAAGGAGTATAAGGTTTTCTCTGTTGAGATGTTAAATCTGCATTCTTTATTAATGTGAAAAATTGTGCTTGTACCAGTGTGCCATGTACAAATGCCTTTGTAGATACACCATGATACTGAAATCCAAGCAAACACAGTACATGGATTAAAATAGCTAGCAATGAGTCTGCTGAGTGATTACCAGATAAATAAGCTTCTTGGAACTCCTCAGAACTGAAGAAGTGGCTTGGAAAAGCTAAGAAACATTTCCAAAGACAAGTCCAGCCGAATGTCACTAACTACTACTAGGTTCCTGGAACTAATGTGAAAAATCAGAAAATCAGTGTGGCATCTGGCAGGACTGTATTTATATTCTAGGAACATTTATCATGTTACTAAGTACATTTTAGCCATGTCAAGGGAAGCTGTAATGACCTATAAGATTATTATTATTATTTAGTTACTAGCTCATAGATCATTTTGATTTGTTATTTTGGTTTGGTAAGGACATTAATACAGAAGTATTGGAGGTAGGAAAAGACATGGAATGAGTCAGGCACCACAAAGTTACCACATCATGTATAATTATCATCAGCATCCTCATGTAAAGCATTTGCTGTCACTCTAAAACCTACAAATCTATTTTTTCTAATTAAATATTTTTAAGCATGGTTTCTCCAAAGGAATCTGTGGGATTAAAGTTGCAATTAAAGTGTTACTAAACCCACAACAGTAAAATCAGTCTGTATATACAGTAAAGAATGCTTGTTATACTCACTGTGAAACCTAAGGAGTTAATCCTCTGCATTGTGTAAAAAGGCTATTTGATCATATCTTGTCTGATCCTCCCCTTCTTACACTGTCCCCAATCCATCTCCTGATAGAACAGAGGTTAGGGGGCGGGCTGCACATGCTCATTTTGGTTTGTATTTTATTTGTTTTCCTTTGAGAGTGCATGTGATCAGCACAGAGGGCCAGGGATCCTGCAGCCTTATAGGACAGCAAGAGCAGAATGAAAGCATCTCCTACAAGCTTTAACTAGATACTAATAGAAGTCACAAGACTGCTCTAACTGCTGATGAAAAAGGGAATTTAGCAGTTTATGGTTACTAAAACGTTGCATGTTTTCTGTACTGTGGGAGAACAAATATAGTAAATGCAGGGTCCTGGGTTTAGTAACACTTTAAATCATTATAATTGTGATGGCATGCTTATAAAATTGTTATGTTTGCCCTAGGTTTTGGATGAATACACTTTGCCTGAGCCTGATTTGCAGTTTCAGCAAACTGCCTTAGTTCACTAACTAAACAACCAAAACTAGAAAAACTAGCAAAAACGAATGTAAACAAATACAGGTCTTTGTTATTTGGCATTGGCACTAGCAGGAATGTCATTAGGCCTGGGCATCTTGTGTATACTATATGTCCCAAGGCATTAAGGGAGGGATGGAGACGTTTTACCTGGAAAGAGGGGAATGATTCTTGGAAAGTGGAGGGATTTTTGCTTGGGAGAGAGGGATTTGTTTGGGGGTAGTAGAGGTACAATTTTGGCTTGGTGGTGGGTAATCCTGACTACTGGAGTGCAGCAATCGGGAGCATGCATCAAAAGCACAGCGCACAGCGTGCAGCTATCATTATTCTGGGCTCTGTACATTGAACTGTATAGTACATACTCCTGCCCACTGCACTCTGTACACTAAAGTGTATGTTACATACTCCTGACCTGACTCTTATACTTTATACATTGAAATGTGTGCTACATTCTCCTGATCCCTGCACAGTGCTGGAACAAATAAAAAAAAACGTCAAAGTGCACCCCCCCCCCCCCCCCCCATATGAGCTTTTAACTACTTCAGCAGCATAAGCTGCAGGTACTGCTCTTTATGCAATTTTTGTCTCCTGCACTGTTCATGTTACATATTCCTGACCCCTGCACTCTGTGTATTATATAGTCTTGACCCCTGCACTGTACATTATATTTATTGACTACTAAAGTATACACTATGTTGTCCTTACCCCTGCTCTCTCTGCATTGTAGGGAAAGACTGAGAGCCCCTATAGCCTGAGAACAAACACAATCACCTGGCCCTTTCTTGGTAGCAGTAGATTTGTGTGGACTAAATGAAGTGTACAATGTATAGTGTATCACAATGAATTATTGATTGGTGGATATGGAAAAGTGTGTTTGTTTCTAAAGGGCATGGGTCACAGTGACACACCTTTTCACATCTTTCAGTATCACCTTCCTTTGTATTCAGGCACATGATATCTCAAAACCCAGAAAGGAACTTGGTTCTGAAGATTAGAAAAGAGGTTTTGGTTCACTGCTATAATGGGTTTGAGAAAAATATTTTGGGATCAAGATTCAAGGTCCCAGCAAATTTATGTGCAGATTCGCCACATGGCCTTTGAACCATGGCCATCAGGCTAAGATGGGCAAATAAGGGAGCCCCCCTCACTACAAAACACATAGCAGCCATACGTCAGTAAATTAGAAGCAGTTGTAGGGAAAGCTGACAAACTTCACAGGGGAAGATTAGAGCACTAAGGAATTTGTACTTTAATTATGATTATGATTACCAGCTTTTTGAGGAATCACCTCCTTTTCTGCTTTTTTTTTTTTTTCGTTAATATTTGGGGATTTTTAGTCTTTGATTTTATTTTATGATTGATTTGAGGTCAGCAGTTACTTTTAGCTGCTTTCCTGTGCATAGCAAACTACAGTATTTTTTCCTGCAAAGTTTCACTTTTTAGAAAAAAAAATGGGTGTGTGGGGTGTGTCAGTGTGTGTTATTTTGGGGTTTTCATTTATTTTGGTGTTATACTGTTATTTTTTTAGTTTTTTGCTGCAGGGCTTCCATTTAAAAAAAGTGGGCTTATGTTTATTTTTGCCTAAACCACATCACATTATATCACTCACATCACTGCACCCCCTTTCCCTACCAGACATATACTGGTTAGGTCTATTATCTCTAATATTTAAAAATATCTTTTAAAACTGCCCTGCTGCTTGCCAATTTTACACTGCTCTATCCTTTGCAAAATGTTACTTCTAGTAGTAAAATCCACCTCAACTCTCTTGGCTAACCATTGCTCAGTTAAATTGTCCCGTCCCGTTGCTGGATAATTTTTCTGTACTGTATATTTTCTGGTCTCTAAATTTTGTAGTAGAATAACTGCCTGTACTCTTTGTCTATATACTTTTTGTTTATATACTTTTTTTGTATATATACTTTTTGTCCTATTAAAACCTTCCAATTTAACCCTATTGTATCCTCTGCAGTATCTTTTGATATATGTATACAGTATATATATATATATATATAGATAGATAGATAGATAGATAGATAGATATGTATATATATATATATATATATATATATATATATATATATATATATATATATATATATATATATATATACTTAATTTTTTATTGAGTTCTTTTGCATCTAACAAACAAAAACAAAACGTCTGTAGCGTGCAAAAGTCGTAAAATGTTGATATTGGCAAGGACAGAGTACTAATATACAGTAAATTGGTATTGCAACTTCATCATGGTACTATTAAAGGGCCCAGATGAGCAGCTCAGCTCAGATTGATGAACTATCCTACAAGGGAGCTTTCAACCATGTTAGTTATGACCTTTCTATTTATGTAGGAGGTCATGGAACTCCGGTAAGCATCCATACATTCACTTTTGGTGACGGTTTATCACACGGGTGGAGAATGCACTGATTTATTTGATTTCTCAGGCAAGAATGGGATCATCACATGGACTTTGAGTTTTAACGAGACATTTTATTTCACTTTTATACGTTTTGCACTTTTTAATGTTAAATAGCTTCTTTGGTACTTCACTAATCATTGCACTAAAATTACTTTAGTTTTAGCTATTTGTGCCTAAGATATTACTAAACAGCTGATTTTCACAACAATATTTGTTTGGTTTATTTGACCATTTGCACAATATACTATCTCTAGTATTATCCTACAAGGGAGCATGGATGGAGGACCTATAAATACATACTATGTTCCTAGAATGTTCATTGAATGCCCGGTGGTATTGTCCACCTACAAGGGAAACCAGCAGGTTTCACCCACTTCAGGTTACCCCAAAAAGGTTGCAGGTGAGGAGAGCTCAAGTCCTCTAGTATAATACATAAAACCCATGGTAGGTGGATTATAAAATGCCAATGGCTTATAAACTTTAGGAATAATAGAAATTAACATTGCAAAATAAAAGGGGGTTGTCAAGTCAAAGGCAAAAAGGGGCAGCCCCTGAGAGAAGAAAGCTAAGATCTTGTGAGTCCACTTATCCTTCAAATGGTTGTGTTGTGGTTAACAGTGAAAAACTCTATGAAATGAAAAGTGGAGAGTAAGAGTTAACTTCTCCAAAGCAGTGCAAGTCGCTTCTATGAAAGCCTACCATCTATTGTTAAAATGTTGGGGTGACATGCTACTATTGCAAGACCATAACCAGTTTTTCTTTGAATAGCAAGGTTTTTAGCTCCTTTTTGACCTCTGTAATGACAGGTGATGCTGTGGATATCCACTTATTTAGTATTACTCTATGAGCCACGAGTAAACAAACAAGAATTCAAGGTGTGGACCCCTGCAGTGGTATGCCAGAGGCCCCCTTAATAATGTGTGCATGCGTTTCACTCCCGAATAAAAGATGTGGGTTCTTAGTGACCTGTGTGCTTGTTACACCCTGAATGAAGATGATAACTTGGTCCCAAACTCAGCGGGGAGCGGTCGTGGGTGCTTGGCGGCAATTGCGGCTGCCAGCCCCATGGATTCAGCATCCTCGCTGCCTACTGGGGGCAGGGCATGCCGGTGGCGGCGCACAGTTGCCCCCCCCCCCCAGCACCAGGCGCGTGACCGCCGTAAGGCTACGTCAGTTCATGCTGGAGAGCCATCCTGCCACAGTAAATGTGCAGCAGGCGGTCGGGAAGGTATTATTTCGATTTTTGTAATCAGGAATTCGATCTTTGTCTATAATGTTTTCTGATAAGCATGTCATGAGAGAGTTTATCTTATAAAAAATAAATATTGTATGAGGTTTATATGTGTCTTCGAAATTCTTGCTTGTGGCCCAGTAATGTTTTTTTTGTGGGCACAAATACTGTGGCATATGTGTGTAGTGTATACAGCATGTAGGTTTAGGTTGTACTTAACCATGCTATTTTAAGCTCCCTCCATTGTCTCTGCAATGTGCTCACACCCATCATTCACTGTGCCACATCATTGTTTTTCTAATGATGCCCAGTGGTGCCCCAGGTTTTTCAATATCTTTGTAATATCCCTGGGCATTACAATGCATACTCAGAAGCTGACAGACAGCATGTGAGGTCAATAGTAATAGATGACACAAACGTACTTACGTGCAACAATTTCTACAACTTAAATCCACCTTAAATTAAAATAATAAATATAAAGTGCAACAAACATGTACATTCAATGTGCAAATTATTAATCCAATAGTATATGACAAGCATGTAGCCAGTGAAAGTCCTTAATGTTATTCAAAAAAGTGCTTCCGTGCTGAAAATATCTAAATTCCTCATGCAGTGCTCGGTGTTCCATTACCCAAAAGCGCTTGCACTTATCAGATGATGTGGACCCCTTAGCAATATAGCATGTGGGTTTATCAAGCTTGTTCTGGTAAGTGGAGACTGGGTCACTTCCTATAGGCCCTTACAAGACCATGACTCATCAATGGGAAAGAGAGGATCCAAAATAGTGTAATACGTTCTTTTTATTAAATAAGCTTAAACAAAAATACACTTACAATATTGCAAAGATCAATTCACAAACACCAATTCCTTTTTGGTATATTGGACTATTAATTTTCACATTGAATGTACATGTTTGTTGCACTTTATATTTATTATTTTAATTTAAGGTGGATTTAAGTTGTAGTAATTGTTGCACATAAGTACGTGTGTCATCTATTACTATTGGCGCGTTGGTTGCACGATTAACAATATTAAGGTTTTGGTTATTAATATTGTGCTTGCGCTGTGGTTTAAAACGATTTATAATTTTCATCAATTATGTGATGAACAACGGCAGCAGATTTATATTATTTTTTTTTTTTTTTTTTTTACGTAATTAGTGAACACACACATAGAGCAGGTTTATTTCTTTCTCCAGCATGTGAGGTCAGGCATATATCATTAAAGCTTTAACCTTTCTTGACCCCTAACTGTCCAGCTGAATAGTCAGACACAGACAAAGTAACTGAAGCTAAATATATAAAGCCTTTAAAAAGTTTTCCTTAAACATGAGCAGCTGTACATTCTGAATCTCAAAGTACAATATGCAATGTAAAATAACTACTGCAATGCTGCCATCTAGAGATTGCTTTGTAAAACTACATGTGTCATTATTTAATGACACTACCGTAATAAAATGACTAAATAAAATTTAGTATTTAACTAGAAAGATAAGAAAGCGATCAAATGCTCAAAAATATCTTTGAAAGTGTCTCACCAAAGACCCCATACTATGTCTTTTGAATATGCTGGGGAGCCATTCTCAACCTTGTAATGTTAGAAACAGATCCCTTAGTGGATGTTTGTCTGCCTACTAACAGCTTGCAGAGTTTTCCTTAAGGCTCCGTTCACATGTAGGCGTTTTGGGGCGTTTTTGGGGCGTTTTTCTGCTCTAGGATCAGCTCTCAAAACGCCCAACAAGACAAATCCTATTCATTTCAATGGCCCCTGTTCACATCTGAGCGTTTTGAAGCTGTATACAAAACGCCCAACGCTCAAAAAAGTACATGAGCTTCTTTTTGGGCAGATTACAGGCGTTTTCCATTGATCTCTATTGAATCTAAAAACGCCTGCACAAAAATCGCGGTAAAAATCGCGGTAAAATCGCGGTAAAAACGCCGCAAAAATCGCGGTAAAATCGCGGTAAAAAACGCGCGAAAAACGCTACGCTCAGGTGTGAATGTAGCCTTAAGCATGGATGTTGCCTGCTTCTCCATAAGGCTGTGAAGAGAGAGCTTAAATATGGTTGACACCATAGTCCAAAATATTGGGCCTACCAGGCACTTTTTGACCAGATTCGAATCGTTTATGGAGCACTTGTTTTCATCCTCAGAAATAGTAATTGTCATAAAATCAATCTAATAAATGGAATGATAAGCAAAAGCCAATCCCACCAACTCTTTGAGTAGGCTAAAAATGTTTCCATTGTGTCTCTGAGGTATTGGGAATACATGTATGTATGAAGCCCTGATTTCTGGTGTTATTGAAATTTTGGATCTTCTTCTAAGGGGCAAGCTTCAGCCACTCTAGTTTAGGTACGCCCTTGTATATAGTATGAGCTTGCCATCTAGCTATATGTTTGAGACCCATGACTTCAATTCATGTCACTGTATCTCATTGGCCTACAGTTTTCTGTATCTTCTGGATGCCTCTAGGAGATGGTATTGCTTTATGTAGACTGGTACACTTGGTATATGCTCTATTGTTATTTGTATCTGCAAAACTGAAAACCAATAAAAAATTGTATTAAAAAAAAGGAAAAGAAAGAAAGAAAGAAAGAGAACAAATGTGCCTTAGTTAAAGCTTGTTTGTTTCATGTCTAATATATTAGAAGGCCAGTATGGTGGCCTGAATTTCTGGGAAGAGCCTGGGGGAGGGCGGTATTTAAGCAACCCGCTCACCTGTGTTCCTTGTCGGTTCCAGTACACGTTTCTTCACATCACTAAGCCGACTCTCCCCAGCTCATTCCGTGTTCGTGAGTCTGTGCGTCTTCTCAGTTTGTGGTCTTCGTCAACTGTTCAGGTAAGATTCGTACCTTTTTGGTTTCATACGCAATGTTACGATTCGTTATGTTTCCTATCCCACATCCCTTTCATACTTAGCTGCCTCGGAGTTGGTGTCGGTCGATCGTGTCCCGATTCGGCACAGGCGTAGTAGACTTGTAGGTTCCCTCTGCCTTGCTTGTCATCCCATCCACAAACATACGATTTGTTCGTAGATCCAAGCCTTTGATCCGCCGTCAGTCATTGTCCCATATCACTCAACACAGGTTTCACTGGTTAAAGGATTCACTGTCTATCGGCACCATTTGTCATGTTTTTCACTGTCTATGGGGTTGCCGCCTCATCCATTTGGAGATCAGCATGTATTCTGTGGCTGACTGAGGCAGTAATTAGACCCTCCTGGTGCCTGTTATGAACTTTGATTAGCCTGGGGGGCTGGGTGGTTGGTATGTATTTGGGTTTGGGGGAGGGGGTAGCACCCTAACACTCTATGACGGCCTGATTTGAATCCCGGTCATAGTGTTTCAGATCCTCGGCATGACACAAGTCGATTCCTGTTGTCTTACACATCACAGCTTCCTGCACCTTGGTCTCTCTCATGGGGCTCCTGCCACAAGCAACCAGTTGTTATTCAGACCATTCATACGGTCGCACTTACTCAAACACACATAACTCTGACCAGAGTCTACACCATTTGTCATGTTTTCGCCTCCCCTTTGAGGCTACTTTCTTGCAATCCCTGCAAGCAGGTCTCCAGTGGCACACGATCTAACCACTCATTATCTCCAGTGGCACATATTCCGGCCACTCACGTTTTCTTGTCTTTTGTTTCTCCGTTAGGTCAGTTGTGTTCAGGTTGTTCCATCCTGCGCTAGGTTGAACGTGCTTTCTACAAAACAAAAACATATATACAGTGCCTTGCGAAAGTATTCGGCCCCCTTGAACTTTGCGACCTTTTGCCACATTTCAGGCTTCAAACATAAAGATATAAAACTGTAATTTTTTGTGAAGAATCAACAACAAGTGGGACACAATCATGAAGTGGAACAAAATTTATTGGATATTTCAAACTTTTATGGAGTTAGACTCCGTATAGGTAGAACTCCATAGGGAAGGAGAAAAGGGAAAAGTAATTGTGGGGGTTTGCTATAGGCCACCTAAACAAGGGGAGGAGGTAGAGCAGGAATTTTTAGCACTTTTGGGTAAAGTGGCAAAGCTAGGATCAGTCATCATATTGGGGGACTTCAATTATCCCAACATTGACTGGGGAGAGGGGACTACACACTCACATAAGGCCCGTCTATTCACGGAAACCTTACAGGATAATTACATGTCACAGTTGGTGGATTCTCCTACTAGAGAAAACGCAATCCTGGATCTATTGATCACTAATGACCCAGACCTAATCTCGGAGGTAGGGGTCCAGGACAACCTGGGCTCTAGCGATCACAGGATGATCACATTTAGCGTAAATAACAATATAGCAAGGCAAGTGGGGAACATAAGAACCCTTAACTTCAGAAGGGCAGACTTTCCAAAATTGTACTCGTTGATGTAAAGGGTAAACTGGGACCGAACCCTGGGATCCCTGACCACAGAGGAAAAATGGGAATGCTTTAGGAAAATCTTAAGCAAAGGCATCTTGCAGTGCATTCATATGGGAAATAAATTTAGAAGAGACAAAGCCAAACCTGGCTGGCTAAACCTTAGCGTTAAAAAAACTTATTAGGGGAAAAAAATTGGCCTTCAGGAAATATAAATCAGAGGGCACAGTATTGGCTTTCGACCAATACAAGGAGGTAAATAGGAAGTGTAAACACGAAATCAAGATGGCTAAAATAGACTTTGAGAGACAAATAGCGGAGGATAGTAAAAAAAACCCAAAGAAATTCTTTAAGTATATCAACAGCAAAAAAACTAGGGCAGAGCATATTGCACACATAATTAACGATGATGGGAGGATGGTTACAGAGGACACTGAAAAAGCAACTGTGCTGAATGCTTTTTTCTCGTCAGTCTTTACACAGGAAACGGAGGGGTACACTGACCATGACTATATGGTTAGTAGTAATACACAGGACTTGCCACTATGGCTAACAGAGTGTGAAATCAGGGAAAGGCTGGATAAACTTAACACAAACAAAGCACCAGGCCCGGATGGCGTACACCCGAGAGTACTCAAGGAACTCAGTAAGGTTATACCTAGACCACTGTTCCTGATCTTTGCAGACAGTATTAGGACAGGAGATGTACCAGGGGAGTGGAGGAAAGCAAACGTGATTCCGATATTCAAAAAGGGTCAGAGGCATATACCGGGAAATTATAGGCCTGTCAGTCTGACATCAGTAGTATGTAAACTTCTGGAGGGGATGATAAGGGACTATATCGTAGAGTTTGCTAAGGACAACAGCATCATCAGTAGTAACCAGCACGGGTTTACAAATGGGCGTTCTTGTCAAACCAATCTCTTAACATTCTACGAGGAGGTGAGCTGTGAGCTAGATAGGGGCAGACCAGTGGATGTGGTGTACCTAGATTTTGCTAAGGCGTTTGATACAGTTCCCCATAAGCGCTTAATTTATAAAATAAGGTCTGCAGGTATCGACAGCAGGGTTTGCTCTTGGATACGGAACTGGCTAAAAGGGCGTGTCCAAAGGGTGGTAATAAACAGCGCATACTCAGACTGGTCTGAGGTAGTAAGCGGGGTCCCCCAAGGCTCAGTCCTAGGACCAACCTTGTTCAATTTATTCATAAACAGCATTGAGGACGGGATTAGTAGTTCAATATCAGTTTTTGCAGATGACACAAAATTAGGCAGGGCAATAACATGACAGCATGAAGCAGATATCCTACAGAATGACCTGGACAAAATAACGGAGTGGGCAACGACATGGCAAATGATGTTTAACGTGGAGAAATGTAAGGTTTTGCACTTGGCGACTAGAAACATAAAAGCACAATACACGTTAGGAGGGGAACCCTTGGGAGAATCAAAAATGGAGAAGGATCTGGGAGTCTTGGTTGATGATAGACTAGGCAACAGCATGCAATGTCAAGCGGCAGCTGCCAAGGCTAGCAGAATATTAGCATGCATAAAGAAAGGAATGTATTCCAGAGATAAGACTATAATCCTTCCACTTTATAAAACTCTGGTCCGATCTCATCTGGAGTATTCTGTCCAGTTCTGGTCACCAGTCCTCAGAAGGGATGTGTTGGAGCTGGAGAGGGTCCAGAGAAGGGCAACTAAACTAATTAGGGGATTGGAGGACCTTGCTTATGAGGAGCGTCTGCAATCGCTTGATTTATTCTCCCTGGAGAAGAGACGCCTGAGGGGGACATGATAGCAATTTTTAAATATCTCAATGGGGATCTAGGCTTAGAAAAAAAGCTGTTCAGTCGAAGGGATTGTATGAGGACTCGGGGGCATACAATGCGATTAGAGGAGAAGCGTTTTAACCTCAGGCAACGTGGGGGGTTCTTTACTGTTAGGGCTACAAAATTGTGGAATTCTCTACCACAAGAGGTGGTTTCTGCAGGTAGTATGGTGGCTTTCAAAAGACTACTAGGCGTACATCTCAAGGATCAGAACATTCAGGGGTATGCGAGATGATTACAGCCACACACACCTACACAGGTTGAACTGGATGGACTATTGTCTTTATTCAACCTCACCTACTATGTAACTATGTAACTATGTAACAAATAAAAAACTGAAAAATTGGGCATGCAAAATTATTCAGCCCCTTTACTTTCAGTGCAGCAAACTCTCTCCAGAAGTTCAGTGAGGATCTCTGAATGATCCAATGTTGACCAAAATGACTAATGATGATAAATAGAATCCACCTGTGTGTAATCAAGTCTCCGTATAAATGCACCTGCACTGTGATAGTCTCAGAGGTCCGTTTAAAGCGCAGAGAGCATCATGAAGAACAAGGAACACACCAGGCAGGTCCGAGATACTGTTGTGGAGAAGTTTAAAGCCGGATTTGGATACAAAAAGATTTCCCAAGCTTTAAACATCCCAAGGAGCACTGTGCAAGCGATAATATTGAAATGGAAGGAGTATCAGACCACTGCAAATCTACAAAGACCTGGCCGTCCCTCTAAACTTTCAGCTCATACAAGGAGAAGACTGATCAGAGATGCAGCCAAGAGGCCCATGATCACTCTGGATGAACTGCAGAGATCTAAAGCTGAGGTGGGAGACTCTGTCCATAGGACAACAATCAGTCGTATACTGCACAAATCTGGCCTTTATGGAAGAGTGGCAAGAAGAAAGCCATTTCTTAAAGATATCCATAAAAAGTGTTGTTTAAAGTTTGCCACAAGCCACCTGGGAGACACACCAAACATGTGGAAGAAGGTGCTCTGGTCAGATGAAACCAAAATCGAACTTTTTGGCAACAATGCAAAACGTTATGTTTGGTATAAAAGCAACACAGCTCATCACCCTGAACACACCATCCCCACTGTCAAACATGGTGGTGGCAGCATCATGGTTTGGACCTGCTTTTCTTCAGCAGGGACAGGGAAAATGGTTAAAACTGATGGGAAGATGGATGGAGCCAAATACAGGACCATTCTGGAAGAAAACCTGATGGAGTCTGCAAAAAGACCTGAGACTGGGATGGAGATTTGTCTTCCAACAAGACAATGATCCAAAACATAAAGCAAAATCTACAATAGAATGGTTCACAAATAAACATATCCAGGTGTTAGAATGGCCAAGTCAAAGTCCAGACCTGAATCCAATCGAGAATCTGTGGATAGAACTAAAAACTGCTGTTCACAAACGCTCTCCATCCAGCCTCACTGAGCTCGAGCTGTTTTGCAAGGAGGAATGGGCAAAAATTTCAGTCTCCCGATGTGCAAAACTGAAAGAGACATACCCCAAGCAACTTACAGCTGTAATCGCAGCAAAAGGTGGCGCTACAAAGTATTAACTTAAGGGGGCTGAATAATTTTGCACACCCAATTTTTCAGTTTTTTATTTGTTAAAGTTTGAAATATCCAAAAAATTTCATTCCACTTCATGATTGTGTCCCACTTGTTGTTGATTCTTCACAAAAAATTACAGTTTTATATCTTTATGTTTGAAGCCTGAAATGTGGCAAAAGGTCGCAAAGTTCAAGGGGGCCAAATACTGTCACAAGGCACTGTATATATATATATATATATATATATATATATATAAATAATATATATATATATATATATATATGCATATATATATATATATACACACACACACATATATATATATATTTATATATATATATACATGCACACACACACACACACATGTATATATATATATACACACATACACACACAAACACACACACACACATATATATATATACACACACGCGCACACACACACAGACATATATATATATAAAAGGTTTTCCAACAGGCACCATGCTTCTGCAACACGGCCTCCCCCATGAGGTTCCTGCCACAAGCTCTCAGTTACTGCTTATACCCCTCATTACCCATTTATAGGCACCACGAGATTCTGCTACACGGCCTCCTTCTCGAGGTTCTTTGGCACAAGTTCTCAGTCGCCACTCATACCACTCGTTACTCATTTTCAGGCACTAAGAGCTTCTGCAGCACAGCCTCCTCCTTGAGGTTCCTACCAAAAGCTCTCAGTCGCCACCCATACCACTCATTTGCCCGTTCACACTTACAACTCACGCAACTTCTTAGGTCGCAGGCGCCGACATGCTTCAGCACGTCTCTCTTCAGTGTCAGCTCATTTATTTACGTCACTCGGTCAGCATGGCCTTGTTTATCCCCATATATCTTCCACTTTTCTCTACTGCTTGTTTTTGCCTCCTTTTGAGGCTACTTTCTTGCAACATGCGTCGCAAGTTCGTCTCCAGTGACATTAAACCCGGCCACTCATATTTTCTATTTGTCTGTCTTTCTCTATAGGTCAGTGAGGTCAGGTTGTGCCATTCTGCATAAGGTTGGACGTTTTTCTCGCAGTTAATATGACATACACACACACATGTAGGGCTTCGCATGCTTTTACTCAGGGGGGGGTTGTCACGTTTTAGGGGGAGGGGGCGGGCTTAGGGCCCTCCTTCACGCCAGGGTTAACCTGGACCTCCATATTACATTTTTTCGGTTCCCGGTTGCCAGATTAGTGACCTCGATTTTATCAGGGCACGAGTCAGGTGGGTACTACATGGGATACTCTCCCACATCAACCTACAGCACCCTTTATTCATCTTGATAACTCACATACACAAATTGGGCTGCCAGTCTGGCGCTTAGCTACTGTCACATTTTCTTTCTTACCTATTTTCTGAAGGACATCACCTTTAAACTGTGCAGGGGTGGGCTCCCTCTAGTCACCTGTCCTCCATCGATCCCATTAAATGCATGTGCTCTCATTGTAGAGACTCTTTAAATTGTAGAGTTAGGGACTGCAGATTACAGGGTGCCTTGCCGCGGCCTGCAGCTTACGCATGTATTTGCAAATGTGTGCAACCAAACCCCTGTTTTTAACGCATACTGTTAGACAGTGCAATTCAGTTGGTCGCTGGCTGGTTGGTAAGTTGTGACTGGAAATCTCTTCGTTTTTCTTGAGGCTGGCGGCAAGGACTTTATCCATTTGCTGACCGCCTGCTGCAGTTTTACTGCGGCAGGCTGGCTCAGCTGCACAAAATAACGTAGCTCTACGTCGCGTGTGTGGTGCTGGGTGACGAGCGCTCCGCCAGTGCCATGCTCCCACCCCCACTAGGCTGCGGGCATGCCAAATACGGGACCGGTGGCCACGATTTACGTTGGGCACCTGCTATCTCTCCTTGTGAAGAGAGAACGGCAGTCTGCTGTTGTAAACACAGCAGACTGTTGTTCTCTCAGCTATCAACACAGAGCTCCTGTGTTCCTCCTATTTCGGAACACAGGTCTCTGTATTGATTTCACAAGGTCACCCCTCCCCCCACATTTAGAAAACACCCCCTAGGCTCACATTTAACCCTTTGCTCGCCCCTGGGTTAACCTCTTCCCTGCCAATGTCCTTATTAGAGGTACAGTGCATATTTTTAGCACTGATTACTATATTAATGTCACTGTTCCCCCCCAAAAGTGTCAAAAATATCAGTTAGGGGTCCGATCTGTCTGCCGCAATGCCGCAGTCCTGCTAAAAATCACAGATTGCCACCATTACTTGTAAAAAAAAAAAAAAATACGCTTATTGCAAATTTTTTTAACAAAAATGTGTAGCAGAATACAAATTGGCCTAAAAGGGTAAAAAATTTAGATTTTTAAATTTTTGTTTTGGGTAATGTCATATAGCAGAATGTGAAAAATATAATTTTTTTCAGAATTGTCGTGCTTTTTTGTTTAGAGCGCAAAAAAAAAAAAATCGCAGAGGTGATCAAATACCACCAAATGAAAGCTCTATTTGTGCGGAATTTTATTTCAGTACAATGTCGCATGACCGCGCAATTTCTGCTAAAATAACGCAGTGCCGAATCGCAAAAAAATTGGCCTGGTCATTAAGGGGAGAAATCCTTCTGGTCCAGAACTTGCTAAGCAGCGGAGCAGGTGCAGAATGCACTGCACATGCGCCCCAAATTGAGAAAAAAGTTTCTCCACTCCCACCAGCACTTCATCGGAGAGGAGAGGGTCAAGAAAATTGCAATAATATACCCCCCCTAAGCTAGTAATTTAGAAAGCCAGTTTTTACATGTATTTATTCTGTGCTGTTAGGCTACCCCCCCCCCCCCCCCCGTTGAGCTCTTAGAGAATAGGTGCAGGAACTCCCCACCTTTTGAGTGACCCCTTGTCTCTGCCCCCTACCTACCTCCAATCACCGTTCCTTGGTTCCACCCCCTACCCACCTCTCAGTACTGTCCCTTTTCGAGAATACAGAACCAAGTATCATTTTGTGGTGCTAATGATAACAAGAAAAGCAAAAAAAAAAAAGGCCCCCTGCAGCCAGCAACAGTAGTCCCCCCCTGTGAATGCCATTCCTTGTACAACCTGATGTAAGTGGCTCCTAATTTTTCTAATTAAACTGGTATTACATACTACACCATGGAGTTTTTTCTCTTTGTATGATCGGTCTGAGTGTGGTCCGAGGAGAGGCATTGGAGGAATCCTACCAATCGGTTCGAGTGGATAGATCCATACACAAGCTGGGGCCGGTATTCCATCCATACTGGGATTCTGTACACAGCATACCACTTACCAATGCTAGACCCCAAGGGCCCATCTGGCAAGTGTGTGAAACATTTGGTGGTGGATTTCCCTTTCCTCCTTTTCCATCTCGGTTCAAGGAAGCACTCCTTAGTAGGACACTGAGCACTTTAAAAGCACTGAACTGTTTTTTGTGGCATATTTGTACTTGCAATTTTTTTGCACATAAGGACTATATATATATATATATATATATATATATATATATATATTTTTGTTTTTTTTTTGTTTAGAAGTTATCTTACTTATGCATTGTCACTTGTTTGCATTGCGTTTTTGCACTGTGCACTGTCACTTTATTTGAATACGATTTATATAGAATCTATACATTGGTACTTTATTTACATTGCAAATTGCACTGTGCACTTTCATGTTATTTAAATCTGATATTTATCTGATATCCTTATATTTTCACAAAATTTTGAATATTGTTTGAGCGCTGTCCCCCCTTTTCTGTTTAATATAATATTTGTATTATTCAAAAAAAGTGCAATTACATTTACTCATAAAAAGTGCCAATGTGGAAAATAGTGCAATTAAACTTAAGGTGCCCAGACAGATATAAGGTGCTTCTTTTTGATTTTGTGCTGTTAAATAGTCCGTAACTTCAGTATTTTTCAGTATGTAACTTCAGCCTCCTCCTCCTCCGCAAATGGCATGGTTTTGCTTTTCGGCCAATCAGGAAGTGGGTCCCGCCTTCTGATTGGCCAGGAGGAGGATCCGTGTGACAATAGCGAATTTTCATTCGCTATTGTCACACAATGGGTGGGCTCGGGGCACACTGCTCTGCGCCCCGGGTCCACAGAAGAAGAGAAGGATCGGGAGCGTGGGCAGAAGCAGAGCCATAGGAGTGCGCAGCCTATGTCATTAGGGTGTGCACCTCAAACCATAGCTCAAACACATGTGCGTGTGTATATGTGTATATGTGTGTATGTGTGTGTATATATATATATATATATATATATATATATATATATATACTTTTATAAATAAATGTAAACAAACATTTTAAGCGGTATTAGAACCTCCTTTAGAGAAGGGTTCCCATAGATCACCTTTTAGAGCAGGGTCCCCATAGATCCCCCTTTAGAGAAGGGTCCCCATATAATCTATGGAGACACTTCTCTAAAGGGGGAATCTATGGGGACCCTACTTTAAAGGGGGATCTATGGGAACCCTGGCCTGCTCTAAAGGGGATCTATGGGGATCCTGCTCTAAAGGGGGATCTATGGGGATCCTGCTCTAAAGGGGGATCAATGGCATAGATCCCCTTTAGTGCAGGGTCCCCATAGATCCCCATTTAGAGCAGGCAAGGGCAGGTCCCCCATAGGTCCTCCTTTACAGCAGGCCAGGGTGAGGTGAGGTCCCCCATATAGATCCCCCTTACAGCAGGCCAGGGTGAGGTAAGGTCCCCCATATAGATCCCCCATTACAGCAGGCCAGGGTGAGGTGAGGTCCCCCATATAGATCCCGCCTACAGCAGGCCAGGGTGAGGTGAGGTCCCCCATATAGATCCCCCCTACAGCAGGCCAGGGTGAGGTGGGGTCCCCCATATAGATCCCCCCTTACAGCAGGCCAGGGTGAGGTGAGGTCCCATCCCTCCTATAGATCCCCCCTTAATGCAGGCCAGGGTGAGGTCCGAGGACATAGCAATATGTTCATGCATGGACTGTTATGTATGTCTGATTCACATGCAAAGGGAGTGCTTTCTCAGTTAATTATGTATTTTCTGTCTGCCACTCAACCATCTCCGCCTACTGTATGTAATCAAATGGACATGTGACCTGGACCTGGACTAAACGCTGGAAGATTAGTCAGAAATCTGGAAGGCGACGCATAAGGTCTCTCAAAATATAGCTGCTTTAGAAACTTTTTATAAATTACTGTCAATATGGTATTTGGTACCACACCAGATAGCAAAATATATTCTAGGTTACCTAGTCCACCTGTTTCAAAGGTTGCGGCAAGCCTGGTGCATATTTACATACGTGGTGGACTTTTCCCCTAATGTGGTCCTTTTGGGCACAAATCTTTTTAATCCTATCCCACCTGTTCAAAACGACAATCCAACCTGACCCTAAGATAGTGTTACTAAATGTTGCACCCTTAGGCCCCTTTCACACACGCTGTCCGTTTGTCCGTTTTTCATCCATCCGTTGACGGATGAAAAACGGACATCAATGCATCTCTATGTAAAAACGGATGACAACGGATGAAAGATGGATAACAACTGACGAAAAACGGATAACAACTGACGAAAAACGGATGACAACTGACGTTGTGTGAAAGGGGCCTTAGAGCTGACCAGGAACCAATCACCCCTCCTCGTTTATGCAATGACCAATGCAAAACAGACCATCACCAGATCATGGAAGTTGTCAGCTCTCTGTATGGTTACTGCTAAAAACAAAGTCACCCAGGCAATGATACATGCTAAGATTAAGGCAACACTTCAGGAAAAAGTAAGGCAGCATACTAAAATTTGACAGCCCTGGATTGACAAATGATTGTATCCTAATTTTGACACCTCCCTCTTGGAGCCATAAGTCATTTAGCGTCTTTCCAGCTAGTTTTTCTCTTCAGGACTGTCCTTACTGTAACCCCTGTACCACTCCATCTACCCTTTTCCCTCCTTTCCTGCTTTCCCCCTCTTTTTTTTCTCTTTTTATTCTTCTACTTTCCAACATGTACTGCAAATTCATCCAGCACTGTTTGGTTCCTTAAACTTCCTTATTAAGCTGTGCCTGGGGTTGACTGGCAATTTTTCTTCTTCCTTCTCTTCTGCATTTTAAATGTGGTTCATGCCATGCCCCTGAAAATTACAATAGACCTTGATCTGTCTACATCCCTCAGAGGGTATTTTTATGATATGCACTGTACACTGTAAATCTTAATGAGACTCCCCCTGTGTGGTAATAATTGGTTGTCTGTTCTATATGCACATATCTGTATGCAATGGCATATTTTTACCCAATAAAATACTTGAAACAAAAAAAAAATAAAATCTGTGAAGGTTATATGAGGGCATCACAACTTACAGAATTTCAAACACAAAGTCCATTCATTAGCAGAGAAGTCATCACAACACCATTTTGACAAGCCTTTTTTCTACGTAGCAAACTTGTTAATGTGGGGTGGACAGTGACAGTGCCTTTGTTGCCTTTGTTTTCAAGCATCGGGGATTAATATAGTTTCTTCAAAATGTATAAAATCATCCTAAATGACAAAAGCTTAAAATTGTGAGCATTTTTTCTAATTTTGCCTTGCTGTGCTGCTTTACCATATAACAGGACACATTTCTCAAAATTTCAGTGAATACAAAATTGCCAGTTTCACTGCATAATCAAGTTTAAAAACATTCCCAGCTCATTTTAGTCTATATATAGCAGCCATTTTGTTAAAAACAGAATGTGCTCTGCATACAAACTTACCTAACATGCAGTATAAACTCTATGGACTGTTGCAAAGTATGTTATAACTTCAAGTTAACTTTTTGAAAACAGGAATACATTAGAACAAAATAACTAAAAGGCTAATGGAGAGAAATCTAATAGACATACTACCTTTTTGCAAAGGTTTCTGTCCACAGATAAAAGACCAGTATACACAAATAAGGGTTTCAGAAGGTCCAATTAAAAGCTACAGTCTGGCAAAGAACAAATCTAACTGTGTTTGATCATAATAAACAATACAATGATTGGGTGCACGTACTGAAGTCCCAGTAAACATGTTTGTACATTTTAAATTATCGTCTATCAATCACACATCCTATTGCAAACCAGAAATATTGGGAGAATGTTCACACAAGTTACAGATATTCTGTATATCATCAATATAAAAGATTGCACAAGCTATTAGCAAACAATGGGAACTTCGCTCTTTTAGCTATTTACCGGACTCTGAAAGTTTGCAGTTCACATGGAATGTTTGCAAATATATCTGCCTTTCCTTCACTGTTAAGTTCCTTCACCTCTTGACGAGTAAACCTGAAAGAGATAAATGGAGATTTCCCTGTGTATGATAGAATAGTTCACAATGTAATTCCTACCATACTAGTAATTTCATAGGTACCATATATGCAGGTGTATAAGATTACTTTTTAACCTTAAAAACATCCCCCAAAAATTGAGGGGTCTTCTTATACGTGGAGTATAACATGTGAGCCTTAAGAAAACTCCAGGTTTAGGACTACTTTACATAGTTAGTTTGGGCCAAGCTGGCCCAAAGCAAATGTCCCTAATCTGTCAGCCCGCTGGATGTGCGGTAATTCTGTATGTACCGTAGCTTTGGCTACATACAGCATACTGTGTTGAGCCAATCATAGTGAGCAATGTATTTTAGTAATGAATACAAAGCCTGCTCTGATTGGCTGAGTCAGAGAGGCAGTCTGATGATGTTATAACCTCTGACTTAGCCAATCCGTGCTGGCTTTGTATTTATTAATAGAATACATTGCTCACTGTGATTGGCTCAGCACATTACAGTAATAATGCACATCCAGCAGGCTGACAGATTAGTGGGTGTAAACAAAACGTCTGCTAGAAAAGACCCCATCATGGCTTCACCAGCAAAAAGAAGTAAATATGAAGCAAGTTGGCAAGTAAGAAGTAAATATGAAGCAAGGGTAGTCTTATACAGCGAGAACAACCCAAAACCTATGTTATAACTGGAAAATTAGGGGGTCGTCTTATACGCCCAGTTGCCTTATACGCCGGCATATACGGTATACATAGAAACTTTCCAGATCACAGAAGGAAATCCCAGTGTTTTTTCTTTTTTTATGATTCACAATGATTCACACAGTCAGGTGTAATAAGAAACTTGCTTTGAAGTAATGCAGCAACAGCTCACAATAGACATGGTGGGACAGCAGGGCATACTCACAGTTTCCAACAAGGTGAAGAAGCAGGTTCTAGCCGAACCAACTGCGTCTATTGAGAGGGGACAAAATGTGGCCTGGTCATCTTGTGCCTAATCAGAAAGCTATCCCTCCTTGTCAGGAACCTTTCCCTATCACTAGTACTGTCCCTAACAGACAGGGTACCTTTCCCTACACTACCCACTCGCATGAAGTGTGACAAACCCAGGGGCCAGGGTCGTAAACACCTAAGATATCACACGGGTGACCAATACCCTGGTTCCTTAAAAATCAGCCACGCTTCTGCTTGATTAGTAACTGCTGGTGGGGAGGCAGCCTTAGGCTCCATGTACACGAGACGTTGTTAAAAGTCCCTTTGAATGCTGGAATTGTTAGGACGTTTGAAACGTCCCTTCGGTCGCATTTGTACCCGCGTTTAGCGGGCGTTTGCGGGCGTTTGCGTTTAGAACCGTTCCTAGAGGTCAAAAAAATTATTCCCCTTTAAAATGGAAAAACGCAAACGCTAAACGCGGGTCATCGCGTTCGGACGCGTTCGGTCGCGTAACTGTCAAGGTCTTACCTTTCCTTCCTGTTGGCAGCCATCTTGGATGCTATCTCTTATAAACTCTGTTTGCATCATCACTTTTCTGCTGCCTAGACATTGCTCAGTGATGATGCTGCACACCTGACTGACTATATATATATATATATATATATATATATATATATCACCTGATGGCTTTCAGACCTTGCATTTGTGCTCCAAGGTGCATCACTGCTAGCATTTCTCTGGTCTCTGAGGTTTCTCCATGCATGACTTGGCTTGGCTGATGACCTTCCTGGCTCTGGTTTCCGCACCGGCGGGTGACCCCGCATCAGACGACGACCTGGCTTCGGCAGACTACCCGCTCCTGGACTCTATCTCGGCTTGGATGACTACCTGTTCCTGGACTTAATCCCAGTTGGACGACTACCCGCTTCCGAACTTGACCCTGGCTGTTCTTGATTTTGCTCCTCTCTCTTGCTGTGCGATTATTATTGTTGCATAAATAAATCGCTTTATTTTACTTGCATCTTCGTGTGGTCTGGTTTCCTGGCACCCTGACAGTAACAAGAAGTTGCAGGTTGGGATCAAGCAGAAGCATAGTGCAGAAACAAGCCAAAGGTTGGCAACAAGTGGTGGCAAAGATATAGACAGCAGCATAAGTGACAGGAGCGAAATATTGGCTGGAGAGAGAGCACAATAATCTGGCAAATAGGAAGTGCAGAGACATGACTTAAATCAGGAAGTTAATGGCAGAAACAAAAAATTCAAGGTTCTTGAGAAGCAAGACATAAGGCGAGGTTGTCTAAGCAATCAGGTAGGGAGCTGTCCAGCATCTCAGGTGGCTCAGTGAAAAGAGTTCCTGCCAGACACAACAAAGGTCCTGTGTCGAGACCCTGACAAGACCTTTACCAGATCAGATGACTTCATGGCATGTTTAGGAATAAAATGATCTGCCTTAAAGATTGGACAATATTACCCATCCAGTTGTAGATTTTTCCACATGGCATGCATTGCTTCCTCTTTGATATGATAGTAGTTTATTCTAGCTAGTACATCTTGTGGCACCGTGTCAAGAAGGAAGGTTGGTTTAGGAAATCTATGTGCCCTATCTATGATCAATTCAATATCACTAATCCCAGGTACACGCTTGTGGAACAATTGGCACAGAAAACCATTCAGGTCATGTGCAGAAATTGATTCAGGGATACCGCAAAATTTTATATTTCTGCAGGATCAGTCTTCCATATCTGCCAACTTTGCAGCCATTGTTTGTAAATCTTTTTGTTGTTCTTTATATGCATCCACAAGGTTATTATGAGCAGAAAAAGCATTGTCCATTTTATGCTATACATGAGGCATTCTTTGTTTCGGATCCCGTAGCATTAATAGGGCGTAGCATTTTCATCATATCAATGTGCATGGAATCTTTTTAGTGAAATCAGCATTTCCTTCATATTGACTACTGACAAAGGCTGAGATGAGGATGGAAATTGCTCAAGAGCAGGATTGGTGGAATGCTCTGCAGCACTGTCCTCCATATCCTCCCTGTGTGAGTCACCCTGCTTTGCCTTCTTAAATTTAGCAGGACTGCGTGTGGAAGGACTACCAGGGGGAGAGAGGTAAAGGTCTCCAGAAGGAGAACGGCATACAACTGTACATACCGTTGAGGCCAATCTGCTGGAATCTGAACAGGGCTCCTCTGCATCCATGGGCCGCATGGCTGGGTCAGAGCCATCTTGGTATAAAAGGAGCACATGGAACAGGACTTTAAATAGGGCAGGTGCGGGGGGGGGGGTGATCAGTGGCTGTGGACATGGTTTGGGGGTGTGATCACTGGCTGCGGACATGGTGCAGGGGGTGATTGGTGGTTGCAGACATGGTGCAGCTGGTGGTCAGCGGCTGCTGACATGGTGCAGGTGGTGGTCTGGTCAGAGGCAACGGACATGGTGCAGGGGGTGGTATGAGGCTGTGGACATGGTTCAGGTGGTGGTCTGGTCAGAGGCTGCGGACATGGTGCAGGGGGTAGTCAGAGGCGGGTAAGTGATCCAGAGTCTGGTCTTACCTCTTGATGTGACAATGAGGTGCCGTTACTGCGCCAAGACTGAGTGCCTCACTTTTAAAAATGGTGCCAGGTGGCACCATTACATCACTGCTCATGTACCTGCTTTGCCGAGCATGAACGAGCTTTCCCGATCCCGGAAGGCAGTTTCACTGTCTGCCCACAGCCATACTGTTTATGGGCGCCGCTGTGGAAATTTTGCCTTGACAAAAGGGCACTTTGGGCATCAAGGGGCAGGTGCTCTTGCACCCTCCACCCCCTCCCTGCACATGCCTATTCTGTGGTGCAAAACGAAGGGCTCCTCGTTTGCGCATCTTGCCAGGTGCAGCGCTTTCTGGGGTGCTCGAGGCTAGGGAAAAGGGGCCACTATGTCACTGGGATCAGTCGCTAGACAGTCTTTAGAGCCGGAGCTCGTCTAGAAAGCAGTTGTCCCCTCTGCCAGCCAGACACGCTCCCTGATTGAACAATATTTATGATTATTCCCAATCCAAATAGATTCTCAGTTAAGCTAAACCAATGATAATAGATGTATATTTTCTTGTGGTTGGTTGAAAGCTTTCCTTGAAGAGAATGTTAAATATATTTTAGGCTTTAGAGCAGAAGAAGGTCATGGTGATTTTTTTCAAATGCTGGAAAGGCAACAATGCCCTATTATCAATACAGTTCTGCATAATGAAAGAAACTACGCTGATGAATGTGAGAAGTAAAAAAACTGAACATTCTATTGGAGTCTGTCCTGCTCCCTAAGCAATATATCTGTTTAAAAATATAAAAAGGACAGTAAGCAGGGATACACATTTTCATTGCATATTATACATCACTGCATGTCTAAGATTAGACCTTGTTTTTCTTTTTTTTTTTGCTAGTTATGTGACTATTTATATCTTCTAGTGACTGAAATAGAGGCTATAAAAGGCCTTTTATGTAAAAAACAGTGTGTTTATTAGATTAAGGACAATAATGGGGTCTTGAAATGGAAAACAAACTAATTATGGATGTTCTCATATTAAAGAGAAGCTGCATACAACAATTAAATAAATCAGTGTCCATCCTTTTTTAGATAACATCTAATGTAGGATAGTGTTGAAGGTCACTTGGTTTACAGTCACATAACATTCAGAGACCTCCTTTCTCCTTTCACCTCTCTCTTGCTATATTTTCTTTGTTGGGGAGTTGAAGATAGAAAGAAAGATACAAAGGAAAACATAGAAACTTAGAAATATCTGACCTGCACATTCATTACTCTTTGATTGGTGTTCCCAGAGCAGTAAATTAGTGACAGGGTGATTTAAAACATTGGTTTGCCATGATGTATTACACCTATGCCTAGATGAAATACAGAAGTCCTGCGCAACTTGGTTATTAGAGATGATCGAACTTTTGAAAAGTTTGGTTCGGCCAGAACACCCGAACTTCCCGAAAATCAATGGGACCCGAACTTCGGTAATCACCATTTACTATTAATCACACAAAAAAAGTTCTTAAAAATTGTCGTTTTTGATAGAGAGCCAATTATTGAAAAAATTATTGAAAAAAAAAAAGAGATTTCTTTGGATTTAGTGTCTGGGGGGTCTAAAAAGTGTACCTGTGAAGTTTCAGCTCTGTAGCATGTCCAGAACCAGAAAAAAAGATAATTTTTCTTAGAATTTCAATAGCGCAGGGATGGAGCTACGCTCCTTTCACATCTGGGCGTTTTTGTCTCAGGCGTTTATTGGGCATTTTTGGGCGTCTTTGGAGGCAGGCATGATATCTGAACTTCTGTATAGGGGTATATATATATATATATATATATCAGTGGTGGCTGGTGAAGTTTTAAGATGGGGGGCGCAAGACCCCGCCCTTCCATTTGGACCCCTCCCATTTCTCAGAGGCACCACCCCTTATAGACTCCACCCATTTTGTCCCCTGTATTTTGCTTGTGTGAAAAAATTCTCCCAATGTATCACATATTAAGGGGTCCATCAGTACTAGTATATCCCATAATAGGGAGCAGGGGCCCTATTATGGGATATACTGTGAGAGACACCCTATTCTGGGATACACTGACTGAGAGTGGCACAAACCCCACAGTACAGACCCCCCCCAGCACAAACCCCTCAAGCACAAACCTCACAGTACAGACCCCCTAGCACAAACCCCACAGTACAGACCCCCTAGCACAAACCCCACAGTACAGACCCCCTAGCACTAATCCTACAGTACAGACCCCCTAGCACAAACCCCACAGTACAGACCCCCTAGCACTAATCCCACAGTACAGATCCCCTAGCACAAACCCCACAGTACATGCCCCCTTCAATGTAGGGACCAGTATATATGCCCCCTTTCAATGCAGTGACCAGCACACATGTCCCCAATGCAGTGACCAGCGTACATGTCCCCAATGCAGTGACCCAGCGTACATGTCCCCAATGCAGTGACCAGCGTACATGTCACCAATGCAGTGACCAGCGTACATGTCCCCAATGCAGTGACCAGCATACATGTCCCCAATGCAGTGACCAGTGTACATGTCCCCAATGCAGAGATCAGCGTGCGTGCCTCCAATGCAGTGACCAGCATACATGTCCCCGATGCAGTGACCAGCATACATGCCCCCAATGCAGTGACCAGCATACATGCCCCAAATGCAGTGACCAGCGTACATGTCCCCAATGCAGTGACCTGCATACATGTCCCCAATGCAGAGATCAGCGTGTGTGCTTCCAATGCAGTGACCAGCATACATGTCCCCAATGCAGAGATCAGCATGCGTGCTTCCAATGCAGTGACCAGTGTACATGTCCCCAATGCAGAGATCAGTGTGTGTGCTTCCAATGCAGCCAGTGACCAGTGTACATGTCCCCAATGCAGAGATCAGCGTGCGTGCCTCCAATGCAGCCAGTGACCAGTGTATATGTCCCCAATGCAGAGATCAGCGTGCGTACCTCCAATGCAGCCAGTGACCAGTGTATATGTCCCCAATGCAGAGATCAGCGTGCGTGCTTCCAATGCAGCCAGTGACCAGTGTACATGTCCCCAATGCAGAGATCAGCGTGCGTGCCTCCAATGCAGCCAGTGACCAGTGTACATGTCCCCAATGCAGAGATGAGCGTGCATGCTTCCAATGCAGCCAGTGACCAGTGTAAATGTCCCCAATGCAGAGATCAGCATGCGTGCTTCCTATGCAACCAGTGACCAGTGTACTTGTCCCCAATGCAGAGATCAACGTGTGCGCCTCCAATGCAGCCAGTGACCAGTATACATGTCCCCAATGCAGAGATCAGCGTGCGTGCTTCCAATGCAGCCAGTGACCAGCGTACATGCGATGTCCCCAATGCAGAGATCAGCTTGCGTGCCCCCTTCAAAGCAGACACTTACCTCACTAGTCATGGACGGCGTACTGCTTTGAGTCGGCCCGGGGCAGCGGCGGGATGCGGTGCGAAGTGGTGACACGATCTTCTTCTTCCTCACGCGCGGCGGCGGCTCTCATGTCTCCTCTTCTCTGGTGGGCGGGAACTGAAGGTGAACGTGACGCCGGGGCGGTGCACCGCTCCCAGGCGTCACGTCACCAGGTCCGATGTCCTCCTGTGATTGGTCCAGGCTGGACTCTGGACCAATCACAGCCCGGACAACGTTAAAGTGGGGTGTGTCGGGGCGCATTGCTCTGCGCCCCGACACACCCCCAGAAGAGCGCCAATCGGCGCCTCTGCCGGGTGAGGGTGGGGTCAAAAACCCCACCCCCCCATACCCAGCACACAGTCCAGCGCCCCTAGTGGGCGAAAACTTGACTTTTTTTTTTTATTTAATCTTTTTTTTTCTGCTTAATTTGGGGGGGCGCCCCTGCGCCCTCTATGGGCGGGCCGCCACTGATATATATATATATATATATATATATATATATATATATATATATATATATATAGAATAAAAAAAAAACATTTTGAAGCCCTAACACCCAATAAATGCCCCTAAAAATTGCTTAGGGTTCTGGGTCATGCCCCAGGGACTATTAATCACACAAAAAAAAGTTCTTAAAAATTTTCGTTTTTGATAGAGAGTCAATTATTGAAAAAATTATTGAAAAAAGAAAAAAGAGATTTCTTTGGATTTAGTGTCTGGGGGGTCTACAAAGTGTACCTGTGAAGTTTCAGCTCTGTAGCATGTCCAGAACCAGAAAAAAAAAAAAAATTTTCTTAGAATTTTTATTAGCGCAGGGATGAGGTTCCGCTCCTTTCACACCTGGGCATTTTTGTTTCAGGCGTTTATTGGGCATTTTTTGGACGTCTTTGGAGGCAGGCATGACATCTGAACTTCTGTATAGGGGTATATATACACACACACACACATATATATATATATATATATATATATATATATATATATATATATATGTACACACATACACACACATAGGTGTGAAAGGAGCGGAACCCCATCCCTGCAAATAATGTCATTAGCGCAGGGATGGGGTTCCGCTCCTTTCACACCTATATGTGTGTATGTGTATATATATACATATATGTGTGTGTATATATACCCCTACACAGAAGTTCAGATGTCATGCCTGCCGCCAAAGACGCCCAAAAAATGCCCAATAAACGCCTGCAACAAAAACGCCCAGGTGTGTTGTTGCAGGCGTTTATTGGGCATTTTTTGAGTGTCTTTGGAGGCAGGCATGACATCTGAACTTCTGTATAGGGGTATATACACACACACACATATATATATATATATATATATATATATATATATATATATATATATATATACACATACACACATATAGGTGTGAAAGGAGCGGAACCCCATCCCTGCAAATAATTTCATTAGCGCAGGGATGGGGTTCCGCTCCTTTCACACCTATATGTGTGTATGTGTATATATACATATATGTGTGTGTGTGTATATATACCCCTACACAGAAGTTCAGATGTCATGCCTGCCTCCAAAGACGCCCAAAAAATGCCCAATAAACGCCTGCAACAAAAACGCCCAGGTGTGTTGTTTCAGGCGTTTATTGGGCATTTTTTGGGCATCTTTGGAGGCAGGCATGACATCTGAACTTCTGTATAGGGGTATATATACACACACACACATATATATATATATATATATATATATACACATACACACATATAGGTGTGAAAGGAGCGGAACCCCATCCCTGCTCTACTAAAAATTCTAAGAAAAATTATCTTTTTCTTCTTGCGGTCACCCTGACATGGATGAGTTCGGTCACCCTGGCATAGCAGTCAGAGTCAGTTCACCCTAAACTACACTACGGTCACCCTGAAACTTAACACTTTCCCTACAGAAACTATATTTTTGAATCTAACTATAGTGGTATATAGTACCCTAACTACACTTCATATCCCTTTCCTCACACTGTCACGAACCGGCAGGACTGGTAGTGGATCCTCTGGACCAGAGAGACGATGGCGCGGGTTGTACTAGAGGACCGGTTCTAAGCAGTTACTGGTCTTCACCAGAGCCCGCTGCAAGGCGGGATGGATTTGCTGCGGCGGTAACTACCAGGTCGTGTCCCCTAGTAACAACTCGATCTCTCTGGCAGCTGATATGGCGTGGTACACAGGGAGTAGGCAAGAGCGTAGTCGGACGTAGCAGAGGTCAGGGCAGGCAGCAGAGGTTCAAAGGCGAGATGTCGGTAGCAAGGATTCGGCAACAGGCAAAGCAAACAAACACAGAAGGGAACACTTTCACAGAGGCACAAGGCACAAAGATCCGGCAGGAAGCTGTGTGAGGAGAAGGTATTAATGAGCAGTGCACAGGTGAAGCCTAATTAAGTCAGCACTGCCTTTCACAAACCTTAACCCTTAATAACCAGTCTGGGCCAGGTACCAATCACCTGTGCACTGGTCCTTTAGATCTAAGAGTCCCGGTGCGCTGTGAGCGCTTCGAGGCCAGCAGGGGGCCCAGAGCGCTGAGCGTAAAACACACACTAATAATTGCTAAATGACACTTTTGCAGCAGGAGTAACAGAACTGCTTCCACTCTCTTCCACAGCCCCTGTATTACAGTGCTAGAGATTTGGCGGGGCTATGTTATATACTAGGGGGCATATTCACTACTGATTGGCCTCTGGACCCCCTAGTCACTCAAATCACATTCCTAGCATCCTCCTGCCCCCTCAATTGGCTTTTACTCACGTTTCTGGTCCAATCACAGGCTTTTAAAGCCCAGTTCCTGTCCCATTGCATTTTGGGCGGTTCTGGTGCCGAATTCCGAACTTTTAGCGCAAAAAGTTTGGAATTCGGCCGAATTTCGAACAGTCAATGTTCGGGTCGAAACGACGGTCGACCCAAACCGTTCGATCATCCCTATTGGTTATACCTTCTGTACATATGTATGGCTGTGAATTCAATTGGTCACCTTTAACCTGTAAAGCAGGTAGGCAGGTAAGCAACCTCCCTCCTCCCATTCTGTAATAAGCGTATCCTATTCTCAGAAATAAAAAAATAAAAAAACTGGAATATCTTTTTCTTGGCTTGAGTGACAATTTATATAACATATGTACAGACAAAGAAACATTCCTTTTTATCAGGGGAAAACAAAACAATAGTATAACTTACGTAAAAAAACACAGCATTTATATGGCTGATGTTAAACTAACCTTAGATTCCATACATTATCCAGTTATTAGGTACCCTTTGCTCAGCATTAGATTTCACACTATTAGAAAAAATAGACAAAGTTAGAAAACAATGACATGATTTATGGATTAGAAGTAGTATTATCTGCATGTTTTAGTTTTTACAAGTAAAATAACTTTTACTAAGTAACAGTTATAGTAATAGTAATAGTTATAGTAATAGCCACAAGGTGGAGCAAGAACACCAGTCTTTTATACTCATGCCGCAAATATTTTGTTTCTTGTTAAATCCTGACAAACATGAAAGATATTTCATGTTTAACCTCCCTGGCGGTATGATTCTTTCCGATTTTAGGTGCTGAAAGCGGTACCATTATTTTGCATGTAATTCTTAACCACTTGCCGACCGCCCACAGTATATTTACTGCGGCAGTCAGCCCCTCACAGGCAAAGCGACGTAGGACTACGTCGCTAGCCTGTGAGGCTCTAGGGGGCGAGCGCGCGCCGCCGGAGGCGCGCTCCCGCCCCCGCTCGCTCCTGCACATCCCCGCGTGTGTGTCACTCGCGAGATCGTCCGGTGCAGAGGGAGAAAGGCTGGCGGCTGATGTAAACAAAGCCGCCTGTCATTCTTCCCTGTGTAAGAACAGAGATCATACGGTCCTGCTATGTAGGATCGTATGTCTCTGTTGTTACACCACTAGCCACGCCCCTTTACAGTTAGAA
This sequence comes from Pelophylax lessonae, assembly GCF_965119305.1. NCBI lineage: Eukaryota > Metazoa > Chordata > Amphibia > Anura > Ranidae > Pelophylax > Pelophylax lessonae. The sequence continues at coordinate 293,570,090 of NC_138771.1, read as the reverse complement.
GCACGCCCCTAGGGACACACTTAACCCCTGGATGTCTAAAAAAGTTAACCCCTTCCCTGCCAGTATCATTTTTACAGTAACAGTGCAGTAGACGCAATACCTTTTGCGCAAACCAATCAAAATACGCTTATTGCGATTTTTTTTACCAAACATATGTTACAGAAAACAAATAGGGCCTGGTCAGGAATGGGAATGCGGACAGCTGAGGCACTCTTGGACATTGCTGGATAGAGATGGGGTACAGGTAAGTATTAGGGGTGCTGAGGGGGGCTGCTGCACACAGAAGGCTTTTTATCCTAATGCATAGAATGCACCAAGGTAAAAAAAACCTTCTGACGACACTATAATACCATAAATACTAAAACTATATATATATATATATATATATATATATACACACACACACACTGTATATATACTATTTATACTATACTATACTATACTATACTATAGTACTACTGCAATTTTGCCTATAGTTAGCTTTTTAGAACGTAGTGATAAGAACGTCCCGCTTAAAATTCCACATCCCTAAATTTTATGAAAGACCCAAAATATTACAAGAAGAAGGGACTGAAATTGAGGTCACATAAATAATATAAAATATTTTATTGATACAAGTTAAAAATACCATATATGTACAGTATAAATTCATATCAGAAATATGTCAGAAGATGTCTGAGGGCCAGCTCACACACAATGGAGAGCTGCCGTAGTGATTTCCCCTCCGATAGCTGCCCATTCTGGTTGTGGTAATGGGCGGTATAGTGCGTGATTCAGAGCACAAAGCTCCTTTTTTTTCTCACTGAACTTTATTTGAAGTATACAATTGTACACTTTATTCATGTTCATGAATAAGACAATCCAAAAAGCAGTTCAAATTCCAGGCAAAGGGTCAGTAACAGGTGAATCCAAAATGGCAGGGTAAAGCAGACAGGCAGCGCTCTGCGCTGCAGCACGGTGCAATGCAGTTCTGTACAGTGCGCTGCTATAAAATGCTGCACGTCTACATTTTTCATAGCATCCTGCAGCAAAGCTTGAGACTGTGTTGCGGTGTGAATGGGACACACAGGAAACAATTGTTTTCTGTATGTCCTTGGGGTTGACAGGCGCTTTACAATGTGTGAATTCACCCTAAAAGAAGGGAGGAGACTCTATATAATCTCCCTCCTTATGGAAAATGTTTTATGTAGTGGCTACTGTATTTTCTTTTTATTAGACATTGGATCTTTTACTTCTGATATTCATCCTATCCCTACTGAGGAAGCATAGGTGTGCAAAACATGTTTAACCACTTGCCGACCGCCGCAAGTAAATATACTGCGGCGGTCAGCCCCGGCCAGGCAAAGTGACGTATATATACGTCACTAGCCTGTGACTGGCTTGTGAGCCAATAGCGAGCGAGCGCGCGCCCGCTGAGGCGCGCGCCGGCCGCGGCTCGTTCACTAAGCAGTCAGTGTGTGTGACCGTCGGACCCGATGTCCGCCGGTCACTCAGCGATCGTCGGTAGAGAAGGAGAAAGGCAGGTGGCTAATGTAAACAAGCCGCCTGTCACTCTCCCCTGTGTAAAAATGGAGATCAGACGGTTCTACTATGTAGAACCGTTGATCTCTGTTTTTACAATAGTAGACATGTCCCATCACAGTTAGAAACATGCCCCTAGGACACACTTAACCTCTCCCTCTCCAATACAGTTAACCCCTTCCCTGCCAGTGTCATTTTTACAGTAACAGTGCATATGTATAGCACTGATTACTGCAGTAATGTCACTGGTAACCCCAAAAGTGTAAAAAATGTCAGTCAAGGGTCCAATCTATCCGCCGCAATGTCGCAGTCCCGCAAAAAAAATCGCAGATCACCGCCATTACTCGTTTAAAAAAACCCACCAAAAATGACAAAAATCTTTACCTTTGTTAGTAAACGCGATAACTTTTGCGCAAACCAATCAAAATACGCTTTTTGCGATTTTTTTTTACCAAACATATGTAGCATAAAACAAATTGGCCGAAAATTTTAAAAATTTTTGATTTTTAATTTTTTTTGGGAATTTCATATAAAAAAATGTGAAAAATGTTGTTATTTATGCAAAATTTACGCTCTTTTTTTGTTTATAGCGCATGATCAAAAAATCGCACAGGTGATCAAATACCACCAAAAGAAAGCTCTGTTTGTGGGAAAAAAAGGACGTCAAATTCGTTTAGGTACAGCGTCGCACGACCGCGCAATTGTCCGTTAAAGTCACGCAGTAAAAAAATCGCAAAAAAAACCCTGGTCAGGAAGGGGGTAAAATCTTCCGGGGCTTAAGTGGTTAGGGAGTGTTCCTTTTCCTATTGTATTTTATGGTTAATGGATAGTATAGTACATTTACTGTATTTCTATAGGTGAGCTGAATAATTGACAGTATAAGGAAACAGAGGTGATAATAGGACACTTATATATATAGGGACTGTTCGGAGCTTTAGACACACCCTTCTACTTCTACTCTACAGCTCACCACCCACTCTCTGCTCTGTTGCTGAGCAATGGAAACAATAACCCTTATGCACCCACTGACCGATGGTGGTGTTAGCATACAAACTCCTTGTAAAGAACTGTGCTCTTCCAAATCCACCTCATGAAACAGATGCACACCCTGCTCACCTTCTAGTTAGATCCCTAAAATTATAAAAGTTTTAACTGCTCTTTGTTATAAAGAGAGATGCACTCCTCACATCCAGCTCCATGAAGGTAGGCACAATATTAGGAAAGGGTTAATTCTTTTTCACTCCTTGCAGCATTGAAACCCATGTTAGAAAGCACAAAAGCCAGAAATCATAGTGTTCACTGCATATTTATTAAGGCGCCAATTGCTCTAAATAAGGCACTTATACAATGAGCAAGAAAGCATAGAGGATACAGCTGGGGGGGGGGGGGGTATCAGACAGCTCAAGACTTAAAGAGGTTGTAAACCCCCAGACGAAAAAAAAAACAAAAAACCTGTAAGACAAAGGCATAGTATGCATCGCATACAAGCTCATTATGAAATACTTACCTTAGAACGAAGCCCTTCCAGCAGCGCAGGCTCACCGCTGAGACGGCTGACATCTTCCACGGTGTCTCTTCCGGGTTTGCAGGCTCCAGCGCTGTGAGTGGCCGGAGCCTCTATGACGTCACTCTGGCGCATGCACGCGGAAGTCACCTGTTTGCGGCACGGGCTCTGAAGGTTTGGCACGGTGCAAGTTTAGGAGATATTCACAGTACCTACAGGAAAGCCTTATAATAAGCTTACCTGTAGGTACAAGTGGTGTAACCAAGTTTACAACCACTTTAAGGCTGCCACTTCTCTCTATGGGGATCACTCAGACATGTCCATGAGCATGATGATGTCATTAGGGTTCAACCCTTTATGGTATGGTCCAATCAAGTCTTCTTCGGTAATCTAATTGCTCCAGTGTTGTCCCAGCTGCAGCATTTCTCCTTCACTTCCTGGTAAGGAAACACAGGCAGCACCATAGGCTCTTGCTACTGTCAGTCAAACTCCTGTAAGCAGGGAGTGGAGGCAGGCCTTACCAGAGCTGTGTGTGTCTATATCAATCCCAGACCAGGAGCACTCCTGCATGGGTGCTCTATAGCAAGCAGCGTACTAAGGGGGCACTTGTATAAAAAATGAGTGGACAGCGCCAGGGAGGGACCACCAAAGAGGAGGGACTACTTTGTGCAAAACCATTGCACAGAGCTGATACACACAATCTCTTTTTTTTTTTAAAGCAATAAATGTTAGCAGTCTATAATATCCCTTCATTACTGGGCCATTTTTCAGTTTTCAGTACTGTGATAGTTTGACTGAAAATGACTTGGTCATGGAACACTGTACCCAAAATAATTTTATAAATATATTTTTTAGAGAGATATACAGATCTTATTGCGGTATTTAGTTGTTGTCGTTTTTTTTTTTTTCATATTCTACTGTAGAAAAGAAAATGGACTAAATTATTTGAAAAATAAATCTGTTTTCCTTGCTTTCTGTTAATAACCTAGCAAATATATACAGTGGGGATCGAAAGTTTGTGCACCCCAGGTAAAGATTTGTATTAATGTGCATAAAGAAGCAAAGGAAAGATGGAAAAATCTCCAAAAGGCATCAAATTACAGATTAGACATTCCTATAATATGTCAACAAAAGTTAGATTTTATTTCCATAATTTACACTTTCAAAATAACAAAAAACAAAAAAATGGCGTCTGCAAAAGTTTGGGCACCCTGCAGAGTTAATATCTTGTACTGCCCCCTTTGGCAAGTACCCCAGCTTGTAAACGCTTTTTGTAGCCAGCCAAGAGTCTTTCAATTCTTGTTTGAGGTATCTTTGCCCATTCTTCCTTACAAAAGTCTTCCAGTTCTTTGAGATTTCTGGGCTGTCTGTCACGCACTGCTCTTTTAAGGTCTATCCATAGATTTTCAATTATGTTAGGTCAGGAGATTGTGAAGGCCATGGCAAAACCTTCAGTTTACGCCTCTTGATGTAATCCCCCGTGGATTTCGAGGTGTGTTTAGGATCATTATCCATTTGTAGAAGCCATCCTCTCTTTAACTTCAGCTTTTTCACAGATGGCATCAAGTTACCATCCAAAATTTGCTGACATTTTATTGAATCCATTTTTCCTTCTACTCGTGAGATGTTCCCTGTGCCACTGGCTGCAATACAACCCCAAAGCATGATTGATCCACTCCCATGCTTAACAGTTGGACAGAGGTTCTTTTCATTAAATTCTGCGCCCCTTCTTCTCCAAACGTACCTGTGCTTATTCCGGCCAAAAAGTTCCATTTTAACCTCATCGGTCCACAGAACTTGTTTCCAAAATGCATCAGGCTTGTCTATATGTGTGACAGAACCATCTGACTTTGTATTATATTGTTGCTGCCTCCTTTCGTCTGTTTGTTCGGCTGTTCCACGGCCCGTACAGCCCCCCTTTGTTCCCCTATGTTTTAGCTGCTACGCTCCAAATTCCTTTAAAGAGGTTGTCACTATGTCTGCAAATTCAATGTGTATTAGCTGCAGATTGAGGGGGGGGGGATTGTTTCCAGCAGCCCCCTCCTAAAGAATGTCTATTGATTAACTCAGTGCTTTTGTCTAAAATAGGACAGTATGTTAATAGGGTCTGAGACTATTGATAAGCATGTTAATGAGCTCACCTGGCTGTAATTACACAGTCATTGTTCATGTGTAGTGTTGAGCGAACACGGACTGTATTATTCGTGTTCGTACCGAATAATTGGATTTTTTGTACCCGAACACGGACACGGACACTTTACTGTATGTTCGGGTAAAAATCCGTGTTCGGTCGTTTTATTTCCGGGTTTTGCATGCTTTGGCGCTCTTTTCATAGCGGGCTTTCAACAGCCAATCAACAATCGTTTAACTGGTGTGCCTTAAGCCATCCCAGCCATGCCTGCAAATGTCTCAGTAGCTGTGATTGGCCGTCTGAAGCATGTGACCAAGTCTTTATAAGTTCCAGGCAGCCGCAGCGGCTTCATTCTGCTGCTTAGATCAGGGACAGAGCACACATACGTGCTGGCTGCTGATTAGGGAAAGACAGGCAGGGAAAATGAATTGGTGTCCGGATAGAATTGAGGGACAGGTCGGAGTGTTTAGGCAGGGCGAGTTGTAGGCATTTTAGGGATAGAGTCTGCTGAATTATAGGGTCAGTGTCTTCTACAAACTACAATCGATATTGCTGTGTGGGGGGTGGGGTCTGCACTCAATCCTGATCTACGATCTCTTCTCAATCCTGTTAGGGAGAGGCTGCTGCTGAATTTTAGGGTCAGAGTGTTCTACAAACTACAATCGATATTGCTGTGTGGGGTCTGCACTTAGTCCCGATCTACGATCTCTTCTCAATCCTGTTAGGGAGAGGCTGCTGCTGAATTTTAGGGAAACTGTGTTCTACAAACTACAATCGATATTGCTGTGTGGTGTGGGATAGGAGATAGGCAGGTGTCAGTGATCCACATCCATTTTTCTGTGTGTGAGCTGCAGTGAACACAATCTTTTTGGGCTGCAGTGAACACAATCTTTTTGGGGTGCAGTGAACAACATCCTTTTAGGGTGCAGTGAACACAATCTTTGTGGGGTGCAGTGAACAACATCCTTTTAGGGTGCAGTGAACACAATCTTTGTGGGGTGCAGTGAACAACATCCTTTTAGGGTGCAGTGAACACAATCTTTTTGGGGTGCAGTGAACAAAATCATTTTTGGGGTGCAGTGAACAACATCCTTTTTGGGGTGCAGTGAACACAATCTTTTTGGGGTGCAGTGAACAAAATCCTTTGTGGGGTGCAGTGAACACAATCTTTGTGGGGTGCAGTGAACACAATCTTTTTGGGGTGCAGTGAACAAAATCCTTTTTGGGGTGCAGTGAACAACATCCTTTTTGGGGTGCAGTGAACATCCTTTTTGGGGTGCAGTGAACACAATCTTTTTGGGGTGCAGTGAACAAAATCCTTTGTGGGGTGCAGTGAACACAATCTTTGTGGGGTGCAGTGAACAACATCCTTTTAGGGTGCAGTGAACACAATCTTTGTGGGGTGCAGTGAACAACATCCTTTTAGGGTGCAGTGAACACAATCTTTGTGGGGTGCAGTGAACACAATCTTTTTGGGGTGCAGTGAACAAAATCCTTTTTGGGGTGCAGTGAACAACATCCTTTTTGGGGTGCAGTGAACACAATCTTTTAGGGGTGCAGTGAACAAAATCCTTTGTGGGGTGCAGTGAACACAATCTTTGTGGGGTGCAGTGAACACAATCTTTTTGGGGTGCAGTGAACAACATCCTTTTTGGGGTGCAGTGAACATCCTTTTTGGGGTGCAGTGAACACAATCTTTTTGGGGTGCAGTGAACAAAATCCTTTGTGGGGTGCAGTGAACACAATCTTTGTGGGGTGCAGTGAACACAATCTTTTTGGGGTGCAGTGAACAAAATCCTTTTTGGGGTGCAGTGAACATCCTTTTTGGGGTGCAGTGAACACAATCTTTTTGGGGTGCAGTGAACAAAATCCTTTGTGGGGTGCAGTGAACACAATCTTTGTGGGGTGCAGTGAACACAATCTTTGTGGGGTGCAGTGAACAACATCCTTTTTGGGGTGCAGTGAACAACATCCTTTTAGGGTGCAGTGAACACAATCTTTGTGGGGTGCAGTGAACAACATCCTTTTAGGGTGCAGTGAACACAATCTTTGTGGGGTGCAGTGAACAACATCCTTTTAGGGTGCAGTGAACACAATCTTTGTGGGGTACAGTGAACAGAATCTTTGTGGGGTGCAGTGAACACAATCTTTGGGGGGGTACAGTGAACACAATCTTTTTGGGGTACAGTGAACAAAATCCTTTTAGGGTGCAGTGAACACAATCTTTGTGGGGTGCAGTGAACAAAATCATTTTTGGGGTGCAGTGAACACAATCTTTTTGGGGTGCAGTGAACAAAATCCTTTGTGGGGTGCAGTGAACAACATCCTTTTCGGGATGCAGTGAACAAAATCCTTTTAGGGTGCAGTGAACACAATCTTTGTGGGGTACAGTGAACACAATCTTTGTGGGGTGCAGTGAACACAATCTTTGTGGGGTACAGTGAACACAATCTCATACTTCTGAAGATTTGAGGGTGCTGCCTGTTCCATACTCCTCCTCCTACTCCTCATCCATCCTTTTAGGAGTACAAACAATAGTAATTGGGGCCTAGTGTGGTGGTGTACATGTGAGATACATACACTTTTTTTTTGATCATATTTTCTATTCCGCTATTTAATTAAAACCTTTGGGTATAAACAATTAAATTGCGTGATAGTCTGTGTCGGTACGTGTGAGATCCACCTTTCCAAGTTTTTGAGGTTCATCTCATACTTCTGAAGATTTGAGGGTGCTGCCTGTTCCATACTCCTCCTACTCTTCCTACTCCTCATCCATCCTTTTAGGGGTACAAACAATAGTAATTGGGGCCTAGTGTGGTGGTGTACGTGCGAGATACATACACTTTTTTTGATCATATTTCCTATTCCGCTATTCAATAAAAACCTTTCGGGGAACAATTAAATTGCGTGATAGTCTGTGTCGGTACGTGTGAGATCCACCTTTCCAAGTTTTTGGGGTTCATCTCATACTTCTGAAGATTTGAGGGTGCTGCCTGTTCCATACTCCTCCTCCTACTCCTCAACCATCCTTTTAGGGGTACAAACAATAGTAATTGGGGCCTAGTGTGGTGGTGTACGTGTGAGATACATACACTTTCTTTTTGATCATATTTTCTATTCCGCTATTCAATTAAAACCTTTGGGGATCAATTAAATTGCGTGATAGTCTGTGTCGGTACGTGTGAGATCCACCTTTCCAAGTTTTTGGGGTTCATCTCATACTTCTGAAGATTTGAGGGTGCTGCCTGTTCCATACTCCTCCTCCTACTGCTCAACCATCCTTTTAGGGGTACAAACAATAGTAATTGGGGCCTAGTGTGGTGGTGTATGTGTGAGATACATACACTTTCTTTTTGGTCATATTTTCTATTCCGCTATTCAATTAAAACCTTTGGGGATCAATTAAATTGCGTGATAGTCTGTGTCGGTACGTGTGAGATCCACCTTTCCAAGTTTTTGGGGTTCATCTCATACTTCTGAAGATTTGAGGGTGCTGCCTGTTCCATACTCCTCCTCCTACTGCTCAACCAGCCTTTTAGGGGTACAAACAATAGTAATTGGGGCCTAGTGTGGTGGTGTACGTGTGAGATGCATACACTTTCTTTTTGATCATATTTTCTATTCCGCTATTCAATTAAAACCTTTGGGAATCAATTAAATTGCGTGATAGTCTGTGTCGGTACGTGTGAGATCCACCTTTCCAAGTTTTTGGGGTTCATCTCATACTTCTGAAGATTTGAGGGTGCTGCCTGTTCCATACTCCTCCTCCTACTCCTCATCCATCCTTTTAGGGGTACAAACAATAGTAATTGGGGCCTAGTGTGGTGGTGTACGTGTGAGATACATACACTTTCTTTTTGATCATATTTTCTATTCCGCTATTCAATTAAAACCTTTGGGGATCAATTAAATTGCGTGATAGTCTGTGTCGGTACGTGTGAGATCCACCTTTCCAAGTTTTTGGGGTTCATCTCATACTTCTGAAGATTAGAGGGTGCTGCCTGTTCCATACTCCTCCTCCTACTCCTCATCCATCCTTTTAGGGGTACAAACAATAGTAATTGGGGCCTAGTGTGGTGGTGTACGTGTGAGATACATACACTTTCTTTTTGATCATATTTTCTATTCCGCTATTCAATTAAAACCTTTGGGGATCAATTAAATTGCGTGATAGTCTGTGTCGGTACGTGTGAGATCCACCTTTCCAAGTTTTTGAGGTTCATCTCATACTTCTGAAGATTTGAGGGTGCTGTCTGTTCCATACTCCTCCTACTCCTCATCCATCCTTTTAGGGGTAGAAACAATAGTAATTGGGGCCTAGTGTGGTTGTGTACGTGTGAGATACATACACTTTTTTGGATCATATTTCCTATTCCGCAATTCAATAAAAACCTTTCTAGGGCAAGATCTTAAATTACAGAAATATGAGGAGACCGTCAAATAAGGGCCGTGGCCTGGGCCGTGGTGCTGCTGGTAGAGCTCCTGTTGCAAGGAGAGGACGTGGTCGATCTGTGCCAGCTACACGCACAAGTGAAACACCTTCCTCAAGTGTGAGTAGGCGACAGAACCTGCATCAGTATTTGGTAGGGCATCATACGCCTCTAGAAGTGAAGAGGCCAGAACAAGTGGAGGCGATAGTAGATTGGTTTGCTGCTGACAGTGCCTCCAGTTCCTTCACATTGTCTCCCACCCAGTCTACTGCAGAAAGGTCACAGTTGGCACCTGCAGCCGATGTCCAACCGTCTTTCACCTCACCCCCTTGCAAATCAGGCAAGCAGTCTGAGCCCCAAGCCATACAGCAGTCTCTTCTTCTTTTTGATGACTCTGTCAGCAGGGTTTCCCAGGGCCATCCACCTAGCCCTGCCCCAGAAGTGGAAGAGATTGAGTGCAGCGATGCCCAACCACTTATTTCTCAAGATGAGTACATGCAAGGACCATCGCAGCACGTCTCCGATGATGACGAAACGCAGGTGCCAACTGCTGCGGCGTTCAGCATTGTGGAGACCGACAAGGAGGGCAGGGGTGAAGGAGGAGGAGGTCGCCAACGCAACCAGGGCACCGCCAGCACCTCAGAAGGCAGGGTTAGCATGGCCGAAATGTGGAAAAGCTTTGTCAGCACGCCACAACAAACAGCAGCACCAGCAGCTCAGATGGAACGTCTTAGCAGGAGGCAGCATTTTACCAACATGGTGGAGCAGTATGTGTGCACACGCCTACATGTAGTGAATGACGGGTCTGCCCCCTTCAACTTCTGGGTCTCCAAATTGGGCACATGGCCTGAGCTTGCCCTTTACGCCTTGGAGGTGCTGGCGTGCCCTGCAGCCAGTGTATTATCTGAACGTGTATTTAGCACGGCTGGGGGCGTTATAACAGACAAGCGCAGCCGCCTGTCCAGAGACAATGTGGACAAGCTCACGTTCATTAAAATGAACCAGGCATGGATCCCACGGGACTTTTCCGTACCTTATGCAGAATAGCAATGGATACCGACCTTACCCACCCATTGTTCCATTTTTGCTCTTTCTTACTCTTTTGGGGTGTACCCTCATTTAAAATTTGTGAAAAGAAGCAGTGTTGGCTACCTCGTCCTCCTCCTCAGGGCCAGATTAACGTAGGGGCTATTGGAGCTGCAGCTCCAGGCCCCTACCTTTTATATAGGCCCCGGGTTGGCCATATTCACTGTTACCGCTCTTCTGTCACTTGTAAACACAGAAGTCTGGCTTCTATGCTCGCTTCCCCAGGCAGCACCCTCAGAACCTCCCCACACAGCGCGAAGGCCGGACAAGGAGGGACAGTTGCCGATGCATGGATGTGTTTATGGGCTTCAGAGACAGCATCCCATGTTGAATTAGGCATACATGGCTGCACCCTTCCTCCTCTGGGTGCATGCCAAGGCACGGCCCTTAAGGCCCTTCAAAATCCTCAGCACCAAGCCCATGATGCTCTTAATCCGGCCCTGGTCCTCCTCCACCGCCGCTTCCACCTACACCGCCCATAGGTGTGCGCAGCCTATTGCATTAAGGTGTGCACCCCAAAGTTGAAATACACATGCATGTGTTTGCCTACAGGTACATGGCCCCGATACATTACTCTCCCTGCTGGCAAAGAGAAATAGAGCAGAGCAGGTCCGAGGGAGATCTTTCCCATCTCCTTACTGGCAATGCTATGTGCCCTAGGTGATTAGGGTGTGCCCAGGCACACCCGGCACACCCTGTGCGCACGCCTATGTCACCGCCACATCCACCACCACCTCAACTTCCCTCCTACTCCATATGGGCCTCGTCCTTCAGAGATGAAGAAGAACATTGTTTTATTTTTCTGTTTTTTTTTGTTGTTTTAAGTTATTTCCCTATCCACATTTGTTTGCAGAGCACTTGCCATGCTCTTAATTACGTTTTGCTGCCATTTGCAGCACTCTAGCCCTTTCCTTTGGTGTTTTAGAGCCATTTTAGTGCCTTAAAGTTCGGGTCCCCATTGACTTTAATGGGGTTCGGTGTCCGGGAAAAGTTCGGTAAAAGTCCGGGACACGGACCCGGACTTTTTTTTAAAGTTCGGCCGAACCCGTCGAACACGGACATCTAGGTGTCCGCTCAACCCTATTCATGTGGTATTCTCAAAGTATATATAAGTGTTGTGTTTCTTGCAATTAAAGAGATGAGAGTTACTCTTGATCGAACCTCACTACAGAGCCTTGTCTCGTACTTGGGGGGGAATTATTGATGTGCTTCATGTATGGCGGATTGGAGTGGTCGATAGGTGTCCGGGTGTTTGGGAGTGGATTATCCTAGACGACTGTAACCCCTTTCATACTTTGGGGTGTCATAACAATTGGTGGCAAGCGACGGGATGAGTCCCACCGCCCAGAACAGTTACCGATGCAGTATGAGGAGCTGAAACGGATTACCCTCAAAAAGTTATTGCAACGTAGAGGACGACCAGCAGGTAATTTAAAGAAACGAGAGATTATTGCTCAATTGTTGGAGATGGATGCAGCACAAGAAAGGGAGAGAGCTAATGTGACCGGCATCTTGGATTTAACACCCGAGGAAATACAATTTAACCGGGCAGTGCAAATAAGGCTGGCACATTTTGGCCCCAACCCTACAGCTGACATTGTGGAACGAGTGCAAGCAGCGGTAACAGCCCAACTGCAAGGAAGAGGAGCGGCAGCAGCGGAGGTACCCCATAATAATGTGGGAAGAAAGAAGGTACCTTTTGCTGCGTTTAAAACTTTTGTGGAATCTGAGGAGGAGATTGATGGATTCTTGGCAGACTTTGAAAGGCAGTGTACCTTACACAGGGTGCCCACGGATGAATGGGTCACCATCCTCTCTGGGAAATTGTCCGGCCGGGAAAGTGATGATTTTCGGGCCATCCCGGAGGAGGAAATTATAGATTACCAGGCCGTTAAAGATGCCCTGTTGGCCAGGTATACAGTAACACCAGAAGTATACCGGCGGAGGTTCAGAGAGACCCCCAAGCAAGTGAGTGACTCCTATATGGAGTGGGCATGCAGAGTACACCGTGCAGCAACCCACTGGATGGCAGGATGCCAAGCTGTATCTGGGGAGGAGATCTTACAAGTGTTTTTGTTGGAACATTGCTTCAACAAGTTACCTGCCGGGGTCAGAGAATGGGTCCGGGACCGTAAACCCTCCACTTTCCCGGAAGCCGTTCGATTGGCAGATGAATATACCGACGCTCGTAAGCTGGATGATAATGTGCCCAAAGCCCCTGCCAGGGTGGAGTACCGACAAGCAACACCCACCAGTACTACTATTTACCAGGCTCCAGCACACCGCACCCCGGCTTTGCCTGCAACCAACAGCTATGCCCAGCCACCCCGTTTTAACTCCAGGGATTATTTGCAACCCATCCGGTGCTTTGGATGCAAACAGCTTGAGCACAAAAGGCCGGAGTGCCCGTTGAACACAGCTAACCATGCACAGTCATGGAGACGGCCAGCCGGCGGAAATCCACGCAACTCCCCGCCTGCTGCTCACTGCATTGAGCAGGAGGAATGTTGGGGCGTCCTCCATGAAGCAGACCCGGTCCAAGCCGCTCATCAAGACAACAGGCAGCAGCACCGGCAGATGGTTAAGCTGAACGGAAGGGAAGTCAGTGGGTTACGAGACACTGGTGCCACTATGACTTTGCTGCAGAAAGATTTGGTGTCTGAACATCAACACACCGGAGACGCTGTGGCTGTGAGGGTAGCAGGGGGTGCTGTTTTTCGCCTACCTGTTGCCCGAGTACACTTGGATTGGGGAGTGGGGGCTAGACATGTTAATTTGGGGGTTATGAAAGACTTGCCTGCGGATGTTCTTCTTGGGAATGACTTGGCCCCCCTTGTTTCTGCATATGCTCCCATGGGCCCCAATGAAGTTAATGCTGTGACCACTCGTGCCCAGACCCGCGCTGCCGGAACCGACCCACCTGCTACTGAGACCCAGGTAAGACCTTGTTCCCCGACGATTCCCTCAGATCAGGCCCCTTTGAGTTGGGATACCCCAGAGGAGTTTGGGAGGGAAACCCGGGCAGATCCAACCCTACAGAAGTATAGAGCTAAGGCAGATGCTAGAGAGGAAGGACCAGATGGGGAGCGGTATGAGTGGGTGGGGGATAGGTTATACAGGATCCCTAAACTGTCCCAGAAAAGTTTGGCCCCTTCTCCGAATCGACAACTGGTGGTACCTGCTAAGTACCGTCAGGAGATTCTGCGAATTGGTCATGATGTACCGTTAGCTGGACATCTAGGGTCCCTCCGCACAGCCCATAGAATTACGCAGAATTTCTTTTGGCCCAGTCTTAATCAGGCTGTGCGGGTATATTGTAATACGTGTGACACTTGTCAACGGGTAGGGAAGCGGGGGGACCACCCAAAAGCTAGGCTTATGTCTATGCCTATCATTGGGGAGCCCTTTGCCCGCATAGCCGTTGACATAGTGGGTCCACTGGCCAGGGCTAGCCCATCCGGTAAGAAATATATTCTTACCGTGGTGGATTACGCCACACGCTATCCAGAGGCAGTAGCGCTGTCTAATATAGAGGCAGAGACGGTTGCTGATGCCCTGGTTAAGGTTTTCACTAGAGTGGGGTTCCCTAAGGAGATTCTCTCCGATCAGGGGACCCAGTTTACCGCTGTGCTTACCCAGCAGCTGTGGAAGGTGTGTGGCATCAAACCGCTACTTAGCTCACCTTATCACCCCCAGACTAACGGTCTCTGCGAGCGCTTTAACGGCACCCTCAAGCAAATGCTGAGGACCTTTACTGACGCTTGCAGGGACTGGTAGGGGTTCCTGCCCCATCTGTTGTTTGCGTACAGAGAGGTGCCCCAGGAATCTACTGGGTTCTCTCCTTTTGAGTTACTCTATGGGAGAAGGGTCCGTGGACCTCTTGATCTCATCCGAGGACACTGGGAGGGAGAGACAGAGCAGGAGGGGACCCCCATAGTGCCGTATGTTCTGGAATCCGGGACTGCATGGAGAGTCTGTCTCTGATGGCAAGGGAGAGCCTCCAGGCGGCCCAGGGGAGACAGAAGAGATGGTACGATCGGGGTGCCCAGCAGCGAGTCTTCCAGGTTGGGCAGAAAGTGCTAGTGCTCAAGCCTGTGAAGACAGATAAGATGCAAGCAGCTTGGCAGGGACCGTATAAAGTGTTAGCTCAGATGTGTGATACTACCTATGTCATAGCCAGCTGTGCAGATGAAAGGATTCAGCGATCCTTTCATGTAAACAGTATCAGGAGAGACCAGAGGATGTCGCTGCAATATGCGCTCCTGCTGCAGACGACCCAGAGAATCTACCCCTACCAGACTTGTTAGAAAGGGACCCCCAGACTGACCTTACTGCCTTAGTACCGCTGGGGGACCGGTTAAACCCCACGGAAAGGGCTCAGGCTCAACAGCTTCTGTGGGAGAAACAGGCGACGTTCTCCCAAGAACCGGGTTACACTACTCTAGCTGTACATAAGGTAGAGACCCCCGGACAGAACCCCCTATGACAGCCCCCCTACCGCATCCCAGAAGCAGTCCGAGAAGGAATGCGGAAGGAAATACAGGAGATGACCAAGCTTGGGGTTATCGAGCCCTCCAATAGTCCTTGGGCCTCGCCTGTAGTCCTAGTGCCTAAGAAAGATGGAACTACACGGTTTTGTGTGGACTACAGGCGACTGTAACGCTCCTGCATTTTATGTATAATGTGGATTTACAGCTGCAGAAATATTCCACTTCAGTAGTCATGTAGAGAAACGCTAAGACACCAATCCCAACTCCCAAGACTCATCATGTGTGGATAGTCTCAATTCAGCAAGTAGATACACACACTCAAATAGATGTTCCTAGAGTGACTTATATGTATAGTAATATAGTGATGATAGGCTGAAGAGACAGGTTGGGTAGAGATGGTAGATGACAGACACTTGAATGGAATGTTCTTGAAAGTAAGATAGTAGCAGATGGGATGCAGATAGGTTTAGCAATCATGTATGGTAGCAGATGATAGAGTAGCAGGTGAACATACAGGATAGACCAACCCAGTGCAAGAGCAGATGGTATTAGGCTCAAGAGCTAGCAATCTTAGTTAATGCAGATGTAGTAATAGTCCTTAGTATGCAGAGCTAGATAGTGTAAGCTTTAGTATGAAGGTTATAGAGGTTTCCCCTGTGGGGTACTTATCACTAGTAGCAATGTAGTAGAGGAGAGGTTCGGCAAGAGCGGATGATCCGGTAACGGGATACAGGGATCAGCAGCGTGGTTCCGATAGCGAGGTATGCTTGCAAGCATGAGAGCTTCAAGGCAGATTATGCGGCGTTGAACGAACATGTGAGTGAGACCGCCGGAGGTTGAAATAGCCGCTCCAGCGGCGCTCAGTGATGACAGCATCGGTCTTAAAGGTGTATGCGCACCTTACCAAAAGAGAATGGTGGGGCGCATGCACTTAGGAAAAGTGGAATTAGGGTACCAAAGGTACCAGAACATTACAGTACCCCCCCCCTTAAGGCCGGCTCCTGAAGGCCTCTGGAGCTGGTTTGTCTGGGTATTTTGCATGAAAGTTGCGGATTAATCTAGGGGCATGTATGTCAGAGGTGTTTAGCCAGGTGTCGTCTTGGGGCCCATAGTTCTTCCATCAAACTAAGTATTGAAGTTTTCTTCTGTGGATACGAGAATCCAGAATCTCTTTTATCTCATATTCTTCTCCACCTTCAACTTGTACAGGAGGAGGAAGTGGGATAGTAGGCCTTATTCCTTGGTCAGGAACATGGGGCTTTAGTAGCGACACATGGAAAATGGGATGTATTTTGAGGTCTATTGGCAATGTAAGCTGTACTGCAGCTTTTCCAATAAGTTTCTTGATTGGGAAAGGTCCCAAGAACAGAGGTCCAAGCTTTTTGCTAGGGATTTTCAGTCTTAAATTTTTTGTTGAGAGCCAAACGAGGTCCCCAATAGCATACTGAGGAGAAGGTCTTCTGCGAAGATCATAGTACTTCTTTTGTTGACTATGAGCGTGTGCAATGGTAGTATTAAGCAAACCCAGAGAGTCCTTTATTTGGGTAAGATAGTCTGAGGCTACTGGGTTATTTGAAGGAAGGATGCGTGGTGGAAGAATAGAGGGATGAAACCCATAGTTCAAGTAGAACGGACTCTGCTTGGTCGTACTGTGGGTTGCGTTGTTGTAGGCAAATTCTGCCAGAGGGAGAAGATCCACCCAATCATCCTGTTGGTAAGAAGTGTAACAACGTAAATATTGCTCGATGCATTGGTTGACTCTTTCAGTCTGTCCGTTGGTCTGCGGATGGTAAGGAGAAGTGAGCTTCCGCTCAATTCGTAGTATGTGACATAGTTCTTGCCAGAACTTGGAAATAAATTGTGATCCACGGTCAGACAGAAGAGTTTTTGGGATACCATGTAACTTAAAGACATGTTTCATCAGGAGTTCTGCCGTTTGTTTGGACGAAGGTAGTCTGCGAATAGCAATGAAATGTGCCATCTTTGTCAGATGGTCCACTGACACCAAGATGGTATTAAATCCTTTGGAAGGAGGTAGTTCTACTATAAAGTCCAAGGACACAACTTCCCATGGAGTTTGGGGTATTGGTAGACTGCATAGTAGACCGGATGGTCTCGTAGTGTCAATTTTGGACCTGGCACAGACATTGCATGAAGAGACGAATTTTTGTATAGATGTTTTCATGTCAGGCCACCAGAATTGTCTGGTAATCAGATTAAGAGTCTTTGTCATACCCATATGTCCTGCCATAGGCACATCATGCGATAATTCCAAGATCTTGGTGCGCATGGTAGGTGGTATGTAAAGTTTGTCGTTGTAGTAGAGGAAGCCCTCTGCATCGGTATTTAGTTGTGGTGGGGGTGAATCCAAACTTATACCATGCAAAACCTCTTCCTTCAAAGAACGGGCAACTCCAATAATACGCTTGTGAGGTATTATAGGAACGGAAGGGATTTCGAAGTAGTTTTCTTCAGTTAGTCGTGATAGTGCATCCGCCTTTTTGTTCTTATCTGCAGGTGTGTAGGTCACTAGGAAGTTAAACCTTAGAAAGAATAGTGACCATCGTACCTGTCGGTGAGAGAGAGTTTTGTTAGTCTGAAGATATTGAAGATTTTTATGGTCCGTGTATATAAGTATTGGTAATCGGGTGCCTTCGAGTAGATGTCGCCAATTCTCCAGAGCCAATTTTATAGCAAGCAGTTCCTTTTCACCCACGGGGTAATTTACCTCTGGACTGCTTAAGGATTTAGAAAAGAAGGCGACTGGATGGAGTGGTGAAGTGTTAGTTGGTCGTTGGGAGAGTATTGCTCCTACTGCCATGTTTGACGCATCTACTTCCAGAATGTATTGGAGGGATGGGTCTGGATGGCGTAGTATGGGAGCAGAAGTAAACCTTGTCTTTAACAGGTGAAAAGCTTTATTTGCTTCATCTGACCATTTGAATGGTCTCTTAATGCTAGTGAGCTGTGTGAGGGGTCTCACAATGGCAGAGAAGTTCCTGATGAATTTCCTGTAGAAATTAGAAAATCCAAGGAATCGCTGTAGCGCCTTGCGGGTGGTTGGTGTAGGCCAATCCTGAATGCAGGATATCTTACTCATGTCCATCTTGATTCCTGTTTTGGATATGATGTAGCCTAGAAACAGTACCTCTTCTTTATGAAACAAGCATTTTTTCAGTTTCACGTATAGCTTGTGTGCAAGCAATCTCGATAATACTAGTCTTACATGTCTTATGTGTTCAGACAAGGATCGTGAATATATAAGTATATCGTCCAGATATACCACAACACAGACATCTAGTAAGTCTCTGAAAATATCGTTTATAAATCGTTGAAAGGCTGCAGGGGCGTTGCATAGCCCGAATGGCATTACAAGATATTCGAACAATCCGTATCTGGTTCTGAATGCAGTCTTCCACTCGTGTCCATCACGGATTCGAATGAGATTGTATGCCCCTTTCAGGTACAATTTTGAAAAATAGGTAGCTCCACGCACCTGCTCAATGAGCTCAGGGATAAGCGGTAGAGGATAGCGATCTTTTATTGTAATAGCATTCAATTGCCTATAGTCGATGATAGGCCTGAGACTTGAGTCCTTATTGCGGACAAAAAAGAGTCCTGCTGCTGTGGAAGAAGTGGAAGGTCTAATAAAACCTTTTTTCAAATTCTCATCCAAATATTCTTTGAGATGGGAAAGTTCACCCTGTGAAAGAGGATAAACATGACTGAACGGCAATTTGCTATTTGGGAGTAGATCAATACTACAATCATAGTCTCGATGGGGAGGTAGTGCTTGAGCATTTTTCTCAAGAAAAACCTCAGAGAGATCCTGATAACATAGTGGTGCAATCTCATCTGTCACCACAGACAGGATCTTCCCGGAAGACGGGAAGTTACACGTACCCTCGCAATAGCAAGAGAGGAAGGCCAGGGTCCGTTCCTTCCAATCTATGGTTGGTTGATGTGTGTGTAACCAGGGAAGTCCCAAAACAATGGGAAAGTGGGGTGAAGGTATTAGATCGAAGGTAGTGGTCTCCATATGAGACCCGTTAGTAGTGACTAGGAGTGCCTGTGTCTGATCAGTGATCGGACCAGAGGATAAAGGAACACCGTTAATAAGACTCACTGAGACAGGTTTAGGTTTAGAAATAATAGGGACTTTATTTAAAGCAGCAAAACGTATGTCAATATAATTTCCACAAGATCCTGTGTCAATCATGGCCTTAGTAGTAATCCTGTTCTGGTCCCACTGTAATGTTAAGCAAACAAAAAGGTAAGGGTTAGTAATTGAAGTTGTCAATCCCCCTAGGAGGACATGTGAACACTCACCCTTCTTTTTGTAGACTAGGGGACAGACGTTTATCTTGTGATCCGGGGATGCACAGTACAAGCAGAGATTACCAGATCGTCTTCTGGCTCTTTCCATAGTTGATAGAGGTGGGCGTATGGTTCCTACCTCCATAGGAGTGGGGTCATCGGCCGAAATCCGAGAAGAACTGGATAATGGCATTCCCATTTTTTCAGCCTTTCTTTCTCGTAGTCTTCTATCTATGGTGATACTGAGTTGTATCAATGCATCCAGGGTTTTTGGCAGATCCGCTCGGGCGAGCTCGTCTTTAACGGCCTCTGATAGGCCAAGCCTAAATTGAGTTTTCAGAGATGCATCATTCCATTCTGAATCAAGGGTCCATCTCTTGAATTCTGCGACAAAGTCTTCCACAGGTCTCCTACCTTGTTTCAAGGACCTTAATTGAAGATCGGCAGTACTCTGCCTATTGGGATCATCATATAGGCTAGTGAGGTTCTGCTAGAAATAAGGCATAGGATTTGAGAAGCTGATCGTTTTTCTCAAAAAGAGAGTCTGCCCAGGCCCGAGGATTGCCTGTTAGGTAAGAAATAATAGTACAAACCTTAATGTGATCAGTAAGGTAGGTACGGGGTTTTAGCAAGAAAAGTAACTCACATGCGTTTTTAAATTCGCGAAATTTTTTGCGATCGCCTGTAAATACCAAAGGAGGATTTATTTTGGGTTCAGGGGACTGAGCAGTGGTAAGTTGTGTCAGTCTGGTTACCTGCTGCGTCAGAGCCTGATTTTCTTCTCTTAATTCAGCAAGTGCGTGTATTAACGCAGTTACTTGCTGTTTTAATTGTGTCACCTGAGTGGTTATTTCTGCTGAATCCATTTGGGGTTCGTTCAATCTGTAACGCTCCTGCATTTTATGTATAATGTGGATTTACAGCTGCAGAAATATTCCACTTCAGTAGTCATGTAGAGAAACGCTGAGACACCAATCCCAACTCCCAAGACTCATCATGTGTGGATAGTCTCAATTCAGCAAGTAGATACACACACTCAAATAGATGTTCCTAGAGTGACTTATATGTATAGTAATATAGTGATGATAGGCTGAAGAGACAGGTTGGGTAGAGATGGTAGATGACAGACACTTGAAAGGAATGTTCTTGAAAGTAAGATAGTAGCAGATGGGATGCAGATAGGTTTAGCAATCATGTATGGTAGCAGATGATAGAGTAGCAGGTGAACATACAGGATAGACCAACCCAGTGCAAGAGCAGATGGTATTAGGCTCAAGAGCTAGCAATCTTAGTTAATGCAGATGTAGTAATAGTCCTTAGTATGCAGAGCTAGATAGTGTAAGCTTTAGTATGAAGGTTATAGAGGTTTCCCCTGTGGGGTACTTATCACTAGTAGCAATGTAGTAGAGGAGAGGTTCGGCAAGAGCGGATGATCCGGTAACGGGATACAGGGATCAGCAGCGTGGTTCCGATAGCGAGGTATGCTTGCAAGCATGAGAGCTTCAAGGCAGATTATGCGGCGTTGAACGAACATGTGAGTGAGACCGCCGGAGGTTGAAATAGCCGCTCCAGCGGCGCTCAGTGATGACAGCATCGGTCTTAAAGGTGTATGCGCACCTTACCAAAAGAGAATGGTGGGGCGCATACACTTAGGAAAAGTGGAATTAGGGTACCAAAGGTACCAGAACATTACAGCGACTCAACGAGCGGACCACCACTGACGCCTATCCGATGCCCAGGGTAGACGACTTACTTGATCGTATTGCTAGGGGACGTTATCTGACCACCATAGACCTGTGTAAAGGCTACTGGCAGATTCCCCTGGCCGAGGATGCTATCCCCAAGTCGGCATTTATCACCCCGTTTGGCCTGTACCAATTTAAGTTCATGCCATTCGGGATGAAAAATGCCCCGGCTACCTTCCAACGTATGGTGGATGAACTCCTCGATGGCTTCCAGGAATTTGCTTGCGCATACCTGGATGACATTGCGATATTCAGTGAGTCCTGGGAGGAACACCTGGTTCATGTAGGGGTGATGCTGGATAAGATTCGGGCCGCTGGCCTGACATTGAAGCCAGAGAAGTGCCATCTAGGTATGGCAGAGGTACAGTACTTGGGTCACCGAGTGGGGTGTGGGAGCCAGAGACCAGAGCCAGCCAAGGTAGAGGCAGTGGCTAACTGGCCCACACCTATCACTAAGACCCAGGTGCTAGCCTTCTTGGGGACAGCAGGGTACTACCGACGTTTTGTCCCTGACTACAGCGCTATTGCTAAACCCCTGACTGACCTGACTAAAAAGAACCTCCCTAAGCAGGTCCTGTGGTCTCCAGCTTGTGAAGCCGCGTTCCAGGCATTAAAACAAGCTCTTGTAAATGCCCCTGTCTTGGCTGCCCCAGTCCCTAACAAACGCTTTCTTGTCCACACAGATGCTTCCATGTATGGACTGGGGGCTGTGCTGAGCCAAGTCGGGGAGGATGGAGGAGAGCACCCTGTCGCATATCTCAGCAGAAAGCTGTTACCCCGGGAAGTGAGTTATGCGGCAGTGAAGAAGGAGTGTTTGGCCCTGGTCTGGGCCCTGAAAAAGTTGAGTCCCTATCTGTACGGGCAGGAGTTCTCCCTCGTGACTGATCACAACCCATTGGTTTGGCTTAACCGGGTCTCTGGGGACAATGGCAGGTTGCTACGCTGGAGTCTAGCCCTGCAACCGTATAACTTTACCATCACTTACAGACCCGGTAAGTACAATGGCAATGCTGATGGGTTGTCCTGACAAACAGACATCACTCCGGCTTCCTAGTCCTGGTCATCCCCACGTTGACCCGCAAGGGTCAAGCCGGGTCTGCCGGAGTGTCCCACAAGGAGGGAGCCATGTGACAGAACCATCTGACTTTGTATTATATTGTTGCTGCCTCCTTTCGTCTGTTTGTTCGGCTGTTCCACGGCCCGTACAGCCCCCCTTTGTTCCCCTATGTTTTAGCTGCTATGCTCCAAATTACTTTGAAGAGGTTGTCACTATGTCTGCAAATTCAATGTGTATTAGCTGAAGATTGAGGGGGGGGGGATTGTTTCCAGCAGCCCCCTGCTAAAGAATGTCTACTGATTAACTCAGTGCTTTTGTCTAAAATAGGACAGTATGTTAATAGGGTCTGAGACTATTGATAAGCATGTTAATGAGCTCACCTGGCTGTAATTACACAGTCATTGTTCATGTGGTATTCTCAAAGTATATATAAGTGTTGTGTTTCTTTCAATAAAAGAGAAGAGAGTTACTCTTGATCGAACCTCACTACAGAGCCTTGTCTCGTACTTGGGGGGGAATTATTGATGTGCTTCATGTATGGCGGATTGGAGTGGTCGATAGCTGTCCGGGTGTTTGGGAGTGGATTATCCTAGACGACTGTAACCCCTTTCATACTTTGGGGTGTCGTAACAATATGTTCATTTGCAAAGTTCAAATGCTGATTTTTGTGGTTAGGACGTAGAAGAGGTTTTCTTCTGATGACTCTTCCATGAAGACCATATTTGTACAAGTATCTCTTTATAGTGGAATAGTGTACCACAACTCCAGTGTCTGCCAGATCTTTCTGGAGGGATCGTGCAGTCAAACGTGGGTTTTGAATTGTTTTTCTTACAATCCTGCGAGCTGTTCTGTCTGATATTTTTCTTGGTCTTCCAGATCTTGCTTTAACTTCCACTGTTCCTGATGGCTGACATTTCTTAATTACATTCCGAACAGAGGATATTGACATCTGAAAACACTTTGCTATCTTCTTATAACCTTCTCCAGCTTTGTGAGCATCAACTATTTTTAGTTTCAGTTTCCTAGACAACTGCTTAGAAGATCCCATGGTGCTGATTGTTGGGGCAAGGTCAGATGAGTCTGGGCATTTAAAACCTTTGAGATTGACATCACCTGGTCTTCCCAGACGATGATTGAGAACAATCCATGCACTGGCAGGTCTCAGCCTTGTAAAGGGGGCAGTGTATGCTATAAATTCTGCAGGGTGCCCAAACTTTTGCAGACGCCATTTTTTTGTTTTTGAAAGTGTCAATGATGGAAATAAAATCTATGTTTTGTTGACATATTATAAGAATGTCTAATCTGTAATTTGATGCCTTTTGGAGATTTTTCCATCTTTCCTTGGCTTCTTTATGCACATTAATACAAATTTTTATCTGGGGTGCCCAAACTTTCGATCCCCGCTGTACACTATATTGTCAAAAGTATTGGGACGCCTGCCTTTACTCGCACATGAAGTCTAATGGCATCCCAATCTTAGTCCGTAGGGTTCAATATTAATTTGTCCCACCCTTTGCAGCTATAACAGCTTTAACTCTTCTGGGAAGGCTATCCACAAGGTTTAGGAATGTTTGACCATTTTTCCAGAAGCGCAATTGTGAGGTCAGGCACTGATGTTGGACAAGAAGGCCTGGCTCGGAGTCTCTGCTCTAATTCATCCCAAATGTGTTCTATTGGGTTGAGGATAGGATTCTGTGCATGCCAGTCAAGTTCCTCCACCCCAAACTCACTCATCTATATCTTCATGGTCCTTGTTATGTGCACTGGTCTAAATCATTTGGTGGAGGGGGGATTATGGTGTGGGGTTGTTTTTTAGGGATTGAACTTGACCCCTTAGTTTCAGTGAAGGGAACTCTTAAGACAGCATACCAAGAAATTTTGGACACTTTCATGCTCCCAACTTTGTGGGAACAGTTTGGGGTTTGCCCTTCCTGTTCCAATATGACTGCGCACCAATGCACAAAGCAAGGTCCATAAAGACATGGATGAGCGAGTTTGGGGTGGAGGAACTTGACCTATCCTGCACAGAGTCCTGGCCTAAACACCTTTGGGATGAATTAGAGTGGAGACTGTGAGCCAGGCCTTCTCCACCACCAAATTGACTCCTTTTTTAAAAAGAAGGCATCCCATGTGAATTTATTTTTGCCACAATTTATTTTGCCATTGAGGGGGTCAAAACAAGGAGCTTGGAAATGATGCACTAGATATAATAAATCTATAAGTCATACACAGAGAGAGTAGAAGATGAAGGGGTTATTGAACATGTCATATACAATGGGAGTATGGGAATGAAGGGGTTAAAAATTGGATGTGCAGGATAAGGGAAGTGAAGGGGTTAACACAGAGGTCACAGCAGAGAACAACTGCAGCCACTGATGTGGAACTTGATTAAATGAGTTATTCATTCATTATTTCCTGCTCTCTCTCCTTCACCCACTGTAAAGTGGAGGACTCACAGATGTAAACACAACACTGTTTACATTATGTGATTACTGCGATTTGCCACCACAGCAATACTGTGGTACAGAGCTGCTCTTATTAGCTCTGTACACAGTGTCTGTATCAATTGTGGATATTTTTTAACTGATTCATGACAAATGTTGCTACACATGTGTAATATTTCTCACCCACAGGTGGTTTAGTGAGCTTTGATGTCGTGTGTAAAGATGGCTGCCGCATATCCAATTGACCATGTGGTTTTGGGGGAAGTGCAACCATGTCTTGCTGACATCACTCACAAAATGACCTGTGAGTGGTCAAAAGGAATGACCACATCCTGGGGGTGGTCTCTGGTATACAGGACTATAAATAGAGTCTCTGGGATGGGATGGGGTGGGGGAGAGAGGTTTGTTGGGAGCTGTGGAAGGAAAGCATGAAGCAAAAAAACTCCTCACTGTCCTGTTCCAGATATCGAGTGCAAGCTGTTGCCAGAGTTAAGTATTATTTGACCTTTCTTTAGGATATTGGGAATAGGAGTATATGTTTAAGTCTTGTTAATGTTTAAGGTAATTTTTATGTTTAAGAAGCTTTATGTATTTTGATGTCCAGTAAAGTTGTGATTTATGTTTTTTATCAAAACTGCTCTTGGGGTCTTTGTTCATTTTAAATATTCACTAGATATTTCAGTGGCTGACCAGTATACCTTCAATATAGATTTTGTTCCCACCATTGTTACAGTGTCCATGACCATGAACAAAACCCTCTGAGGATGGATCGATTCACAGACATTAACAGGTGCTCTAGCCACCAGAGGGCTATTTTTTGAGTGACGTTTATAAACTGCACTCCAGAAATACACGTCCATGTAGTAAGATGAGTTATATATGCTTTTTTTTACTGTGCTGTGTTTAATGGAAAAAATAAATGCAATGCTGTGTATGTGTTTTTTCCAATGGTTTACAAGGCTGATAACATTCTTTTTCATCCACCTGTATATTGTTTAACTGACAAAAATATATCTTTGTTAATTTTGGTTGTGTATCAAGCTTCAAGGAATTGTAAAATCAGACAGTTTTTTATCTTGATGCATTCTATGCATTAAGATAAAAAGCCTTATGTGTGCAGCAGCCTCCCTAATACTTACCTGAGGTCCATCTATGCAGTGCTGTATCTTGGCCTAGGCCAACAAGGCCCAGGCCTAGGGCAGCACTTTGCTGGGGGGCAGCAAAAAAGCTGATTGGGCTGCACTGATATGTTGCCCTGATGGGCACTAATAGACTGCACTGATGGCCACTGATGAGGCAGGACTGATAAGCTGCACTGATAGGGCTGCACTGATAAGGCAGCACTGATGGGCACTGATATGATGCACTGGTGGCCACTGATGGGGCTGTAATGATGGCCACTAATGAGGCTGCACTGATATGCTGCACTGATGAGACTGCACTGATGGGCAGTAATGAGGCTGCACTGATGAGCACTGATAAGGCTGTACTGATGGGCACTGATGTAGCTGAACTTATGGGAACTGATGAGGCTTCACTGATGGGCACTTATATACTGGTTGTGGTCTGTGGTTTACAGATGACAGGGTGGGTCATAAACAGGAAAGGGTGTGGCCTTTATAGGACGGGGTGGGTCATATTTAAATTAGGGGTGCCCAAGTTTAGTCAGGCCTAGGGCAGCACAAAACCTAAATACACCACTGCCTCTATGTCCAGTGTTGTCCATGAGTGTCTCAGCCATCCGAGATTCTCCCTCCTGTTTGGCTGAGACACAGCAGTGGTGCCATTGGCTCCCGCTGCTGTCAATCTAATTCAGCTAGCCAATCAGGCGGTGAAGGGGGCATGGGCCGGGTCGGGTAGGGGCTTCATGTTTGAATGGAAACAGGGAGCTGTGACTTGACTTGGCTCCTTGCTGTGGGGGGCACTTAACAGGAGGGGAGAGAGGGAGGGAGGGAAGGGCCAGGATCACAGAAGAGGGAAAAGAGAAGAGAAGAATCTGGGCTGCTCTGTGCAAATCCACTGCACAGAGCAGGTAAGTATAACATAACAAGACTTTACAATCCCTCAGTTTCCAGTTAGCTGGATATTACACATAACACATCCAAAACCTGCTAATTTTACTGATGTGCCCAACTAGAGGACAAAGGCAATCACAATGTATCTATGCAATTATCTGAGTGCTGCCAAACTCCAAAGACACGCTGGTAGGTTAATTGGATCCTGTATAAAAAAAAAAATGTCTCTACTGTGTATGTATGTGAGTTAGGGACCTTAGATTGTAAGCTCCTTGAGGGCAGGGACTGATGTGAATGTACAATGTATATGTAAAGCGCTGCGCAAATTGACAGTGCTATATAAGTACCTGAAATAATAATAATAATAAATAACTTCCCAGATAGCAGCTGCAGCTCCATCAAAACAGTTTGTTACCATAAAATCTGTGCATGTACACACTCCCACTTATGTCCTACAATGTAGTGCTTTTTTCTTCTACAACATATTCACAAGCCCAAGTACCGTTACATGGGGTCATGTCTAGTCCTAGGAAAATCTTGACTTTTTGAAAGTTGGTATTTTTAATTAATTTTAGGGAACTGGAGTCATGGGAAAGGCCGTAGCAGAAACCTCATAATGCCTGCTGTACAGCCATACTGCTACTTTGCTGGTGATAGGAATATTTCAGGGTCATGTTAAATAAATTTTACTCAAAGCAAAAGTTTTGGGGTGAACCAAAGGCTTCAGCTAAAGGATTAGTTATGTGAGAAGTAAGGGCTTGGGAAATGTTTACCACTTTTCTCATTATACTTTAGCAATGACTGTTAAAATACTATGTTTTGCAATACATTTACAGACCACATCACCCAGAGCCATAAATAAAAAAAACAAATTTATGGTTGGCACAGCTGTAGCGTAGGCTCTCAGAGTTAGTAACATTCTTTTGAGAACTGCATTAAATCACCACTAATGAGCTTTGACTTATTTTCGTTGGAAAATTTTCTAAAACCTAAATAAAGCCACACAAGATCTTATGAAACCACTGACATGGTCTTTAAACTTATATTCAAGATTTGTCTCAGTGCAAAATATTAAATAATTTAGTGATTAAAAAAGGGTCCAGTGATCATTTTATTTGCATAAACTAATGACTTAATTGTGTTAATGCTCTGCAGTACTAAATGGGACAAGTAAAAAGGCATTTGGCCGCAATCCAAAATAATTAAGCTGGTTAAAATCAAATACAATAATTATATATTAACACATAGTACTTGTCCATGAGTAGCAATAATAATTAAAATATAAAAGATAATACACTTCCATTTTATTTTTCTATAATTTTTTAGACAGATTAGGAGAGGTACCAACTGTTATTTAAGTGGATCGTGGGCAGAGCTATCATGCCAAAATAAAGTCAATAAGCAAGCAGACAAGACAACAGAGGACAAGCTGTGGGCAGGGAGCATGATGTCACTCCCAGTCCAGGGCTGAAATAAACTTTTTTTTTTTTTTTAAAGCAAAACATCACATTTTTTTTGGATCTTTTGCTTTTATAGGTAGAAGAGAGATTTGGGTCCTATTGACCAGAGATCTCACCATAAAGAGGACCTGTCATCCCTTGTTTCTGCTACAAGGGATGTTTACATGTAAAAGTATAATAAAAGTGATTAAAAAAAGACAGTGTAAAAAGAAAAAGTAAAATAAATAGAAAAAAAGAAAAAAAATTAAAGTGTCCCTATCTCTCCATGCTCATGCGCAGAAGCGAACGCATACATAAGTCATGCACGCATATGTAAATGGTGTTCTCACCAGACATGCGAGGTATCGCCGCAAGAATTAGAGGGAGAGAAATAATTCTAGCTCCAGATCTCCTCTGAAAGTCTAAGGTAACCTGTAAAAATGTTTAAAGCATCACCTATGGAGATTTTTAAGTATCGTAGTTTGTTCGTAGTTTGTTCGTAGTTCGTAGTTTGTTCCCATTCCATGACTGTGTGCAATATTAAAGCATGACATGTTAGGGATCATTTACTCAGTGTTTTTTATATGTTACCAAACAATTGGTTTATATATTGTCTTTTTTTTAAATTGTTGTGCTGTTTTGTGGTGGTCATATGATGTGTAGGATGCAGTCACTATGTACAAGTAGTATGGGTAAGCTGTGTTCCATATACTGAGACCAAAAAAAAAAAAAAGTGTTTTTTTTTTGCATTAAAATTCCTTAAAGTCTATTTCCCCCAAACAATTGCATTTGAAAAATGGCTGCGCAAATACCATGTGACATAAAAAATATTGTAACATTTGCCATTTTATTCCCTAGGGTCTCTGCTAAAAAAAAAATATATCATGTTCGGGGGTTTTATGTAATTTTATAAGAAAAAATACTGATTTAAACTTGAAAACAAAAAGTGCCAGAAAAGGCTTGGTCAGCAAGTGGATATTGTTTTTTACAGTTTTATATTTATGATTTTTTTTGCATCAGACAAGGCTTGGAAGGTGGAGGAGCGCACAAAATATTGACACTTTGGGCCCAATTTGGACATTTCCACTTAGGGGTGTACTTTTGTTGCTAGCGGTTTAAACATTAATGGCTGTGTGTTGAGTAATTTTAAGGGGACAGCAAATGCACACTGTTATACAAGCTGTACACTTACTACCTTACATTGTAGCAAAGTGGTATTTGTTCAGTGTTGTCACATGAAAAGATATACTAAAAACAGAGCTTTTTTTTCAGCTAGAATGTGGTGGAACTCAGTTCCACCATCTTTGGCTCAGGCCCCCTGCTCCCTGCTCACCACTATCACTTGTAAACACAAAAGTCTAGCTTCTGTGCTTACAAGTGACAGCTTGTCTCTCAATGGCTCCCATAGTTTTGATCTCCTCAGTGGCTCTCACTGAGAGCAGGATGGGGACGATGGAGATGCAGGTGCCTAGGGTGCAGTGCGGATACTGACACACCCACTGAATGATCTTCCTGCAAGTGAGAGAGGCCGAGCCACCTACAGTGTGCAGGGAAGTACTAGAGCTAGCTGGGTGCTTCAGTTTAATACAGCAACAGAAGTAAGACATGTGGAAGGTGATGGAGCTTTTAAGAGGGGGGAGGGGGAGGGGGGGGGATGGGGCCAGTAGAGGGGAGCTAGATGCAAAGGTCAGAGCTGAAGAGGGGTGGAAGTGAGATGTGAATGGGGGGTGCAGTGGTAAGCATCTGTGGAAGAAGGCTGAACTGTGCACTCTGTATTCAGTGCGCCCCTGAACTTTGTACATAAGGCACCCAGAACTCTGCACTCTGTGTGTTAACCCCCCCCTGCCACACTCCTGATATTAAGTGCCCCTTTAAGACCCTCCCACTGTTAGTAAAATTTGAATACACCCACTATTTAATGTGATCTGAAAAAGGGGTGGGTTTTTTTTTTGCATTAAAATTCCTTTAAGTCTATTTTTCCCCAAACAATTGCATTTGAGAAATGGCTGCGCAAATACCATGTGACATAAAATATTGTAACATTCGCCATTTTATTCCCTAGGGTCTCTGCTAAAAAAAATATATATATAATGTTCGGGGTTTTTAAGTAATTTTATAACAAAACATACTGATTTAAACTTGAAAACAAAAAGTGCCAGAAAAGGCTTGGTCAGGATATTGTTTTTAATTGTTTTTTATTGTTTTATATTTATGATTTTTTTGCATCAGACAAGGCTTGTGTTTTTGTAAAAAAAAAAAAAAAAAAACTGAAAACATTTTATTCTATGATTTGTTAGTTATTTACACATAAATGAACATAAAATCTTTTTTCTTTTAATTGTGTATTTTTCAGGACAATACAATTAAATGAACAAAGCAAACAAAAATGTATCTACAAGTTGTTAAAAACATAACATAGAAAATAGATAAGAAAAAAATGGAGGATGGGAAGGGTTAAACTAACAAAAAGGTTAAATTGAGACAATTTTTTTTATTATTACTTTTATTACATTTGCAGCTTTGCTTGAGCTCATATTATGTGCAGATTAAAGAACAAAGCTTTTAAAATGCACATAATCACTAAACCCAATACAATGGATCAACATTGATAAACAATATTTTTGACTGATGCCTGCAAACACATGCCATCAGCTTTTTTTGGTGGTACCTCAAGTGGTGGTACACATAAGCTATTGTACCTACTAGAGTACAAACAGCAGATTATGAAAGTAAATAGGAAATGTCAATGAATTCTGTACAGAAGATAATGAAAGGACTTATCCGGTAAGTAAAGGGTAATAGCAGTTTTGCATGCTTACTTTATCTCTGGGAACTTTGGCAACTTGTGCACCTGCTGTGGTTACGAAAAATTCACTCTTACTTTTTCTTTTAGTAATCCATGCCTTTACTTATTAGGCAGTATATATATTTACACATTTTATTATTTTTTTCTTTTGGAATGTGCATTATTTTGAATACCCAACTCACAGCATATTTCAGTAAATCTGGTAGGACTTGATAGGAGTCCTTTTTTTTATCACTCTGGCTATCGTCTTATTGTTTTTTTCTTTTGTAATGAGGGAACCTCCTCTCCAGAGACACTTATGTTGTTTGTGAAGAAAAAAAATGAATTGACAGTATAAATCCTCTTGAGCTTTGAGCTGTTCCAGTCACTGCATTCTGGAGAAGGTCAACATCATGTCAGCTGAGTTGTAGACATCACACTTGACATAAACATAAAATGGTGGCTTCATCAAGGATTAATCCAGGTGATAATGATCTCATTACATGGTTTCAGACTATGGTCAAATCAAATATCAAGTAGCACATACCTGTAGCAATATTAGGTAGCACATACCTGTAGAAATATCAGGTATGTGAAATCATGTCAATAAATATAAGCATCATTGAGCATTGAAAGCACAGATATAATTTAGAAAAATACATTTTTGAATGGATTTTATTTTAATATGTTCATGATTTAAATAAAACAACAATTTCATATATACATTATCTAAAGTATATATTAGGCTGATAAATATAAAAAGGGCATAAAAACACCCACATATACATATATATATATATATATATATATATATATATATATATATATATATATAGTGCATACATATATATACACACCAGCAAGTGGTGTGCTTAAGGCTGTTTTCCATATTTTCTTCTCAGTAATTTAGTACTAAATTATAAATAGCCTTTTCTCCTGTTATTCAGAACTATTTAAAATGTACACATACACAGGTGAATGGATCAAAGGGTAGTTCATATTCCCATCACACACCTTCCTGGGTATAGGCACATCTGTTGTAGGTGCTGCAGCGATTACCAGCTGGACACTGGATCTATCACAGATAAACATACATGTTCGCCAGCACACCATGGATCTTGCACAGCAGTCCAAAGAAATGTTTTATTGCAAAGGGAGCACATCACATCAGGATACTGTAAGTGCAATGTTTCGGAGTCACGCAGGACCCCTTCACATGCCTGACGAAGGGGTCCTGTGTGACTCTGAAACCTTACACTTACAGTATCTTACAATAGTGAGTACATCCCTCACATTTTTGTAAATATTTTATTATATCTTTTCGTGTCACAACACTGAAGAAATTACACTTTGTTACAATGTAAAGTAGTGAGTGTAAAGCTTGTATAACAGTGTAAATTTGCTCGCCCCTGAAAATAGCTCAACACACAGCCATTAATGTCTAAACCACTGGCAACAAAAGTGAGTACACCCCTAATTGAAAATGTCCAAATTGGGCCCAAATAGCCATTTTACCTTCCCCGATGTCATGTGACTCGTTAGTGTTACAAGGTCTTAGATGTGAATCGGGAACAGGTGTGTTAAATTTGGTGTTATCGCCCTCACTCTCTCATACTGGTCACTGGAAATTCAACACTGCACCTCATGGCAAGGAATTCTCTGAGGATCTGAAAAAAAGAATTTTTGCTCTACATAAAGATGGCCTAGGCTATAAGAAGATTGTCAAGACCCTGAAACTGAGCTGCAGCACTGTGGCCAAGACCATACAGCGATTTAACAGAACAAGTTCCACTTAGAACTGGCCTCGCCATGGTCGACCATAGAAGTTGAGTGCATATGCTCAGCTTCATATCCAGAGGTTACCCTTGAGAAATAGACGTATGAGTGCTGCCAGCATTGCTGCAGAGGTTGAAGGGCTGGGGGTCAGCCTGTCAGTGCTCAGACCATATGCCGCACACTGCATCAAATTAGTCTGCATGGCTGTTGTCCCAGAAGTAAGCCTCTTCTTAAGATGATGCACAAGAAAGCTCGCAAACAGTTTGCTGAAGACAAGCAGACTAAGGACATGGATTACTAGAACCATGTCCTGTGGTCTGATGAGACCAAGATAAACATATTTGGTTCAGATGGTGTCAAACGTGTGTGGCGGCAACCAGGTGAGGAGTACAAAGAAAAGTGTGTCTTGCCTACAGTCAAGCATGGTGGTGGGATTGTCATAGGCTGGGGCTGCATGAGTGCTGCCAGCACTGGGGAGCTACTGTTTATTAAAGGAACCATGAATGCCAACATGTACTGTGACATACTGAAGCAGAGCATGATCCCCTCCCTTCGGAGACTGGGCTGCAGGGCAGTTTTCCTACATGATAACGACCCCAAACACACCTCCAAGATGACCACTGCCTTGCTAAAAAAGCTGAGGGTAAAGGTGATGGACTGGCCAAGCATGTCTCCAGACATAAACCCTATTGAGCATCTGTGGGCATCCTCAAACGGAAGGTG
This sequence comes from Pelophylax lessonae, assembly GCF_965119305.1. NCBI lineage: Eukaryota > Metazoa > Chordata > Amphibia > Anura > Ranidae > Pelophylax > Pelophylax lessonae. Next base: position 293,536,627 of record NC_138771.1, on the reverse strand, counting down.
GAGGAGCGCAAGGTCTCTAACATCCATCAGCTACGTGATGTCGCCATGGAGGAGTGGAAGAGGACTCCAGGGGCAATCTGTGAAGCTCTGGTGAATTCCATGCCCAAGAGGGTTAAGGCAGTGCTGTAAAATAATGGTGGCCACACAAAATATTGACACTTTGGGCCAAATTTGGACATTTTCACTTAGGGCACTTAGGGGTGTACTTTTGTTGCCAGCTGTTTAGACATTAATGGCTGTGTGTTGAGTAATTTTAAGGGGACAGCAAATGCACACTATTATACAAGCTGTACACTTACTACCTTAAATTGTAGCAAAGTGTTATTTCTTCAGTGTTGTCACATGAAAAGATATAATAAAAACAGGGCTTTTTTCAGCTGGAAATTGGTGGAACTTAGTTCCACCACCTTTGGTTTAGGCCCCCTGCTCCCTGCTCACCACTATCACTTGTACACACAAAAGTCTAGCTTCTGTGCTTACAAGTGACAGCTTGTCTCTCAATGACTCCCACAGTTCTGATCTCCTGAGTGGCTCTCACTGAGTGCAGGATGGGTACGAAGGAGATGCAGGTGCCTAGGGTGCAGTGCGGATACTGACACACCCACTGAATGATCTTCCTGCTAGGGATGATCGAACGGTTCGGGTCGACCATCGGTTCGGGTCGACCATCGGTTCGGCCCGAACATTGGGTGTTCGAGGTTCGGCCGAATTTAGAACTTTTTGCCCAAAAAGTTCGGAATTCGGCAACCAGAACCGCCCAAAATCAAATGCTTCAGGAAATGGGCTTTAAAAGCCCGTGATTGGACCAGAACCATTAGCAAAAGCCAATTGAGGGGGCAGGAGAATGCTAGGAATGTGATTGGAGTGACTAGGGGGTCCCTAGACCAATCATTAGTGAATACGCCCCCCAGTATATAAGATCGCCCCCGCCATATTCCTAGCTTTGTTTACTGGACATTGAAGAGAGTGGAAGCAGTTCTGTTAATTTTACTTTAAAAGTGTCATTTAGCTATTTTTAGTGTGAGGAAAGACAAGCAGACTAAGGACATGGATTACTAGAACCATGTCCTGTGGTCTGATGAGACCAAGATAAACATATTTGGTTTCTGCTACTATCACACCTATATATGGCTAGGTGTCTATATACATATAATTATGTGTGTATATACACCACTATACACAAGTTCAGATGTTTTGCCTGCCTCAAAAGAACCCCAAAAAATGCCAAAAAAAACGCTAGCGTCAAAAAAAATGCCCAGATGTGTTTTTGCTGGCATTTTTTGGGGGTTTTTGGAGGCAGGCAAAACATCAGAACTTGTGCACAGTACCACTATACACAAGTTCAGATGTTTTTCCTGACTGCAAAGAACCCAAAAAAATGCCTGCTATTAAACCGGCAAGGTGTTACAGCAGCGAAGCCAACCCCCTGAGCTGAAAGTTTTCTAATACAAACAATCTTTTTTTTATGGTTCTGGACATGCTACAGAGCTGAAACTTCACATGTACACTTTTTAGACCCCCCAGATACTAAATCCAAAGTAAAAATAAAAAAATCTCTTTTTTTTTTTTAATTTTTTCAATAATTGGCTTTTTGATCAAAAATGACAATTTTTAAGAACTTTATTGTTTGATTTTGTGTCTGGGGGGTCTAAAAGGTGTACCTGTGAAGTTTCAGCTCTGTAGCATGTCCAGAACCAGAAAAAAAAAAGGATTGTATGTATTAGAAAACTTTCAGCTCAGGGGGTTAGCTTCTCTCCACACCTTGCCGGTTTCAAAGCAGGCATTTTTTTGGGTTCTTTGCAATCAGGAAAAACATCTGAACTTGTGTATAGTGGTACTGTGCACAAGTTCAGATGTTTTGCCTGCCTCCAAAACCCCCCAAAAAATGCCAGCAAAAACACACCTGGGCATTTTTTTTTTGACGCTAGCGTTTTTTTGGCATTTTTTTTTGGGTTCTTTTGAGGCAGGCAAAACATCTGAACTTGTGTATAGTGGTATATATACACACATACATATATTTATATACACACCTAGACATATATAGGTGTGATAGTAGCAGAAATATATTACTGTAAATGATTTCATTAGCGCAAGCATATATTTCTGCTACTATCACACCTATATATGTCTAGGTGTGTATATAAATATATGGATGTGTGTATATACACCACTATACACAAGTTCAGATGTTTTGCCTGCCTCCAAACCCCCCCCAAAAAATGCCATCAAAAACACACCTGGGCATTTTTTTTTTGACGCTAGCGTTTTTTTGGCATTTTTTTGGGTTCTTTTGAGGCAGGCAAAACATCTGAACTTGTGTATAGTGGTATATATACACACATACATATATTTATATACACACCTAGACATATATAGGTGTGATAGTAGCAGAAATATATTACTGTAAATGATTTCATTAGCGCAAGCATATATTTCTGCTACTATCACACCTATATATGTCTAGGTGTGTATATAAATATACCTACGTATAAAAAGCTGTGCTGTGGATGGGATCCAGTCGCCTTAAGGTCAGTAAATTCTGACCTTATTGAAGCATACCCATACGGATAATTTGATCCGGGAACCCTACGCAACCAGGCATGTAACCAAAAACACAGAAATAGAGAGAGGGAAGGTACCCTCTCTGGAAGGTTGCTAAAGAAGAGCTCACAGGGATTGGTTTGTGCAAAAACAAAATATAACCTTTATTAAATTTGGGTGCAGTACATACAAAAAATAATATGGAAATCAATAAGATAGATACAAAAAATAAATAAAAAACTACCTAGTTACAGATTGAGACTCGGTAGCTGATGGCCGACCCCTCGGGTCGGTGTCGGTTGTGCATGAAATGCAAATGCATCAACCTTGCCTGGCACCTGTGGCACCTACTGGGGTTCTGTTTTAGGAGCTTACTATGGGGAGCGTGTGACGTATGATAAATTCATTTGAGTCACCAATTTACTCAACCCTATGTGTAGAGGTGTCTACTGCTCTGTATCCAGTTTATGTAAAAATGGTGTGTACCTTGGAAAAACTTAATGGTGAGTATGGTAATGACCGGCAGAGGGCAAACGGACCTGCTTAAGGTAAGCAAGGACTGTCCATGTTCGGGTGATATAGAATGCACATAGTTGCAACCAATCTAAGATTTAAGGAAGTATATGGTATATCACAAATCTAAATATACACATAAAAAGGGTGGCCACCCGACATGTAAACAGTTGCTGATTCCCTGTGGAGATCTCAGGGACTGTTCGGCACTTCCATAGTCATAGGGACAGAGAGTCCAATCATGTGATGGGGGTGGTGTATGTATCACCCGGTAGATATGGGACACGGACAAGATCTTACTGGATCTACAGTTGGCGGGGGCAATGAAGTATTGATGGGATTTCAGTCTCAGCCCGTGGTGCACGGAGGGAGCAGGCCAATCCGGAACTGGGGAGGTATTACCAAAGCAAAGATAGGGATACAGGATATATCGGTCTTAAAGTGTGTGTAGTGATACTGATCAGGGATGGGGCCCACCTAGTCAGAGGAAAAAGGGTTTAATAGCGGTGATCCATCCATAATCCTGGGTCAGTCCATCAAGGATAAGTAACATACAGTGTCTGTGTGTGGGGATCGTATCGCTCACCTTACCTCTCTGATTGACTCAAATGTGGGATGAAGAAGTCCAGTACCTCTGATCAGTCATCTACTCACAGTGGATGGTGTGTCTCCTCTTGTCCCTTGCAATGGGATGCTCACCCTGGCCGGTGCTCAGACCTCCGGAAGTGCAGCCGGAAAGCTCTCTCACTCCGATGCTCTGTATCAGGCAGTAAGATGCCGCCGCTCCTGCGGCGCTGCTTGCTTCTGGCGTCCCACGTGGGTGTGCCGTGCTGGCCGTGCTGGTCCTCTAGAAGGTAGGTAAGCTTCCTACTGTGCCTGTCAGGTGCTGGCGTCGACCAGTTGACTAGTTTCGCGTGCCCTGCGCACGCTTCTTCAGAACTTAAAATGGTGTAGTCTCTTTGGGCAGAATAAATAGTAGTCCTGATTTTTTTGGCAATTGATTTCAGCTGTCCCATAATGCAGACTATCGCCATCTTGTGGTCAGACAATGATATCACATTTGTAAGTGCTCAGTGGCAAAGAATATTTAAAAACAAAACGAACATATAAAAACATATGTACAGATCTTGATGAGAGTATTCCTACTTTGTGGCTTGTCAATTTACAAAGATGGTAACATAGCTATTTATGTACTACGTATGCCGTCATTGATAAGCTGATAAAGTGCAGTCCCCCAGAGGGGATCAAATGCTTGACATTAGCATGGAGGATCGGTGGATCGAGTCTCTGTTTTTGTAAAAAATATATATATTATTAAGGAAATTTATTATTTTGCAAAATTCCCGATATTCTTTGTGGGAGGTACTTATACATACATGGAAAACAGCCTGAGGAAAATATACCATAGAGGAAGGAATTGTTAGAGGATATATAGGGGCTAACCAAAGTATCTGACTTTGTGGCTTGTCAATTTACAAAGATGGTAACATAGCTATTTATGTACTACGTATGCCGTCATTGATAAGCTAATAAAGTGCAGTCCCCCAGAGGAGATCAAATGCTTGACATTAGCATGGAGGATCGGTGGATCGAGTCTCTGTTTTTGTAAAAAATATATATATTTTATTAAGGAAATTTATTATTTTGCGAAATTCCCTATATTCTTTGTGGGAGGTACTTATACATACATGGAAAACAGCCTGAGGAAAATATACCATAGAGGAAGGAATTGTTAGAGGATATATAGGGACTAACCGAAGTATCTGACTTTGTGGCTTGTCAATTTACAAAGATGGCAACATAGCTATTTATGTACTACGTATGCCGTCATTGATAAGCTGATAAAGTGCTGTCCCCCGGAGGAGATCAAATGCTTGACATTAGCATGGAGGATCGGTGGATCGAGTCTCTGTTTTTGTAAAAAATATATATATTATTAAGGAAATTTATTATTTTGCGAAATTCCCTATATTCTTTGTGGGAGGTTCTTATATATAGCCCCTATATATCCTCATACAACACCATAGAGGAAGGAATTGTTAGAGGACACATAGGGGCTAACCAAAGTATCTGGATATTAGCCCATTGGGCCAGGTTGGGGATGGATGTAATTTTGTAGCAGACTGGGCCAGTGTTCCTCCTCTTAGAGTTTGATGAGGTCCTAGTGGCTTAACCATCTGATTACTCCATGAAATGGGTGAACTAAGGATCTAGGAATACCTTAAGACTGAGCTCATTGTTCAGTCCAGACGGTGTTAGGGTGCCTAGCCTAAAGATCCAGGCTTTCTCTTCACGTAGGAGTATTCTATCGAAGTCACCCCTACGTGCCGAGATGTTAAGGGTCCAGAACCCTTTCACCTTGAGCCCTCTTGCATCACCTCCATGTGTTTCAAGAAAATGCTGGGCAATGGGGGTTTCCTCCTTGAGCCTAATGCTCTTAAGATGTTCGCCTATTCTTATCCTAAGGGTTCTTTTGGTCTTCCCTACGTATATTTTCTTGCATGGGCATATGATTTGGTACAGTACTCGTGAGGTACTGCAATTTATAAAGGAGGTGATGTTGTACTCCTTAGAGCTAAATGCATCCGTGAAAACATCCGTTTTCTCGACAAAGCGGCAGATATGGCAGTGTCCACACGGGAACATGCCCTTCATTTTGGGGAGATCAGTGAGCCAGCTTCTCTGAGTATTGTCTTTGGTAAACTCAGAGTGCATGAGATGGTCCCCTAGGTTTTTTGCCCTTCTTGCAACTAATGATGGTCTAGGGCCTACTATATCTTTCAACCTATCGGTTTTTTGTAGGACATGCCAGTGTCTCTCCAGCACTGTCCGGACCTCTTGCCATTGGCTACCGAATCTCGTGATCAGTCGAGGCTGTGTTGCCGGGTTCTGATCAGTCATGTTGGTGTCCTTGGGTTTTAGGAGTTGTTCCCTAGTTTTTAGACCCGCCTTTCTTTTGGCCCTCCGAAGAGTCCTGTGGGAATACCCACGTTCCCTGAACCTGTTGTATAATTCACGGGATTCCGCTAAGTAGTCACCATGTTCAGAGCAATTTCTCTTGAGTCTAATGAATTGTCCCACCGGTATACCTCTTTTCAGAGGCTCAGGGTGAGAACTATCAGCCATTAGTAGGGTATTTGCTGCAGTAGTTTTCCTGAATGTAGATGTCAGCAATCTGCCCTCATGCAGGCGGATGTTGAGATCAAGGAATGAGATCTGCTTTTTATCTACTGTATATGTCAGGCGGATGTTGCGATTATTGGTGTTTAGCTCATCCATAAACTCTTCAAGGTGCAATTCCGTGCCTTTCCAGACCATCAGGACGTCATCTATATACCTCAGCCACGTTAAGGCATGGCTGTGGTATATAGATGAGGCCCTGACTATCTCTTCCTCCCACATGCCTAAATGGAGGCAAGCATAGGAGGGTGCCCATGGTGCTCCCATGGCTGTGCCCCTGACCTGCTGGTAGAAGTGGCCTAGGAATTGGAAATAGTTATTTCCAAGCGCGAATTCCAGAATTTCCAAGAGGAACTCATTTTGTGCTCCATTGAGGGGAAAGTTTTTTTCCAGAAAGTGGTATACCGCAAGAATCCCCCACTCGTTGGGGATCGACGTATAAAGTGATTCAACGTCGATCCCTACTAGTAATACCTCTTCTTCAAAATATAGGTCCTTGATTTTATTCAAGACATCACCAGTGTCTTTTACATAGGATGGCAAATCCCATACCAGCTCCTTAATTAGGGAATCTAAATATTTCCCTATCCTTTCAAGTGGGCCTCCAATAGCTGACACTATGGGCCTCCCTGGTGGTCGTAGTGGGTTTTTGTGGATCTTGGGAATGGCGTAGAAGGTGGGAATGCTGTAATCTACAATCTTCAGGAAAGTTTTTTCTTTACCCGTAATCAAATTTGCCTCCTTGGCGAAATCAAGTTTTTCATTAAGTCTCTTTACTATACTTGGGAAAGGATCTTGTGGTGTTTTCTTGTAGGTTTGTGTGTCAGAGAGTAATCTCCTTATCTCACTCTCATACATCTCCTCGGATAGTAGTACAACATTCCCACCTTTATCGCTCTTCTTGATTACTAAATTGGTGGCATGTTTCAGTTCGTAGAGGGCCCTCCTTTCTTCCTTAGAGATATTATCTGGGGGTGACCAATCCCATCTGACCTTTTTGAGGTCCTCCTCTACCAAGGAGAGAAAAATTCCCAGCCACTTATTACTACTGAACTTGGGCATGGATGTGGAGCGAATGGTGATATTTGCTTTGCGTAGGCCTGGTAGGTTTTCTTGGGGTGGTTCCTCCCCTGGTTCAGATTCTTCTAATAGGGAGTTCAGTATCTCAAGGGCTTCTAGATCCACTGGGTCAGTGATATGGTTACTTTCACTCTTGCTTCCCTCAACAGAGTAAAGCAATTTGTAGTATACTTTCCTTAGGTATAGGCAGACATCTTTATAGACCTCGAAGTGGTCCATTTTCTCACTTGGTGAGAAAGACAGTCCTTGCTTACCTTAAGCAGGTCCGTTTGCCCTCTGCCGGTCATTACCATACTCACCATTAAGTTTTTCCAAGGTACACACCATTTTTACATAAACTGGATACAGAGCAGTAGACACCTCTACACATAGGGTTGAGTAAATTGGTGACTCAAATGAATTTATCATACGTCACACGCTCCCCATAGTAAGCTCCTAAAACAGAACCCCAGTAGGTGCCACAGGTGCCAGGCAAGGTTGATGCATTTGCATTTCATGCACAACCGACACCGACCCGAGGGGTCGGCCATCAGCTACCGAGTCTCAATCTGTAACTAGGTAGTTTTTTATTTATTTTTTGTATCTATCTTATTGATTTCCATATTATTTTTTGTATGTACTGCACCCAAATTTAATAAAGGTTATATTTTGTTTTTGCACAAACCAATCCCTGTGAGCTCTTCTTTAGCAACCTTCCAGAGAGGGTACCTTCCCTCTCTCTATTTCTGTGTTTTTGTGTATATAAATATATGGATGTGTGTATATACATCACTATACACAAGTTCAGATGTTTTGCCTGCCTCCAAAACCCCCCAAAAAATGCCAGCAAAAACACACCTGGGCATTTTTTTTTTTGATGCTAGCGTTTTTTTGGCATTTTTTTGGGTTCTTTTGAGGCAGGCAAAACATCTGAACTTGTGTATAGTGGTATATATACACACATACATATATTTATATACACACCTAGACATATATAGGTGTGATAGTAGCTGAAATATATTACTGTAAATGATTTCATTAGCGCAAGCATATATTTCTGCTACTATCACACCTATATATGTCTAGGTGTGTATATAAATATATGGATGTGTGTATATACACCACTATACACAAGTTCAGATGTTTTGCCTGCCTCCAAAACCCCCCAAAAAATGCCAGCAAAAACACACCTGGGCATTTTTTTTTGACGCTAGCGTTTTTTTGGCATTTTTTTGGGTTCTTTTGAGGCAGGCAAAACATCTGAACATGTGTATAGGGGGTATATATACACATATATATCTGAATATATACCCCTAGACATATATAGGTGTGATAGTAGCAGAAATATATTACTGTAAATGATTTCATTAGCGCAAGCATTTATTTCTGCTACTATCACACCTATATATGTCTAGGGGTATATATTCAGACATATATGTCTATATATACCCCCTATACACATGTTCAGATGTCATGTCTGACATCAAACATGTCCTCAAAAAAGCACTGGCAGTGGCAGCCCCTGCAGCATAAAAAATGCTTGGCTGGTGAGAAGCCATATGGGTGTGCCGAAGCAATTCAGAGAAATGATCATTTCTCTATAGCGGTCACCCTGCTATGGAAGGGTTTTGTCACCCTGCCATAGCAGTCACTGCCAGTTAACCCTACACTACACTACGGTCCCCTTACACTTAACACTTTCCCTACAGAAACTAAATTTTTGAAGCTAACTTAAGTGTAAAGGAGCACTCTAACTACACTAGATATCCCTTTCCTCACACTAATAAATAAAAATCAAAAAATCTCTTCTTTTTTTTTTAATTTTTCAATAATTGGCTTTTTTATCAAAAATTACAATGTTTAAGAACTTTTTTTGTGTGATTTTGTGTCTGGGGGTCTAAAAGGTGTACCTGTGAAGTTTCAGCTCTGTAGCATGTCCAGAACCAGAAAAAAAGATCATATAGGTGTTAAAGGAGGGTCCCACATCCCTGTTCTACTGAAAAATTATCTTTTTTTTTTTCATGGTTTTGGACATGCTACAGAGCTGAAACTTCACATGTACACCTTTTAGACCCCCCAGATACTAAATCCAAAGTCAAAATAAAAAAATCTCTCTTTTTTTTTTTTCAATAATTGGCTTTTTTTATCAAAAATGACAATTTCTAAGAACTTTTTTTGTGTGATTAATAGTTAATGGGGCATGACCCAGAACCCTAGGCACTTTTTAGGGGCATTTATTGGGTTTTAGGGCTTAAAAATTGTGTTTTTTGATTACCGAAGTTCGGGTCCCATTGATTTCAATGGGGTTCTGAAATCCGAACCGAACTTTTGGGAAATTCGGGTGTTCTGGTCGAACCGAACTTTTCAAAAGTTCGATCATCCCTACTTCCTGCAAGTGAGAGAGGCCAAGCCACCTACAGTGTGCAGGGAAGTACTAGAGCTAGCTGGGTGCTTCAGTTTAATACAGCAACAGAAGTAAGACATGTGGAAGGTGAAGGAGCTTTTAAGGAGGGGGGGTGGGGCCAGTGGGGGGGATCTGCATGCAAAGGTCAGAGCTGAAGAGGGGTGGAAGTGAGATCTGAATGGGGGATGCAGTGGTAAGCGCCTGTGGAAGAAGTGAACTCTACACTCTGTATTCAGCGCACCCCTGAACTTTGTACATAAGGCACCCAGAACTCTGCACTCTGTGTGTTAACCCCCCTCCCACACACTCCTGATATTAAGTGCCCCTTTAAGACCCTCCCACTGTTAGTGAAATTTGAATTCAGGGTGGGGGGTCATGGTTGAGTTCCTGCACCTATTTTCTGAGAAAAAAAGCCCTGAATAAAAGAATTACAAAAATGTGAGGGGTGTACTCACTTTTGTGAGATACTGTATCCTGATGTAATATGATCCCTTTGCAATAAAAAGTTTATTTTGGCTGCTGTGCAAGATCCATGGTGTGCTGGCAAACATATATGTTTATATGTGGATCACAGGGTAGACACCCCCTTGTTAGCTAATATGGACCCTGAAGAGTTTTTAGTTAACCAAAAAGGTAAACAAATGAGAAATGATTGGCTCCCTTTTAAGAAATTTGTTTATTTACTTGACCAAAATCAATTTTAGTCTACTTTTTTTTTTTTTACCTTTTAATTTTTATTTTAATTTTTTTTTTAAGGCTTTTTTTATTTTTTTTATTTAAAATTTTACAGTATAACAAACCAGTAATAGGTACAGGTAATGTACATATCGTCTTAGTACAATAATAATCATTCTGATAAAGAGTAAACCGAACTGGGGAAGGATAGGGCAGGAGGGGTAGGGGGAGAGACGGGGTCCGAGGTTTATAGCTGGAGAAAGGAAGTGGGTCAACAGGAAGTATTCTTGAATGAATCTTGAAAAGTAAACGTGTAACCGTCCGTAGATGGGTCTGAGGGTTGCGGGATGAAAAAGAGGTAGGGGTCCCATTTCAGATGAAAGGACTTACATGAAGCAGGGGCGGTGAAGTCCGTATTGAGGCGAGCAATAGATAGAAGTGTGGTAAGCTCTGATCTAACCCGGGAGACTGAGGGAGGTGTTGTAGATATCCACTGGGCAAGGATGGATCGTCTGGCTACAAGAAGGCAGGTCAGAATCCACAACCGAACTGTAGGGGCCGAGGGGCCCGACCACTTTTGTAGGCGTTTGTCCCAATATCCAAACAACAGCAACAGAGGGTCTTTGGGTACTAGGAGGCTTGTCACATCCTTGATGAGTGCTAAGACTTGATCCCAGAACAGAGAGATGGACGGACATGACCAAAATTTGTGGAAAAGAGAAGGCTTCTCAGCTGAACATTGTGGACATCTATGAGCATCAGTCTTGTTAGAGAGGAATGGGATATGGGCCCGATGAAAAATTTTCAACTGCGTCTCTTTCCAGACCACGTTGGGGGTGAGCCCAAGGGTAGTGCGGAGACCACTGATCATATTGGGTAGGGTGTCCTCCCCAGGAAAGTCCTTGAGCTAATTGGAAGCAGTAGAGGTGAACACAGCAGGGGGGCACATCTTCAGCAGTTGTTTGTAAATACCCGAAATCGTAAAGACAGCAGACTCAAGTAAGTTATCTAAGATGGATGGCTTGAATCTGTCGGCCGGTCCCTTGGCGACAGTAGCAATGAAATGAAGGCATTGGGACAGGTAAAAGAGGTCCGGGTCCTGGAGGCCATATTTGACAATAGTGGTGCGGAGAGGATAAGGGATACCAGTTTGCAGGTCGCATAGGTGTGCAAAGGTTACCAGACCCCTACCTTCCCAGGATTGATACGCTGTGTGCTCTAGTCCTGGAGGGAAATTAGGATTACCATGGATCGGGAGGTATTTGGAGAAGTGTAAGGGCAGTTTCAGGAGCTTCCGAACCTCCCTCCATGCGATGGCAGTGTCTCTAAGGAGCAGATTATGTCGGAGATCAGGGCCCAGATGGACCCACTTAGTATGCCAAATATCCGATAGGGAGTAAGGACTGGACATCTGGGACTCCAGGTCGAAGTTGGAATATTGTGAGGTCCGAGATATCCAGTCTAAAGCCACTCTAAGTAAACAGGATAAATTATACAATCTCAGATTAGGGAAATTAATATCCGCGTCGCTCCTGGGGAGATGCAATTTTTTGAGAGAGATACAGGGTCTCTTCCCCCTCCAAAGAAAATGAGAAAAGGCCTTCTCGAGCATTTGGACGTCCTTGTGCCTGATCAACAGGGGGAGAGTTTGAAGAAAGTACAGCAGTCGAGCAAAGCTTACCATCTTGACTAGGTGGCATCTCCCCAAAAGCGACAATGGCAGTTCCATCCAGTTTTCCAGTTCCCTCATTATTTTGGAGAATAGAGGAGGATAATTCAGAGTATAGATAGATCCCAGAGTCCTCCCTATCTTAATGCCTAGATAAGTGATATGTTTGGATGCTATCATAAATGGGGAGTCTCCCTCCCATGGACGAGTAACGGTACCCCCCAGTGGGGGTATCTCACTTTTAGTGTGGTTGATTTTCAAGCCCGAGCATTTTCTGAAATTGTCAAAAGTGGCAACTATCACAGGTATATCGGCTGAGGGATTGGAAGTGAACAGCAAAACATCGTCGGCAAATAAGGATAGGCGCAGCTCTTGCGATCCCACACCTATTCCGTGGAGGGGGGCTTTAGTCAAGAGATAACGGGAGAGGGGTTCAATCGCCAGGTTGAACATGAGCGGTGATAGAGGGCACCCCTGACGAGTGCCCTTAAATAAACAAAAGGCGGCAGTGAGGGAACCCCCCACACATAGGCTAGCAGTCGGAGTGGCATACATCGAGTTAATGAGGTTCACGAAGGGTCCGCAAAAGCCTATGGCTGACAAGACTTTACGTAACCAGGCAAAATTCACATTATCAAACGCCTTTTCGGCATCAAGGGTCACTATGGCCATGTCCCGGCCCGGATGTGCCTGAGCTTGTTCTAGGGCTACCAACACTTTCCTGATCTTTGCGGTAGCTGAGCGACCCTTGGTGAACCCCAATTGAGCAGGATGTATGAGGTGTGGCATGATGTTGGCTAGACGGGATGCCGCTATTTTCGAGAGTATTTTCACATCTAAATTTAACAACGAAATAGGTCGGTACGAGCCCGGTTACAGAGGGTCCTTCCCTTTTTTTGCTAATGGCTTGGTTGCCCGTCGGGAGATAGGAACCGCCGCGCCAGATGGAGGAATATACTTCAATGAGTGTAGGGACTATGCTAGGTGCCATGGCCTTATAAAATTCCCCAGAAAGACCATCAGGGCCCGAGGCCTTGCTTGAAGCGAGTTGTTTAATTATGAGAGTGACCTCTTCCGCTGTAACAAGGGCGTTCAACGCCTCGAGATGTTCCTCAGAAATCGAGGGAAGTCCAGTGCCGGACAAAAAGAGGTCAGCAACAGAGTCGTCCACCTCGTCAGGAGCATATAAAGTAGAATAGAAGTCCCGCATAATTTTTTGAACCCCTTGTGGGGTGGACACAACCGCTCCTGATTTGTCACGTAATGAGCCTATGTGAGTGGGGGACAACGGTCCTTTGCACAGCCTCGCCAACAATTTACCCGCTTTGTTCCCGAACCGGTGCAAAGTCGCAGATAAGTGTGCCTTATGAATGTTCTCTAACTTGTCAGCCCAAGTGTCAAAGGTTTGTTTGGCCGCCAGCCAGGAAGTGCGAGCATCAGGAGTGTCCGACTGGATAAGTGTACGCTGTGCTGCCCGCAGCTGTTTTGTACCCGTGGTTGGTGTGGCGTTTAAAGGCCGCTGCGTAGGAGATGATGCGCCCTCTCAGAAAAGCTTTGCCCGCTTCCCAAAAGAGGTGAGGGGATGTGCAGTGTTGGGAGTTAGATGCAGAATATTCATCCCACGCCCTTAGCAAGTGGGATGTAAAGTCAGCGTTCTTTTTGAGGTAGGAGGGAAACCTCCAAATAAGGGGGGGCTGCAGGGGTATAAGAGAAAGTTAAGGAAACGGAAACTGGGGAGTGATCCGAGATTACAATATCATGAATAGTGGCATCATGTAGAAAGGGGAGAAGGGAGTCGGAGCAGAAGAGGTAGTCAATTCTGGTGAATACTTTATGGGGGTGAGAGTAGGAGTATTCCCGGTCCGTGGGATGGGAAAGTCGCCAAACGTCCGTTAACGCAAGCGATTCAATAACCGTCGCCAAAGGAGTGGGGCCGTCCTGGACACGAGGGCGCGGCGAGGCCCGAGGGGGAGGACCTGTCCAAGACAGGATCCAATACAGCATTGAAATCGCCGCCTACCAGGCGGGGGACATTAGGAGAGGTGAGGAGATGCGCCGTAACCGCCGCGTAAAAAGAATTATCGAATACATTAGGGGCATAGACATTGGAGATAATAAGCTCTTTATTGTGTAAACGCAAATGCACCGACACGTAGCGGCCGTGGGGATCCGCGTCAGTAGAAAGAATGTCTACGGGGAGGCGTTTGTGAAATAAAATCAACACCCCAGCCTTTTGGCCGGAAGCCGCAGCGCCAAAGACCTGTCCCACCTATAATTTTTTCATACATTGTATATCTTCCGCAGAGAGATGAGATTCCTGAATAAGAGCGATGTCCACCTTAAGTCATTTAAGATGACGCAAGACTTTCATCCTCTTAGCCGGGGATCACAGACCCCTAACGTTCCATGTCACTATAGTCATACGATGAAAATAAGGAGAGCTAGGATAGGACATGTACATGTATCACCTACCAGAACCCTGGGATGAGAACAGCATTCGCCGGACAGGATGGGTCCCGATTGACCCGCAAGTGAAGACCCAAGAACCCAATTATCCCGAGGCAGACCGGACTCCCAAGAGGGCTGGGAAGGGGAAGGAATAGACTGGAAAACAGGATGAAACCAACAAAAAATATACCATGAAACGTAATAATAACACAGCATAGACTTCTCTTTTTTCCGCATGTGTACACCAAGGAGCGCAGCTCTCCAAGCTAGGCCTCCAGAGATAGGAAATGGCATAGCATAGCCCATAATAACGACCTAACAGCCAAAATAGCTGGGGTCACGGCCCATAGCGGGGAAAATGCGACCATGATGAACACGTAGGATGCAGGAGAGGAACACATGCAGTAAATACTAAAAAAATGTATTCAGCCAAAAAGAGAAGGGGTGTGTGAAGAGGAATTGAAGACCATCCCCCCTTTTTTGGTAGCAGCCTGTATTTTTGGTGGAGGTTTCTCTGACAGCACTTTTTCTAGAGGAACTGCACATGGGTGTATATTCACATCTTTATATACAGTATTATGCTATGGGATCTGTCATTTTATTTTTCATGCATTTGGGCCGAGTTTGCTGAGTTTCCTGGTCCAAAGGAGCTTCCCAATTGGTCCTGCTGTGAAGGAAGTTTACTCTTGAATTGGGCACTTGATGTTATACATTCTGGTAAGAAGTTTGTATAGCTAATGGTCTTCTCCCAGATCCAATAGAGGCACATCTCTATTCACCTAAGGATTGCTTATACAGAGATTTTTTGGACTTGTTGCTTATATTTATATAAGTTTCTTCTTTTTTGGACTTTATTGGTATACGATTCATGAATCACCATATTCATATATGTAGCACTATTTTTCACTGGTCATAAGGGTGATATCTAACATTTAGCGCAACTTACTTTTTATTATTTCCATCACGTGTTTGTTACACTTTAAGTTGCTGCTCATTTTTTAGGAGCCTAGCGCGATTAATATCCATGTTTCTATAGTTTCCAGATCTGCATTGCTATAGGATTACAATGCCCAGACACTGCAAGAGAAAACATCTTCACCCGGCACACCTGCTGCTTAGTCCAGGATCATTGCTACTGCATCCAAGGTTGCTGTCATCCCCCTCAGAGACTAGAAGAAGTAACTTGCTTGTGTTTACAGTTTTCCAGATGCCCATCAAAGGGAGGAGAATTTGCAACAGGTGTCAGAGTGTTGAGAAGCATTTGGGTACCATATTTTCTATACTACTATTTAAAGAGACAGCACCGCACATTTTTGCCCCCCCCCCCCCCCCCCCCCCAGAAACTTGTTCTGATGAGTATTCCCCCTTTTCTGTTGAAATTACAAAAGCTACATTTTTACCACTCCACTGGCTAGTCGAAGGGTGATAGAGAGGGACTGTGACTTTTAGACATTGTGTGTATTTTCCTTATTTAGGGAACTCCCCTACAGATAGGGCATATAAGGTACATAATATGCCCCCTTGAATCAAGTTTCAGGTCCCTTTTACAAATGATTTTGATAATTTATTTTCAAATCAAGTCATTAGCAAAACTGTTATCTGCCTCTGTTTGCCATGATGTCAATAAATATCACTATGCCGTATTCAGATTAAAAGACATTATGTTATCACATATAACTGTGTTAAGCACTAAATAAAGGACATGAAATTATCTCACATCACATCAAGAGAACATACTACCATCACATATCACTATGCTCTTTGCTGGAGGCAAGTCATGATTCTATCAAAATCACCATGCTGTGGACTGGAGGGAGGATATGATGCCATCACATATCACTACATCCACAAAATTCTCTTTTAGAAGTAATTGAGGTATGGGTTTGGACATAATGATCACACCACACAATATCACTGCAGTGAAGGTTTGAATGTTTTAGCTCTCTCTGCTTGCTTTCTTTGGATAAAAATGAGGAATTGTTGGAATTTGTAGCCTGGCTGGGAAAAATACACAATATCCAGCAGGGAAATCAAAAGTAATTTCAGCTACCACTTCATTATTAATGTGTGTTTTTACGATATCAGGGAACTACTATGTAATCATGTAATTTAACATGAATTATAATCATCCACTCAAATAATAGTCAAATAAAAGTACAACATGCCTATTATGAAGCTGAATGTTAAAACACAAAATACTGCTATTTCAAACAAATACAAATTGTATTGCTTGAGATTACAGTCTTTTATTTTCTTACTATATACCCTAAAAGCAAGTCTTTAACAAATACATACATTTACAGATTCCCTTGTAGAGCTGAATAGAGTATATGTCCTTATTATCACGTGTCGCTTTTGAATAGTCTTGGGATGTATTATTTTGTTTTTACCCTCCATTCAAAAATGATGATTAATTTAACAGCCCTGTTGAGATAATGGGCAACACATTTATCGTGTGCGCAGTTATTGTAAATTCATTTAACAATTAGAAATGTTGAGAGCACTTTAAAGGCTTAAAGTATTAACTTGGATCATTGATTTATGTTTACGAATCATTTAATTGCTTAAGCGCAATATGCAATAAAAGTTCTAACCTCTTGTGTAATAGTAATAATTGTAAGCTTCCTTCCATTATAACACTAATACTTAGGGGCTTATTTATAACAGTCTTAAAATAATGGCTCCTTGTTTAGAGGAACATTAATAATATTTATCTTTATATTGACAGTAATTTTTACATTAATATGGGTGCCAAAATTATAAGTAGTAAAATTAAAGACACAAAGGAGGAAAACTCGGGTAAAATTAAAAGAGAATTGTGATTTTTTTTTTTTCAGAATTGTACTTACCTAGGTGGATACAGCACCAATCTGATGCTACATCTGTCTCCCGCCGGCTCTAAGGGTCAGTTCACACTGTAGCAATGCCAGACATCACATGTGATTTGCAACGTAGTGCTGTGCAACTCACATGCGATGTCCGTACATTTCAAATTCAGCCATACAAACTCATGCAGAACCCTTTTTTGGTCCGCGGCCAGAATTGGATTGCATGGGTGTTCCGATTCCTGCCTGAATTGACAGTTTGCACTGCAATATGCAAACTGATCTGGGGGTGTCATTAACTTTGTATTGACACTCCCAGCGTTTCACATATGGCAGTGTGAACTGCCTGCTAGTCAGGAAGTTCAGGCAGAACCAAACTTTAGACTGAGAATCTAGCGATTAAACACCGCAGATCACTTGGTTCTCATCGCCCTTGAGCAGTCTGCTCTGCCCCCCATAATTACTGAAGCAGGGGGTTGTGGAGGGGGTGGGGGCAGCCGGCTGCCAGGTGCTGGCCCAGGCAAGTGGGTTGGTCCTAACCATATGGTCGAGACATTTCCTGAGCCTGGACGACTTTGTGACATCAGCCGACAGTGGGTTTCAGCCCACTATCTGCAGAAAAGCGGTCACAGGAGTGCAGAAGGAACTGCACTCCTGTGATCCATGAGCTTTGGCGGTACTTCTCCTTAGAGCTTTGGCGGTACTTCTCCTTAGAGGAGTTTACCTGTTGCCACCTATCTTTATTTAATCTTGATTTTATACTAAAAGAAGTTTAGCACTGACTTTTAGGGATGAGTTTAAGATTTTGTCCAAGCACTAGGGTGTATTGAGCCTTTGCTGTTCAGGCATTTGGACAAACACCTGAACATTTATACATTTGGTGGCAGCCAACTGTCATGTAAAGTAACAGCATTATTTCTGCTATTATAGCTTCCTATTGTCAATGGCTGTTTGGGATGCTGGTGGTTGTAGGCACCATTAGGACCTTAACAGTCAGTGACTTCTCTGCCCCTATTCACTTACATTACTCGGAATACTTGGCTGGGTCTGGTATGAATTTAAAGGGGGTCCCTATACAAAAAAAAAAAACTCTCAAAAAACAGCATGAGGTCCCACCCAAGTTCCTTTGAAGGGTCTTGTATTGAGGTTAGGAGAAGCACTCACAAACCTAGAGAAAAAAAAAGATTGAGGCCCCCAAAAAAATTCATACCAGACCCTTGTTCAAGCATGCAGCCTGACAGGCCAGGCAAGGCAGGGGGTGGCACCACCCTCTTCCTGAACCACACCAGGCCACATGCCCTCATAACGCAAGGGTACAAACCAACCAATTTATTATTTATTAGATGGACTTCTGTCTTTTTTCAACCAGACTAACTATGTAACTATGGAAGTGAAACCTACAGTTGTGCGTGTTTTGTTTTGTTTTTGGTGGGGGATCTCATGTGGTATTTAACCCAGAAGCAAACCTTTATTTATTATATTGCAGCTTACCATTTATTATATGTGATGGCTGCATTACATTTTTTTAGGCTTTCTTCTATATCAGGGGTGTCCAAACTTTTTTCAACGAGAAACAAATTTGATGAAGTGAACCTGCATGAGGGCCGACCATTTTGCCTGACATTCTTTGGACCATTAAAATGAAATGCGAATTAACTATTTTATGCAAAGTTTATTGCAAAAAGCATACTTTTCATTTTGTCTCATGGATGACAAATCTAAACAGGTGTTAAATCACACTGCCTTTCATATCTGAAGGCCAGGTGAAAAAAAATCCAGGAAGCTGAAATATATGTCAGGAACATTGTAAAGTACATTACATGTTATTAGTAATAAAGGTTGTCTGTCAACTTTTAAGTTATAAAAATATGAACAGGAACATAACACCAAATATATATGTTGTGTCCCAATATATTTAAAACTGATTTAGACCAACTGACATTAACTGAGATTTTTCAATGTATTCATCTCAATTTGGAGCATGCATGCTCCCTAATAGCTCACACAAGGGTTAACCACATATAAGTGCTATATTATCCCACCGATGATGAATAATGATGGTAGTAATAATAGTCATGAATGATGCCAATGTAGTAAATAGAACATTGAAAAGTTTTATTCAATACATTCCATGTATGTATAAAACAGCAGTACATCTTGTACAATGACCCCTGCTGGATCTGCAATGGTGAAGCCAAAATAAGGGATTAAAAACTCACAGCTTGGTAACCATCCAGTGTGTGTGAAGGCATAAAAACCAGCCAGTAACAATGCAGCAGTGTGGACAGTTGTGCCTTGCTCGGGCTGTGAGGAGTTGATAACGGAATGCCTCATTCCTGGACAAGGAAGGGTAGAAAAGGGGTCACACAATGCCCAGTATAGGAGGCAAGGAGGATCACCATCTGTGGCCGCTCCGATCACCCACGATGAGTGACAACCGGGAAGGGGACCCAGAAGTGAAGTTAGACTCTGGGGAAAGGAGAACCAAAATGAGGCTTGAACCTCTATTGAGCCACTGGTGGTGAGTGGCATGTGCGGTAACCCAATGCAGAGGAGCCAGGGGAGCGTGAGGAGTGCCTGCTTCTCACATGGTTGTCCTGACATCTTTTCAGAGTTCTATTTACTACATTGGCATCATTCATGACTATTATTGCTGCCCTCAGTAATCATCATCGGTGGGTTCATATAGCGCTTATATGTGGTTAACCCTTGTGTGACTGATACTTTTGCACATCCCTCCTGGTGTGTTTTGTTCCAAAACAGCTGCTACTTGACCCCCAGGTGCCAATTATCATGACAATCCTGTCATACTAGCGCCAGATTTATTTGTGTTTTTTAGTGCCCCCTAATCAGGCTAAGTCCGAAGCCATATTGAGCAAGGGATATAAAGCTGGCGGGGGCGGGCAGTGGGTGTTAACAATAGTGTATTCACAAGTAACAGGAAAAAACAGAATTGGATGCAGGGGGCCGGACCATCATTTTTGAGTATAAGTCATTCAAAACAGTAGCATATATAAGAGGATGTATAAAATTAACGATAAAAGAATTAACATGGCATATGTTCAGTCCCACGGCTTTGAAAGATCCATAGATCCCAGGCGTCCTCGAGGATTTACAGGGGCCACAACAATAGATTTTTCCAAATTACCTGTGGGGTCGTATTAATGCGGGCCTGCGGGCCAGACTTTGGACATGCCTGTTCTATATTCATCTGGTAATCTGGCTAGTAAGTCTGTTGTTTTTCAAAAGTACAAGCTGTTTGCTCTAACTGCTTATAAAGTATTAGCTGAAGTCTGGCTTCAATTAGTTAGTGCATTTAAATATTCTAGTACATCTAACACTCCCCTCCCCCCATTCTGAAAATGCTGCTATCCAAAGGTGCCCCTTGTGCCCATTTCTCCAAAGCACTCTAATACAGGAGGTGTGCTACTAGTCAGATCCCTAGATGAAAACAGACAGAAAACAAGCCTAAGAAAAGAAAACGAATGCTGGCTCTACATCTAATGATTGGTAAGTTGCAATATATTACATTTTTGGTTTTGGGTTTAAAACCGCTTTAACATCTATAGCAAATCTCCATCTAGGATAATGGTCTCATATAAATAAAGGGAATTCCTGGCTAATTTGTTGATTAAAAAAATAAGGCGGTCAGAAGCTGTCATTTTGCTGGCTATTCAAAACCACTTTTTTCTTTGTAAATGTCAGTGTTGCTGTAGTGGGTTTCATATATTGCTCTGATTCACCACTTCACAGGCAGGATCAGCACATCCTCCATGCATGTTATTTAACCACTTGCCGACTGCACTATAGACGAATGATGGCTACAACGCAGCCAATTAGTTCTGCGGGGCACGGGTGGCGATCTCTATGCTCAACAGTGTCCAGAAGGCACTGCTGATCACAGATTGAGGTAAAGAGCCAATCAGTGGCTCTTTACTACATGATCAGATGTGTCCAATTACAGCTGATCAGGAATGTAAACAGAAGCCGATTATTGGCACTCCTTTTCGGAAAACCAACTTCTCTAAAAGAGACATGTACACTGATAGTCAGGGCAATAATTATCCTAAGCGTCCTGATTATCAGTGCACTTCCAACAGTGGCCACCAGTGCTGCCAATCTGTGGCCACCAGTGCTGCCAATCAGTGCCCACTAGTGCTGCCAATAAGTGCTCTTAAGTGCTGCCAATCAGTACCCATCAGTGCCGCCTATCAGTGACCATCAGTGTCCCCTATTAGTACCACCTATTAGTGTCCATCAGTGCCACCTATCAGTGCCAATCAGTGCAACCTATCAGTGTAGCCTCATCAGTGCCCATCACTGCAGCCTATCAGTGCTCATCAGTGCAACCTCCTCAGCGCACATCAGCACACATCAAGGAGAAAAATGACCTGTTTGGAAAAAGGTTTTTTAACAAACTATGAAAAAGCTTTTTTTTCAAAATGTTCAATCTTTATTGGTTTATTTAGTAAAAAATAAAAACTCAGTAGTGATTAAATACCACCAAAAGAAAGCTCTATTTGTGTGAAAAAATTATAAAAATGTAATTTGGGTCAAGTGTTGCATGACCGCGCAATGGTCATTCAAAGTGCAACAGCGCTAAAAGCTGAAAATTGGCCTGTTTATGAAGGGGGTAAAAGTGCCTAGCAGGCAAGTGGTTAATAGGGTATTGATTTTTTAATGTTTCAGTTTAGGCACAACCAAATTCCCTTATTCTATCCAAGCAAAATTTAAAAAAATGCTATTTTACTTTGGTACATGGCGTGCCTAGGACTCCATGTCATTAGTTTGACATTCTCTTCCCTATTAGCCTAGAAAATGGCCATAGATGTTTTTTAACATTCAGTTCCCAATTGATTCTATTAGGGTTTGGATTCATCACCTGTACTTTAGCCATGTTCAAAACAAAGCCAGGCATGTTTGGCTCATTGCTACTGTTTATTTTAAGACAGGAAGAGTGAAGCTTTTTTTTTGTTAACTTTTCTCTTTTATTATATATACTGTACATAAAAAAAACAAAGTGAAATACAAAAGTAGGCAGTACAGAATAGTTACATATGCAAGTTAGTATAGCAATTTCAAGCAGAAAAGAGTCTTCCCATTTTGTAATTATCTTCCTACTATATTCTTCTGGGAGTCCAAAGATTGACAATATGCATTTCAAGAAAACAAGGGATAAAAGAAAAGAGATCCCTGGAGTTGGGTCAAGTAAAGGTGGCAACTGTATCATAAATGTAAAATCCAATATCAAAAAATGTTGACAGTTCCTAAACTGTAACTGCACATCTGCTATCTAATGGACAACAGAGCCAGTTTTATGGAAAACAGGTCCTTTACAGTGAGTGATAACAAAAAAAAAAAAAAACCTTCAAGGTGGGCATGAGTATGCCAGGTTTATATCACCATTTTAATTGAGGGGAAGTTACTTTGTCGCCATAGCCTTGCTATGAATAATCTGACCACAATCAATGTGTGGAAGTAAAAAGTTCAGGGCCATTAATCCCAATTCCCAACAGTGCAAACACAGGGTCAGGAGAGGAGGAGGTACAGACTAATGTATTTATGAACCGAAAGACCTCACTTGAAAAAGTTGTCAGTTTTTCACAGTTCTATCAAATATGCTTCATGGATCAGATAAGACCATATTCTCCTCAGCCTAGTGGTGAGTAAAGGGAAGAAATTGGTACTAACTTTTGTGGGGTAATAACACTTATGTATTTTTTGAGACATTTCCCAATGAATTATGCATCTGGAGGCCAATGTACTGTGCAATGCTGTTGCTGGATAGCTCAAGTAAAGTCTAGCTCTTTTTCACCGTCACTCCATGAAGGGTGGAGAGTTTAGAGTTCAAAAGAAACTTCTAGATGATCCTTTTAAATAGGTTTTTTGGAATGTACTTCTCTTCTGGGTCACCGGAATTCAGGGTTGTTCTTTTATGAACCCCAAACCTCTCCTTTAAGCTGAGAAAAATACCTGTTTCATATTATGTGTATACAGATTTACTAGGGTATAGGTTTGTCATTTGTAAGTGGAAGGATGGGGTACTTCTAATGGAGACGCTGTTCCTTTTTTATTTTATTAATATTGTCAAAGTAGAGCGTTAGCATTTTGGATTGCTACATGTCAAGGGTTTATCTTTATAGAAAAAGGTTTCTATAGTTGGTGGAAGCTACCTTCTTCTTGAGTACTGAACACTTATGTGGATTGTTCAGCCTTTTTTTTTTTTTTTCAAATTCTATATTCATTAGAATAAAGCATCCATCAGAGCAGTACAATACAAAATAAATGCGATATCTCACAAAAGACAGATTAAAGATAGCATTTCACCAAAATGAAAAGTACATAGTGCTAGACATAAGAAAAAAAAAGCCATGAATGAATGAATAAGTGAAACATCTCTTCTAGGATCAAGGAGATAATCGTAAAAAATGTTGCGGGACTCCTGTCCCAGTACTTGCTCAGATGGAAACTCCCATTTTTGTAAAAGAAGGGGTAAAAAGGGGGAACCAGAAGATACTTACAAACACCAGAGAGATGGGAATGGATTGGGGAAAGGATGGGAATTAGGGAAGAGGGAAGGCGCACGTGTGTCATCAAGAAGGACAGGAGGACTTCAATTTCCAAAGCAGTTTTCCAATAGAGCTTTGCCTTCATCTAAATATACGAACATGTTCTAATTTGACCACATTTTTGTGTATTGCTCTAATCTGTTTTTGGTGGCGAGTACTAAATTCTCCAGGGAATTATTATTCCTGACTTTGTTGAACCACATGGCAATGAATGGGGGCTTAGAATTCTTCCAGCATAATGTAATACAAGCTTTAGGGGCATTAAGCATGTGAAGAAGGACCCATTTTTTTGTAGGTCTTAAGATGAATTAATGATCTTTTGCACCTCCGACCGGTATTGATTTAGTTTTTAACAGGATCAAAAAATGTAGAGTAGAGTCCCCTGTTCCTCTTAGCATCTCCAGCACCTAAGGCCCCCACAAAGTATTTGCGCAAAGCTGTCGGGGATGCAATACCAGCATTGTAAGTAACTTGTAATTAGTTTCCTGTAGGATTTCCTGAGGATTTCAGGACAAGGTGTATGATATTCAGTCATTGGCTGGGCAAAATGGGAAAGTCACCAACGGGCTAGGCGCCATGCCTGGGGGGAAGATGGGGTTTCCCAAAATGGGAAATAGCGGTGAATGAGAAGAAGAAATCACTGGATTCCCACAGGCCAGAAAGCAGACGTGAGAGTGGGGCCTATATTTGGATGTATCTTGAGAGAAGCCAGCAAGGCTGCATAGCACCACAACACCCTATGCAGGGGAATGGCACTATACTTCTGCTCAAAGTTTAAGGTCCCCGTGTCTACACCAGTCAATCACCTTTCCTAGATGAGCGGCTTGATAATACTTAAGACTAAGAGCATCCAGAGCTGCTACTCCGCTGTGATGCTTAGACAATATTAGTAGGCGTCTACGAAGCCTAGGTCGTTTGTGAGCCAGATGAATTTAGTAAAAAGGCCGTTGGTTTGGTGAAAGAAGGCAGAGGGAACATCAATAGATAGTGTCTGAAAGGTTGTTCAGCCCTTAGTCAGAGAAATAATTCAAATTGTCACCATGTTTTATGACTGATGCTTGTAAATACAGTCCAACTAGACATGCAACTTTGGTGATACATATTTGCATCAGTATGCACACATTAGATAACGGTGTCAAGCGGTCTATTTAGATCTGAGTTCTGCATAAGAATATTGCTGAATGCTCTTTCAGTCTGTGTTAGTGCATTTCCAGACCCTGAACTTGTGACTGACCTTATTGCTGACCCAGCATCCACCTGGTGTGCTCTTGGATTATCCTTGTGCTTGAATTTGAGTGTTATTCATATCTGTTGCTGACATATGCCTAGGCATCTGTCTAAGATTCTGCTTTTCGACTTGGTACCTCACTGCCTGCATGTTGCCAACCTCTGCTTGTTCCTGACCTTGATCCGGCCTTTGATTTGGTGCTTTCCCACTCACCCACTAACTGACTCTGACATGGGATTTGAATCCGCTCTTAAAGGGTAACTCCACTTTCATGGTGGAAAAAATAAGCAAATAAAGAAAAAACAATATAACATACAGTATACAATTGCGACACAAATCATATTGTTATTAAAAATAAAATTCCTTTTCAATCTGCAGCTGCTGTAATTTTCTGAAAATGCAATGCAATGTGACTACCTGGAGCTGTTCTATACACAGAATGTGAACTGACCACCTCCCAGAAACATCATGTCCTGCTTGTGTGATTGGCTCACCAATTTTCCCAGCAGTCTGCACTAAGACACAAGTCAGATTTCAGGCATCCCCTACAACAAAAAAATTCATTTTTGGTGAGATACTCCCAATAGGAACACATCCAAAGTGATGCAGGCCCAGCAGCTTTCCTTATTAGAGCCCTTCAGCTGCACATCTGATAGATAATTATGAAACCACTCCCATTTGACCCACTCAGCACAGAGGAACAAACAGGGATTTCTTCAGAATAATAAAAGGTAGAAATCTGCAACAAGGTTTGTTAAATACCTTGTAATGTACATAGATCACCCAGAGGGGAATGTTTTTTTCTCAACAAAAGTGGAGTTACGCTTTAAATAAACTTGGTGTATTATTGGTGCATTACCGGCCGTACCTCTGCCCATCTGATATCAGTGCTCCCATGTTCCTGTCTTCAGGTTCTGCACCTTGGCACCTGTGCCTTTTCATTGTCCTTGCACACCCTGTCTCAACTTCCAGGGGTTTTTAGACGGGAATTGTGCAAGAGGCCACCCTCACCATCTTAGGACCTGTGAACAGGTGTGTGACAGCAAAATTGTATGCTTGTTACTTCAACTAGAATTGTCAAGTAATCTGACAAACATTCTTTGATCTGTTTTTGTTTATTGTCTTTCAACTAGTGTCTGGCTTTTTTCGTCTTAAATTTTAATAAGGGAAAGAGTTCCAAGCATAACACTACCAGATTGCCTATAGTTCTGTGGGCACCATACAATTTAATGCTCCACTCTTTAAAACACCTTTCTAAGCCCTACTGTTGTGGAGTTACATGGTTACAACTTTTATCAATGGCAATTCAAAGCCTGTATGCTTGGTCTGTTGGTATCAGTGGGTAGGAGATATACATTTTAAATATGCTAGGTCAAGTGTGGTGGTGAAAAAAAAAAATATCTGGTGCCAAACAAGCATACAGTCAGTTCGCCTGTTTATGAATATTAGTTTATATAATGGAAACATGAAAAAAAAATGATTTCACATTAATAATAATAATATATTTAGCTAAAGCAGTGAAAATCAAGGGATATAAAGTAGTGTTAACTTTTTTTTGTATAGGTGGAAAAGAAAAAAATATAAAACAGGAAACTTTTAATTGATGTCTTTAAAAATAGACCTCCTGGAAAGGAAATCATTCTTAAAATGTCAGAAAAAATGATATTGATTATTTTATTTCTGGAGCTATTAATGGACATTAAGCAAACTAGAATAGCACAGTTTAAATTCCTTAGTCAATGTTTTAAATCAATTTCTGCATTATTGTATATTACACGGGAACTGTAGACTTCTCCTAACTGTCAAAATGTTATTATTTTACAACAACAATACATGCTAATTCCTGCACCTTAGATATGCCATTCATTATCCTAACTCCTAAGCAATTTTTAATCCCTTACTCATTGAAGAATATTGGACAAGATGAATTGCATAGAGAATGAAGCATTATGTTTTTATCGCATGAAAAATATTTCGAACATGCAGATAAACAATCTTATCAATAATACGATAGTACATGGCCAAGACAGTGCATGGGCACATAGCCAATGAATGTCAATGTATTTAAATATTAAAATTTATAGCAAGCTGTACTTTGTGTATTGCAGTGGCTGTATTAAAGACTGTATTAAAGGCTGTCATCAACAAATAAGTAAGAAGCACTTAATTTAAGCCAATAGATGACTGACAAGTTTCACATTAGTTCCAGGGTAGTGAAGCATATGGTTGGCATCCTGGTGAGTGTGGTGAGTTAATGCATTAGTGTCAATCAGTGGCAACTTCCAACAATGGCTTTTCAAGCGGCTGTTTAGCTTAGAGAAAAATTACGTTTTACATAATGTACTTTGAAATCCTGTTGATTTGGATTTTACTCTTCCTAAAAACAACAGAACCATAATGAAGCCACAGCGCATATATCCAAAAATGTGCAAAGTATGGAAGTTGCCATGATAGTCTTAGCTTACTTTACAGAGAGAAATTACTTTTTTTCCTATTATCCCTGGAAATTGCTTACCGTATTATTTCTTCCATCCAGACAGTAGACAATAAAAGAGATAAGGGTTTTGATTGGAGATTAAGCTAAAACAAATCTATGCTGACATTAGCTAACATACGCTACATTGTCAAAACTATTGGGATGCCTGCCTTTATATGCACATGAGCTTTAATGGCATCCCAGTCTTAGTATATAGGGTTTAATATTGAGTTGGCCCACCCTTTGCAGCTATAACAGCTTCAACTCTTCTGAAAATGCTGTCCGCAAGGTTTAGGAGTGTGTCTATGGGAATGTTTGATCATTCTTCCAGAAGCGCATTTGAGAGGTGAGGCACTGATGTTGGCTGAGAAGGCCTGGCTCGCAGGCTCCGCTCTAATTCATCCCAAAAGTGTTCTATCGGGTTGAGGTCAGGACTCTGTACAGGCCAATCAAGTTCCCCCACCCCAAACTCGCTCATCCATGTCTTTATGGACCTTGCTTTGTGCACTGGTCCAAATCATTTGGTGGAGGGGGGATTATCGTGTGGGGTTTTTAGTCAGTGGGTGGACTTAGTTCCACCAAAGGGAACTCTTAAGGCATCAGCATACCAAGACATTTTGGACAATTTCATGTTCCCAACTTTGTGGGAACAGTTTGGAATGGCCCCTTCCTGTTCCAACATGACTGCGCACCAGTGCACAAAGCAAGGTCCATATAGGCATGGATAAGCGAGTTAAGGGTGGGGGAACTTGACTGGCCTGCACATAATCTTGACCTCAACGCAATAGAACACCTTTGGAATGAATTAGAGCAGAGACTGAGAGCCAGGCCTTCTCATCCAACATCCGTGCCTGACCTCACAAATGCGCTTCTGGAAAAATGATCAAACATTCCCATAGACACACTCCTAAACCTCAAGGCCAGCCTTCCCAGAGGAGTTCAAGCTGTTATAGCTGCAAAGGGTTGGCCAACTCAATATTGAACCCTACAAGGTTCTTAGAGTTACTAAGGTACTAAGAGGTACTAAGACTGTGATGCCATTAAAGTTCATGTGTGTGTAAAGGCAGACGTCCCAATAATTTTGACAATATAGTGTATGTTTTTTCTTGGAAAAAACAAAACAAAACAAAAACATTTTATTCCTGAACTACCATAGTTCCAGCTTCTATAAAACAATAAAGAAACCTGGAAAACTTACCAAAAAGAAGTGTGCATTTTAATTGAATTGGCAAATGTATTTTCCCTAAAAAGTATAATTTGTTCTTCTATGTTTTAAAAAAATAAAATAAAAAGTGGCAGCTACCTTTAGATTGTGGCAGTGGTAGCCCCTACTGCTGTATGCCAGATGTTCTCCTAAAGTTGGCCAATAATTCACATTTTTCAGGTTTTTAACCACTTTGCCACTGCTCACTAGAGCTCTACTGCGGCAAAGTGGATCATTATCGTCTGGCGACGTAGACCTACGTCGCCAGACACTCCCCTATCTCGGCGGCGCGCGCGCGCCGCCGGAGGCTCGCTCCCGCTTTATTCAGTCACAACGGGAGTCGGGCCAGGGGAGTCGAGTGTGGAGATCCGCCCGCTTGTGTAAACAGGGTGGGCGGATCTCCTAAGTGACAGGCAGGGTCAGATTGCAGGATTCAGCATAGCTGAACCTGCGACCTGTCCTTGTGTCACTCAGTCACCTCCCCCCACACATGTCAGTAAGCACCAGGCATACATTAACCCCTCCCTCTCCAATAAAATTAACCCCTTCCCTGCCAGTGTCATTTTTACAGTAACAGTGCATATGTATAGCACTGATTACTGTAGTAATGTCACTGGTACCCCCAAAAGTGTCAAAAATGTCAGTCAAGGGTCCGATCTGTCCGCCGCAATGTCGCAGTCCCGCAAAAAAAATCGCAGATCGCCGCCATTACTCGTTAAAAACAAAAACACCAAAAATGACAGAAATCTTTCCCTTAGTTAGTAAACGCAATAACTTTTGCGCAAACCAATCAAAATACGCTTATTGTGATTTTTTTTTACCAAAAATAGGTAGCATAAAACAAATTGGCCAAAAATGTAAAAAAATTTTGATTTTTACATTTTTTGGGGGGGAATTTCATATAAAAAAATGTGAAAAATATTGTTATTTTTTCAAAATTTACGCTATTTTTTTGTTTATAGCGCAAAAAGTAAAAATCGCACAGGTGATCAAATACCACCAAAAGAAAGCTCTGTTTGTGGGAAAAAAAGGACGTAAATTTTGTTTGGGTACGGCGTTGCATGACCGCGCAATTGTCAGTTAAATTCGCACAGTGCCGAATCGCAAAAAGTGGCCCATACGTAAGACAGCAAAATCCTCCGGTGGTAAAGTGGTTAATTGAATGAATAATTACAGTATTGGTAAATTAATTCAGAGCACTGCATTTCTGTGGTTTTCAATAACTTTATAGTTACTGCTGAAAACAATAAATTCTAACAGGGTTACGGTTTCTTTTATTGAATAACCATGGGCAAGCTTTATAAGTTGTATGTTTGATCAATTCAAAATATTAACAATATTTTATCAGTCAACATGAATTACATTCTCCGGTTTGTAGCTGCTTTAGTACCCGTATGCATGGTTGAATTAGTGAAGAATGTTGTAGCTGTAAACTGCCAGGAGATAAACACACAGCATATACAGATCCCAATGGTGGAAGTGGAAAGAGTCTTTTGTTGACAGCAGTAGACAGAAGATACAAAAGATTGTCAAGATTCTCATTGGCTGTAGAGTAAGACATTCTGTGGTTCAGTAGCATCTTGAATTAAAACTGCTATCTTTGAAGAAGCCATTAGACATATATTTCATCTGTTTCAGGAAATCTTAACAAAATGAAGACCCAAAACTCTACAGGAACAATATCTTTCATTTGGCTTGAAAGTGCCTTCATCCTCCTCATCTGAACAGCTTTCATATTTGGCCAGGCAAAATTTGGCTGGCACAGCATGCTGGCCTTTCAAACTCTACTGCGGTAAGGACTGAAAACGAAGAGACGTAATACTGTACACATCAAAGCTTTGCAGCTCCGGGTTCTATTTTACACACTCCGAGACAATATTAATTGGAAACACACTAGAATTCCCGATGGATGCTTATTACTAACAAAGCGTGGACTTTATTTGGCATTGTTAAAGTTCCCTTTCCTATTCTCAGTGATGTCAAATAGCGGGGGTCATGAAACTTTGTTAGTGAGTTATGTATGTAGAGCAATGTGACTAACGTTTTGCTAATTTTTAGTGTATGAGAACATTTGTTTGGCTGAGGTATAACCTATTTAATATACCTCAGATGCACTCTTTTCTTTGGAAGTAACAGTTTCTGAGTAATGCATCTTGGCTTTAACTTTATCATGAAAAGTAGTTGCTAACTGCCAAAGGTTTATTTTGCATGGTTTGTGCTTACGTAACTATGGATTACAGCAGCAATTACATCAATATAGTTGTCAACAATATTAAATACATGTATAACACTGCCAAAGCAAAATATTAATAATAAAAATTAGAAAACAAATATAACAGTGTGTCTCTTGATTAAAAATGTAGAATAAATACAATCTCAAACAAAAGGCGATGTTTGAAAGTAAAAGTTGACGGAGTTCCCAGCGAGCGTCGACGTCACAAGCCGGAACGGACTTGCCGCTTCACAGCAGTTTTTGTTTGCATCTGATGTTTTACTGAAGGTCTTTTATATATATATATATATACTCGGTGAGTGTATCCATTTTAAATAAACTTTCATATGTTGGAACGTCCTTTACTATGGTCTTCCCCCTTTTTTGCATCTCAAATATCCGGGAGAGGTGTTGTATGACTGTTCCTGTCTCTGGGATGTGATACCTGGATCCCTTGGGATTATCCATTGGCAATTTCCGGGGCTGATCTTCCATTTTGAGCATAAGGCGTCTGATGACCATTGTGAGAGCAGTGGTCATATTTATTCGGTAAGAGGCCAAGCGGCTACCTTGTGTGTGGTGGAGGTTTTCACTGTTCCAGTCACTGATCTTACGGACTTTCACTTACCAAGGTGTTTTTGGTGGATTGGATTGCTCCATATATCATCTTGAAGTGGACTCTTGTTTTAGTCAAATATATACACAGTTAATTTATAGCCCTGCATTTTTATTTTATATTCTTCTTATCACATTGTGGTTAATGCTAGCTGCTATCCTCTGGTAGCTCGGATATTCAGTTATTTTATATTACCATTTTAATAAATAAAAAAAAAACTAACCAGTTGATGACCGCCCTATAGTACATTTACTGCTATAGAGTGGCTAGGCATCACATATATATATATATATATATGTGATCCTGCATTTCCAGGTATCGGGCATGAGTACGCCTCGCCAGAGGCTCGCTACTGCTGTGATTCTGCACAGCGGCAGCTGATCAGTGGATCCCGCTGACCCAATGTCCACTGGCACCCGCTGATCCTTCTGTAAACAGACAGAATGGCAATCTGCCTATGTAAACAAGGCAGATCGCTGTTCTGTCAGTAAGGAAGGCATTGATCCTGTGTTCTTGCAAAGCAGGGACATGGATCTTCGCCTTCCTTTAGTAAAAACACCTCCCACACAACAGTAAAACACTGGTTAGGCACACAGTAAACCCTTTGATCGCCCCTGATGTTAACCCCTTCCCAGCCAGTGTCATTAGTACAGTGACAATGCATATTTTTAGCACTGATCACTGTAATAATGTCACTTGACCCCAAAAAAGTGCCAAAAGTTTTAGTTAGTATCCAATTTGTTTGCTGCAATATTGCAGTCCCACTATAAGTCACTGATCACCGCCATTACATGTAAAAAAAAATACAAATGCATTCCATAAATATATCTCATAGTTTGTAGATGCTATAACGTTTGCGCAAACCAATCAATATACGCTTATTGGGATTTTTTTTTAACAAAAATAGGTGGCAGAATACATATTGGCCTAAATTGATAATGAAATTCAATTTTTTCCAATTTTTTGGGATATGTACTATAGCAGAAAGTAAAAAATATTGTTTTTTGTTTTTTTATAGTACAAAATATAAAAAATGCAGAGGTGATCAAATACCACCAAAAGAAAATGAAAGACAAAAATGTTATTTAGGAACAGTGTCACAAGCCGGTGCAATTGTCAGTTGAAGTAACGCAGTGCCGTATAGCAAAAAAAAGCCTGGTCGGGAAGGGGGGCAAATCTTCTGGAGGTCAAGTGGTTAAAAAACGTTTGCAATCACATATCTACTGCAGGTGCTAAACTAGCACCAATGAATAAGCTCATTTGCATAAACTCCACAGCCTGATATCAATGTAACTCTCTTTGCTAATAGAGTATGTCCAAACTTTGATACCCATGCCTCCTCCTACCTAAGCCTTTTGGCGAAGCATAACTTTCTCATAGTTGTCAAAAAACTGCCATTAATTTGATATTTTAGGTCCACTTTGTATGTAATTATACACATACATAGGTAGACAACTTCTAGTATGCATATTTACTAATCTGTTCTAGAATTAAGTAAGGACTGAAGAAGATGCATTTGACAGTATGTATTAAAATAATGTTCTTTCATTTGTAAGTTTGTTGTTTTGTTTTGTAATTTCCAAAGAATGAAAGGTATATACAGAATATCCTATTATTCAATGCATGCATTACTTGTCAATAGTTGTCACAAAGTCTCCAGCTCTCTTAGTTTCATACTGATTTTAAAGAAAAGAAAAGTATACAACAAGAGCTCTGATTTTATTGCTCCTATTTCCCAGTGGTGTGAGTTCTGGAGCTGGGTGACAGGTCATTAATTATCAGGATGATTTCAGATAGGGGTAGGGGCTACAAGTGGTCAGTACAAATATTATAGCTCCCAACTGTCACTCATTTTGAGGGACTGTCCCTAATGGAAGTCAGCATCCTTTTTTTTTGGCTAATGTATTGACCTCTAGGAATTAACTGCCAAAAGTTGTTTTATTACTCAAAATCTTTTACAGAACCTAATGGCATATTTATTTTTCATGCTTTGCATGGACTGTTCTTTCAGGGTTATTTATCCTCATTTATCATTATAATCCCAGCCCTGTAGGCAAAACTAAGAAGAGATAAAGAGAGAAAAAATAAAGCTGTGTAAGCACAGAAGATCATTGTGCTGAGAGGAGCTCTATATCAAGAATATCCTTATACATTTGTAGCGCACCCACGCAGGAACTGCAGATGAATTTGGATCCCCCACTCTGCACAGCCAGGCACACCGAATTTTCACAAGCACCCCAGAGTCAAAGAACAGTCTGTGAATTTATTTTTGTAATTTATTGAGGGTTACTAACTTGAATAGGGATGGGAAGTTATGGGATGTCCACTTGACTTCAGCAAAACTTCAACAACAACTTCAGGGACAACTTTCTTTATACAGTATATATACAATCTCATTTACTTTCCTCCTGCACACACTTGCTTGTTGCAGCTGCATTGTCTCCTTTGTTGCCACTGATCCCAGCACCACCTCTTCAGGCACTGCCAACCCACCTAGCTGCAGCTGCCACTTTCACTAACCCTCCAGGCTAACTCTCCTCACCAGTCCTCCAGACTGACGCTTCTCCAGCCTACCCAGCTGACTATCAGGAGATCTTTTAGGGAAAGATGAAGACTTAAGCACACCACTGTCTTCAGGGAGACTGGCTATATGTGGCAGTCTCCTCCCTTGTTAGTCCCCAACAGTGTTGATCTACTCACACTGTCCTCTCTTGCTTCTGTGCCTCCAGGAAGGGCTTCCTTCCATGTGCTATGGCAGAATCCTTCCAGCACCGGACCCCCGGTGCAAGAAAGGACACCCCTCAGACCAGGGGGCACTCCTCAGGGCAAGATCAATGGAAGGTCACAAGTGCTGAGAAGCTAAAACCAAAGAACTTGGGAACACTGGTGTCAAGTAGGCTGAAGTACAGGGGTAGAGATTAGAGATTAGTAAAGATTAGAGCCAGGTCACCAGCTGAGTTCAGTAACAGTCAAGCAGGAAAGCTTTCAATTATGAGCAAGAGCAAGGTCAGGGACGAGCAGAGGTTGGCAATATGCAGCCAGTCAGGTACAAAAGCAAAAGGCAAAGTTTTGACGAAAAGTTCAAGCTAAGGTCAGTAACAAAGGTAGGCAGTAAACATAGACCGGAAAAGGTTATCCAGAAGCAAGTCAGATGAAAGCTGGGTTAATAATAGTGTCAAGCAGATTCAGGATGAAGGATAACAGGAACTGAAGATGAATGATCATTGATCCCATGCAGGAACAAAGGTTTACATAACCCACTAGGTGCCACTATGAACGTGTCTGTGCATCCATGCGCATGTCACTAACTAAACTCAAAACCCGTGCTAGGTAAGGCTAGACCTAAAACAATATCACTATTTCTTCTTTTCATAAACAATAACTAATAAATAACAAACCACAGTGTTGTGGTTTGTGATTTATTTTGTGCATGTCATTGTGTGCATGTTCCTATGCACATAGGCATGCACATAGTTGCACAATTGCATAGGCTGCTGTGCCCAAAAACATGTTTATGGGCATGAGCCTTATGGCTAGTATGACCTTTTACATCTTTCTAATGCACTGCTATTATCTTCACTGTTTATACATACTATATATTTGGTGGAGGGCATTCTCCTGAACCAGTTAAATAGCATCTTCAACAACGTGCAGCTGGGTGGTTGCCCCGATGGCCTTTCTGCAGAAACCCAAAGCCTTCTGCAGAATGCAGCTCCAAAAAATGTAGGCACTGACAGATACAACATTAATATTTTGCTGTAACATGTTGCATGTCAATAGCACACCTGCACTTTTTGCGATTTCATGTGCAACTTGCATTGGCATCCGTGCATGAAGTCGCACATGAAATCGCACTGACTGGCAGCTTTGAAATAACACTGAAGTAGTGCAATTTCAAAGCCACATTCAGTGTTAGAGTGAGATTTGGTATTGTCAATAATTTACTGCAGGAAACTGTTCTGCGTGCATCTCTCTGATTCTACTTCATTTTAAACTGTGCAGGGTGCCTACAGGCAACACAGGTGACTTGTCCTTTCCTTTCTGCTTGCCATTTCAGGTGAGTTCAGGTCCCCATTCAAATCTAAACACATAATTAATAGATATACACTATATTACCAAAAGTATTAGGGCGTCTGCCTTTACACACATTTAAAACTTTAATGGTATTCCAGTCTTAGTCCGTAGGGTTCAATATTGAGTTGGCCCACCCTTTGCAGCTATAACAGCTTCAACTCTTCTGGGAAGGCTGTCCACAAGGTTTAGGAGTGTGTCTATGGGAATGTTTGACCATTCTTGCAGAACTGCTTTTGTGAGGTCAGGCACTGATTAGGGCAAGAAGGCCTGGCTCTCAGTCTCTGCTCTAATTCATTCCAAAGCTGCTCTATCGATTGAGGTCAGGACTCTGTGCAGGCCAGATAAATTCCTCCCTCCCAAATGCGCTCATCCTTGTCTTTATGGATGTTGCTTTGTGCACTGGTGCGCAGTCATGTTGGAACAGGAAGGTACCATCCCCAAACTGTTCCCACAAAGTTGGGAGCATGAAATTGTCCAAAATTTCTTGGTATGCTAACGCCTTAAAAGGTGTATGCCAACCCCTGAAAAACAACCCCACATCATAATCCACCCTCCACCAAATGATTTGGACCAGTGCACAAAGCAAGGTCCGTAAAGACCTAGATGAACGAGACTGGGGTGGAGGAACTTGACTGTCCTGCACAGAGTTTGATCAACCCAATAGAACACCTTTGGGATAAACTAGAGCATAAAATTGTGGGCCAGGCCTTCTCGTCCACATTAGTGCCTGACCTCCCAAATGTACTTCTGGAAGAATGGTCAAACATTCCCAAAGACACACTCCTAAAACTTGTGGACAGCCTTACCAAAAGAGTTGAAGCTGTTATAGCTGCAACTCAATATTGAAGCCTACAGCCTAAGACTGGGATGCCATTAAAGTTATTGTGCATGTAAAGGCAGGTGTCCCAATACTTTTGGTAATATAGTGTATATAAACTCACAGTAGTAGTACAGTGAGTGACAGAAATTACTTTGTACTGTATTCTGAAAGCATACGGTATAGCGTTAAATATTTCCATGATCCCTCTGGGTATATTTTAATGGTTTAGATTTTTTACTGACTGTCTTATTTATATATCAAATATATGAAATCAATCTGGCACACTTTTTTCATGTATTTCTGGTTGATTAAACAACAAAGAAGGAGATTTCGGCTGCACCAAATTGCAAGCAAAATAAAATAAAAAGAGTTCTGTTTAAATATCTATTTAAAGGTGTAATCATACACAATCTTATAACTCTAGAGATATGGTTTTTCAAACCTAGTCAGCCAATAATAAGCCCATGTGAGTACTGGATGCGTATATATTCAAATTAAGTGCAATTAGTATCAGAGCTTACTAGTTTAATAGGAAAAGTAAAGTGAAGTTCCTTAAACAGTATAGGCCAGCATTTATGTCATTTGGCAAGTATTTTATGAGAACAGGAAACTGCTTGAGCCATTACAAGCCACCATCTGCCATATTTCCTGGTGCCTATTTTAGCAACATCCGAATGATTTAATATAAAAATAGGCTTCTAAAAGTTATGTGCCTTTTGTACTTTTGCCTTATGCTTGCTGTTTGAAACTGCACAGGCTAGAACAAAGGTCAACAACATTTTCCACATTAAGCATCATGTTCATAAGCATTAGACAACTGGTGATCCAGTGAACAATAGCATGTTTTGATCTTAATTTGCTTTCAGTTTTTTCCCTCATGTTTGTACTGGTAATGGCAAACTAAACTCATTAATTATTTAGTAATACTTAATGAATTTAACCTTCTTCCACCAGTACAACTATAAGAGCAAAAAATGTTTAACTGGTGGACACACAAAAGTATTAAGCCCCAATGGATGTAAATCAGACCTTAAAGGGATTGTAAAGGCAAAAGTTTTTTTTTGTATCTTAATGCATTCTATCTATTAAGATAAAAAAAACCTTCTGTGTGCAGCATCCCCCCCTCCCCCCGAGCCCCCCTAATACTTACCTGGGCCCATCTCTATCCAGAGAGGTTGCAGGAGTGTCTCAGCTGCCCTGGACTCCCCTTTTAATTGAGACAGCAGCATGGCACAATTGGCTCCTGTAATTTAAAGTCAGTCAGCCAATCAGGAGATAGAGGGGGCGGGGCTGGTTCATGGCTCTGTGTCTGAATGGATACAGGGAGCTGTGACTTGGCACAGGTGCCCCCACAGCAAGCTTATTGCTGTGGGGGCACTCAGCAGGAACGAGGGGCCAAGAGCAGCAAAGAGGGACCCGAGAAGAGGAGGATCCGGGCCACTCTATGCAAAACCATCTGTACAGAGCAGGCAAGTATGATATGTTTGTCATTTAAAAAAAAATCAAGACTTTACCATCACTTTAAATCAACTCTAATGCATATACTTAAAACCACAATACAGCTCCAATATGTGCACTTTAGGACTCAGATCAGCCCCAATGTGTGCACATTTTAGACCTGAGATCAACCGCAATTAATAAACTTCAGAAATTAGATCAGCACCAAGCCCTCTACCAGAGCAGGGCATTGCTATAGGCATGCTGTGACATCAGGGAGGTAGGTGGACCAGGCTTTGTATTACCAGTCTAGTGATCTGTCAGTGCAAACAGCATTGGGCTTACATGCGTGGGAAAGGGGCAGAGGTGTTTAAAACAAAAAAAAACCTGCTAATCAAGAACTGGCAGTGATGTGTAACACAGTTACAGTATAAGAATATAACATTTTGGTAATACGATTATTTTACTTTTCAAATAACCACAAAAAATCAACATTTTCCCAGATGTAGTGACATTGTATCAGATAGTTTGACAAGGCATATTTTATTCTACCTGGAGAAAAGACGCTTGAGGGGAGATATGATAGCAATATACAAATATCTCAATGCTGATCCCAGGGTAAGTATGAAATGTTTCAGTCTCAGGTAGTGTAACCTTAAGCAGTGTAGGGGGTTTTTCACTGTCAGGGCGGTAAGGATGTGGAACTCTCTTCCACAATTGGTGATATCAGCAGGAAGTATTGATAGTTTTAAAAGACTCTTGGATGTTCATCTTAGCGAGCACAATATACAGGGTTATAGGAAATTATCTACACAAACACACCAATATAGGTTGAACTTGATGAACTGTTCTCTTTATTCAACCTTACCAACTATGTAACTATGTATTAGTATATCATGAGGTTTAGTGAAAGCCCTTATTCATATCAGGGAATTTCAAACTGTTTTATTTTGCAGCCACCTCTGCATTTGCCTTAAAGTGGTTGCAAAGTCTCCACAATAAATGCCCATAATAGGTTCTCCTTTGGAGCAATAGTAATGGCAGTGTGTTTCTTTTCCAGCAATATAATCTCTAAATACCTTTTCCCAGCAGTGCTTCTGTTCAGTCACATGGTTTTCTCGGGGCTCGCAGAGAGATTCAGATGCGAGGGGCTCACATTCCACTGCTGGTTTAGTTTCAGGAGGGGAGGGGCGGGGAGAGGAGGGGTTTCACACAGACCTTGGAAATGACAGGAAGGGAGGGGAAGAAACGGAGATACAGATGCTGCAGAGAGCCAGGGAATCATGTAAAAGTAAACATCATTATTACACATGGAATTTATTTTGCATTGGTACATCCCCCTTGGCAGTGCTCAGCTACCCATGACATTTGTTTGACAAACCAATGTGTATTAGCTTTTTAACTGGACAAATTATATTTGCAAGATTAGTCCACATAGACTTCAGTGGGGTTTGGATTAAGGCACTCGGTTTGTGAATTCTATGACTGGTTCGGTAAACTTGCCACAAATCGAATCCCAACCAAAAATTACTAAACCTAATATAGTGTAAAAAGGTTCCTGCTTGTTTGGAAGAGATTTCCGGTTCTGGTTGGTAGAAAATATATGATCTGTGACTTTGTTACATAGTTAATTAGGTGAAATACTACCCCAAGAATTATTGCTGGTTTATTGGTTCCTC
Organism: Pelophylax lessonae; assembly: GCF_965119305.1. Classification (NCBI taxonomy): domain Eukaryota; kingdom Metazoa; phylum Chordata; class Amphibia; order Anura; family Ranidae; genus Pelophylax; species Pelophylax lessonae. The sequence continues at coordinate 293,496,998 of NC_138771.1, read as the reverse complement.
CTGTTCCTCCTAAAGATATCATTGCCTGGCCGTACCCAATATCACCGACACACCTGTGACTTGTAAGATTCTGGTACCTTTGGTACCCTTATTGCCCATTTTCCTTTTCATATTGCGTCCCACCTTTTTAGTTAGGTGGAACGCATATACCTTTAAGCCAGATGACATCATCGCTGAGCGCCGCTCTGAGCGGCTATTTCAATCGCCGGCTTTCTCTCTCACATTGTTCGTTCAATGTTACCGCATGCTCACAAGCCTTGTCTTATGCTGCCGGAGCCTCCAGCTATTCTCTTTACCTGGAACAGACCGGAACCTCGCTACTGATCCCGTATCTCGCTACCGGATCACTCCCTCACTACCGGACCCCTCTACTTACTAACCTTACTAGTGATAAGTACCCCACAGGGGATTCCTCCATAACTAACTTACACTATCTATCTTCTGCACATTAAGGACTGTTACTATCTATGCATACTAATTATATCATCTGCACTGTTACATAGATTGCTAGCTCTTGAGTCTACTACCATCTATCCTTGCACTGGGTTAGTCTATCCTGTATATGTCATCTACTGTCCTCACCACCTGTTACCATACATGATTACTAACCTATCTGCATTCTACCTATTACCATCTACTACTCTCCTGAACATTACTATCAAGTGCTTATCATTGCTGTCACTGCTCACACCTGTCCCTTCAGCACATCACCTCCATACTGTCATATACATCCCATCACTCCAGGAACATCTTATTGAGTGTGTGTATATCTGTATGCTGAAGCAGACAGGCCCACAGTGATGAGTCTGGAGAGTTGGATCTGGTATTTCAACACATCTCTACATGACTACTGAGTGGAGATTCTGCAGCTGCAAATCCAGCTTACTATAAAAACGCAGGAGCGTTACAGATTGAACGAACCTAAAAAATGGATTCAGCAGAATTACCCACTCAAGTGACACAATTAACACAACAAGTAGATGCATTAATACTTGCTCTTACTGAAGTAAAAGATGAAAATCAGACTCTGAGACAGCAGGTAACCCGTCTTTCACAGCTTACTGCTGCTCAGCCCCCTGAACCTAAAATAAACTCTCCTCTAGTGTTTACAGGTGATCGGAAAAAATTTAGTGAATTCAAAAACGCATGTCAATTGCTTTTTTTGCTAAAACCTCGTACTTACCCTACTGATCAAATTAAAGTTTGTACCGTTATTTCATACTTAACGGGTGATCCACCGGCCTGGGCAGACTCTCTCTTTGAGAAAGATGATCATCTTCTCAACTCCTATCCTTTATTCCTAGCGGAACTCGCTAGCTTATATGAAGACCCCAATAGGCAGAGTACTGCTGATATCCAATTGAGGGCTTTAAAACAAGGAAGGAGACCTGTTGAAGACTTTGTAGCAGAGTTCAAAAGATGGACCCTTGATTCAGGGTGGAATGATACATCTCTGCGAACTCAGTTCAGACTCGGGTTGTCAGAAGCCGTTAAAGATGAGCTCGCCCGAGCGGATTTACCTGGCACTTTGGATGCCTTAATACAACTCAGTATCAACATTGACAGGCGACTGCGAGAAAGAAAGGCTGAGAAAATGGGAATGCCATTATCTAGTCCTTCTCGGATTTCGGCCGTTGACCCTACTCCTATGGAGGTAGGAACCATACGCCCACCTTTATCAGCTACTGAACGAGCCAGGAGAAGATCCAGAAACCTCTGCATGTACTGCGCATCCCCGGATCATTTGATAAGCGTCTGTCCCCTTGTCCGCAAAAAAGAGGGTGAGTGTTCACATGTCTTGCTAGGGGGATTAACGACTTCCTTTTCTAATCCCTATATCTTTGTTCATTTAACATTACAGTGGGACCAGACTAGGATTACCACCAAGGCTATGATCGACACAGGATCTTGTGGGAACTATATCGATACACGTTTTGTTACTTTAACCGCTTCCATACAGAGCAGTTTGACACCCTTCCTGCCCAGACCAATTTTCAGCTTTCAGCACTCTCACACTTTGAATGACAATTGCTCAGTCATGCTACACTATAACCAAACAAAATTTTTATCATTTTTTTCACACAAATAGAGCTTTCTTTTGGTGGTATTTGATCACAACTGGGGTTTTTTTTTTTGTGATATATGCAAAAAAAGAGCAAAAATTTTGAAAAAAAAACACTTTTTTTTAGTTTCAATTATGAAATTTTGCAAAAAATAAATTTTTCTTCATACATTTGGGCCAAAATGTATACTGCTACATGTCTCTGGTAAAATTAACCCAAATTAGTGTATATTATTTAGTCTGTGTGAAAGTTATTGAGTCTAGAAGCTATGGTACCAATTACTGAAAATTGATCACACCAGATGTACTGACTGCCTATCTCCTTTCTTGAGGCCCTGAAATGTCAGGACAGTACAAATACCGACCAAATGACCCCTTTTTGTAAAGTAGACAGTCCAAGGTATTTAGTAAGAGGCATGGTGAGTTTTTTGAAGTTGTAATTTTTTCCCACAATTCTTGGGAAAATGAAGAAAAAATTTTTTTTTTCTTTTTTTTCCCACAAAGTTGTCAATTTATAAGCTATTTCTAACACATAGCATGTACACAGCAAAAATTACACCCAAAAATACATTCTGCTACTCCTTCCGAGTATGGCGATACCACATGTGTGAGACTTTTACACAGCCTGGCCACAAAAAGAGACTCCACGTCCAAGAAGCACATTCAGGCGTTCTAGGAGCATAAATACACATAAAACTTTCTTACTACCTATCACACTTTTCAAGGCCCTAGAGCACCAATACAATGGAAAAGTCCACAAAATGACCCCATTTTGGAAAGCAAACACTCCAACGTATATTCTATGAGGCATAATGGGTCGTTTGAACATATCATTTTTTTCCACAGGTTTTTGGAAAATGTGGGAAAAAAATGAAAACTTTTTTTTTTTACACAAAGTTGTCAATTTATAGGATATTCCTAACACATAGCATGTACACAGCAAAAATGACACCCCAAAATACATTCTGCCACTCCTCCTGAGTATGGCAATACCACATGTGTGAGACTTTTTCACAGCCTAGCCATATAGAGGGGCCGAACATCCAAGGAGCATCATCATGCATCCTAGCCACTTGCCTAGGCCTATTTTTGACATTTGGTGTTTACAAGCTAAAATCAGTTGTTTTGCTAGAAAACTGCTTAGAACCCCCAAACATTATATATTTTTTTTTAGCAGAGACCCTAGAGAATAAAATGGAGATTATTGCAATATTTTTTATCACACCGTATTTGCGTAGCGGTCTTCCAAAAGCAATTTTTTTGGAAAAAATTCACTTTTTTTAATTAAAAAATAAGAAACCAGTAAAGTTAGCCCAATTTTTTTCCATAATGTGAAAGATAATGTTAAGCCGAGTAAATAGATACCCAACATGTCATGTTTCAAAATTGCGCACGCTCACGGAATGGTGACAAACTTTGGTACTTAAAAATCCCCATAGGCGACAATTTAAAAATTTCTACAGGTTGCCATCTTTGAGTTACAGAGGAGGTCTAGGGCTCAAATTATTCCCCTTGCTCTAACGATCGCGGCGATACCTCACATGTGTGGTTTGAACACCGTTTACATATGTGGGCGGGGTTTCTGTATGCGTTCGCTTCTGCGCGCGAGCTAACGGGGACAGGGCGCTTTAATTTTTTTTTTTTTTTTTTTACTATTTATTTTATTTATTATTTTTTATTTTTACACCGTTTAAAAAAAAAAAAAAATTGATCATTTTTATTTCTATTAAAAGAAATGTAAATATTCCTCGTAATAGAAATAGGCACGACAGGACCTCTTTTTTGTGAGATCTGGGGTCAAAAAGTCCTCAGATCTCACAAGTACACTAAAAGATAGAAAAAAAAAAAAAAAAAAATAATAATTATAATATAAAATGAAAAAAAAAAAAAAAAGGACCTTTAAACCGGTTGCTAGGCAACAACATTTTCCGTAGCTCCGGTCCTCCAAGACCATAGAGTCAAGTGAGGGCAAGCTTGCCCTCACTCGACATCCTGTCTGTGAGGATTCGGGACCGGATCGTTTTCCCCTCTGCCGGCGGGTCCGGTAAGCGGGGAAAAGGACCGGAACGCGTCGGGAGGGGGGGGGCGCCTCTTCCGCCATCCCGGAAGGGTGATCCCACGGCGAATCCGCCGCTGGGACCACCCTTATCAGAAAGCCAACCGTCCACCGTTTAAAAAAATACCAGGGTTATGGCAGCTATCTGCTGCCATAACACCAGTATTTAGGTTTAAACGGACGACGTATATAAATCTTTTTGGACTTGGACATGGTGGCTGTATGAAGGGTGACAGGTACTCGGGTACTTTGTTGGGCAGGTGACAGGTACTCTGGTACTGATGAGCAGGTGGCAGGTACTCGGGTACTCCGATAGGCAGGTGACAGGTACTCGGGTACTCTGATGGGCAGGTGACAGGCAGGTGATAGGTACTGATGAGTAGTACTCACTGACTGATAGGTGATAGGTGATACTGTACTGATGGGTACTGATGATCAGTACTGATACGTGATAGGTACTGATGAGTACTGATGAGTAGTGATGGGTACTGATGAGCAGGCGGCAAGTACTTGGGTACTTCAGGCGTCAGGTACTCTGATGAGCAGGTGGAAGGTACTCGGGTACTCTGATGGGTAGGTGACAGGTACTCAGGTACTCTGATGACGGGTACTCCGTTGACAGGTACTCAAAGTACCTGAGTACCTGTCATCAGAGTACCCGAGTACCTGTCATCAGAGTACCCGAGTACCCGTCATCAGAGTACCCGAGTACCTGTCATCAGAGTACCCGAGTACCCGTCATCAGAGTACCCGAGTACCTGTCATCAGAGTACCCGAGTACCTGTCATCAGAGTACCCGAGTACCCGTCATCAGAGTACCCGAGTACCTGTCATCAGAGTACCCGAGTACCTGTCATCAGAGTACCCGAGTACCCGTCATCAGAGTACCCGAGTACCCGTCATCAGAGTACCCGAGTACCTGTCATCAGAGTACCCGAGTACCTGTCATCAGAGTATCCGTCATCAGAGTACCTGAGTACCTGTCATCAGAGTACCCGAATACCTGTCACCAGCCCATCAGAGTACCCGAGTACCTGTCATCTGAGTACCTGATGACAGGTACTCGGGTACTTTGATGGGCTAGTGACAGGTGCTCTTTATTGGGGGGGGGGCAATCAGTGTGTTTAGGGTGCACTGTAGTTGGTAACCAGCTGTTACCACACTCTTCCTCACACAGGATCAGTGTGTGAGGAGGAGAACACGGTGACAGCTAGTTACCGTGTTCTCTGTTGACATTTGTGACCGGCTGTGATTGGACACAGCCGGTCACGTGGTAAAGAGCCAATTTCATTGGCTCTTTACCTAGATCGGGGATCGACTCTGTCCGAGGGACGAGCCTCGTCCCCGATCGCTGCTCTGCGCGCCCCCGGGGGCGCGCATTGCAGAGAGAACGAGCGGCTCGTGCTGGAGCCGCTCATGTGATCGGCTGTGATTGACACAGCCGATCACGTGGTAAACAGCCAATTTCTATTGGCTGTTTACCTTGATCAGTGATGGGCTATGTCCGAGGGACGAGCCTCATCCCTGATCGCGCCACTGCGCGCCGCCGGGGGCGCGCAGTAGCAGCTAGAACGGGCCGACGTCATATGACGGCGGCCCGGATCTAGACAACCACTTTGCCGACGTCATTTTACATGACTCGGTATGGAAGTGGTTAAATAAAATACCTATTATTTCAAAACCTAAACCTGTCTCTGTTAGTTTCATTAACGGTATTCCGTTATCTTCTGGTCCAATCACCAATCAGACACAAGCACTCCTTGTCACTGCTAACGAGTCTCATATGGAGACCACCACTTTTGATGTACTATCTTCACCCCATTTTCCCATTATTTTGGGACTTCCCTGGTTACACACACATCAACCAACCATAGATTGGAAAACACGGACTCTAACTTTCCCTTCTCACTATTGCGAGATTACGTGTAACCTCCCATCTTATGGAAAGATCCTGTCTGTGGTGTCAGATGAGATTGCACCACTATGCTATCAGGATCTGCCCGAAGTCTTCCTTGAGAAAAATGCTCAAGTGTTGCCTCCCCATAGGGATTATGATTGCACTATCGATCTACTCCCTAACAGCAAATTGCCTTTCGTTCATGTTTATCCTCTTTCACAGGATGAACTCTCTCATCTCAAGGAATACTTGGATGAGAATTTGACAAAGGGGTTCATCAGACCCTCTACTTCTTCCACAGCTGCAGGACTTTTCTTTGTCCGCAATAAGGATTCAAGTCTTAGGCCTATTATCGATTATAGGCAATTAAATACCATTACGATAAAGGATCGCTATCCTTTACCGCTCATCCCTGAACTCATTGAACAAGTGCGTGGGGCTACCTACTTCTCTAAATTGGACCTAAAAGGGGCATACAACCTAATCCGAATCCGTGACGGAGATGAGTGGAAGACAGCATTCAGAACCAGATACGGATTATTCGAATATCTTGTGATGCCATTCGGGTTGTGTAATGCTCCCGCAGCTTTTCAACGATTCATAAACGACATCTTTAGAGACTTACTTGATGTCTGTGTTGTGGTATATCTGGACGATATACTTATCTATTCTCGATCTTTGTCTGAACATATAAAACATGTAAGACTTGTGCTATTCAGATTACTCGCACACAATCTATACGTGAAATTTAAAAAATGCCTATTTCATAAAGAAGAAATATTATTCCTAGGATACATCATATCCAAAACCGGAATCAAGATGGATATGAGCAAGATATCCTGTATTCTGGATTGGCCTATACCAACAACTCGTAAGGCATTACAGCGATTCCTTGGATTTTCAAACTTCTATAGGAAGTTCATCAAGAACTTCTCTGCTATTGTGAGACCTCTCACACAACTTACAAGTATAAAGAAACCATTCAAATGGTCAGAAGAAGCAAATGGAGCTTTCCCCTATGAATAAAGTGTCCAGTGCATCCTATGTGTCTTCCTATTGAATGTGCAATACTAAAGGATAATACAACTATATAAATAATAAATATTTGTGCTGAACTGTGAAAAAAGTGGATACAAAATAAGTGAGAATTGGTATGATGAGAAAATTGGATGAAATGTATGAATTATAAAAACTAGATAGAAGGGGTGAAATATACAAAATATAAAAATAAATATATAAAATGTAAAAAATATAAAAAATATATAAAAAAGTGGATCCACTTAATCTACAGCCGTAAAAACCAAAACATCAAGTATGACTTAAATGAGGTGCACAATAGGTAGATAAATATTATAGCAGCAATAATACAAGAATAAATAAGTCCGTTACACCTAAAAAAGAACAAATAGTCCCAAAATGCAAGAAAATTTCCTAAAAAACTTGGCAAAAAAAAGGTGACTTGAGTGCAGGTGTTTTGATGAAATATTAAAGGTGCTCAGGTATATGGTGAATCTCTACATGACTACTGAGTGGAGATTCTGCAGCTGCAAATCCAGCTTACTATAAAAACGCAGGAGCGTTACATGACTGCAAAATGGGCTTTATTAAAAAGGTTAATGCAAATAACAGTCAAAGGTAGTATATCACAGAAAGTGATAGATTCAGCACACAACTTAGAATAGTAAATATGCACAACAACATGAAATAATATCAAAGCACTAAAGGGCCTGACTAATGACAAAAGAGACCCTATCTAAACCACTGGCCATTGGTCTCTAAGTACAGTTAGCCACTATTGGGGTCCTGGATAACCAATTAGAGCACTAACTCCCAAATGGGAGTCACACCACAGCTCTTTCCTCACAGTATGTCTGCCCTTCTTGCTGCAGCACAGGAACAGCAACACAGTTTCTGGTGATCCCAGGAGAGCAGCACAGAAACAGCAACACAGTTTCTGGTGGTTGCCAGTTAGCAACTCCACTCATAACTCTCAATAGACTCAGTTCAGCAGCCCTGCACATTGGTTACAACTCTTAGTAGGATTCCCCAGCATGCTACATCACCACTGAAAACTTTCTGGCTCCTGGCACTATAAGGTATCCCAGCAGTTCATTCCTCCAAGTCCTGGTCTCCACATGTCTCTCAGTGCTGCTGTTCCCCCTAAGGTCTTGTGGGTGAGGGTACAGTCCTGGCAGTTAAGCAACCAATCCTCCTCTGCAGTTGCTAGGGTTGGGCCTGTCCTGAGGCTTTGACAGCAGCCGATTGCAGTCCTTCCTTCCACTTTAATCTCTACCAAAATAGCTAATCCCTGCACTGTCCAAAAATAGCAGGGAGGGAGCAATAATTCGCACAGAAAGGAATGTCCATGTCAGGGCCTGGACCTGAACCCAGGACCTCTGCTGTGTCTGGCAATAGCCTTTTCTTGCTGAGCCACCTGGAATGCTGGACAGCACTATAGACAATTCCTTTAATGATCCTGCCGTGAACCTAGTTTGTCTTGAACCTTAAACTCTTTGCTCCTCCCATGAACTTTCTGATTTAAGCCATGTCTCTGCACTTCCTGTTGTCCAGATTATTGTGCTCTCTCCAGCCAATATCTCCCCTTTGTCTCTCCTTCTGCTGTCTGAATCTACACTGGATTTACACTTAAAAAGTCTTGGTAAAGTCATTTTTTCAAGGACAACCATTTTTTTTTATGTAGCTGTAAAAAAAGGCCAAAATTTAGTGATGGAAGTAATATACATACACACAACAAGTCATAAACTTTGTAAAAATTGTGAAACAGAGGCAAAACATGTGTCAAAAATAGCTTGCGTAGCCCTGTTATGGGGGGGGGGGGGGGTCATATGAAGTTGTCTTCTCCACACAGGGTATGTCATGAACCTGCAAGTAATCAAATGAGCCAGAGGCTTCGCCAAATATTTGGCAGTGCCTCCACCTAGAACAGGGCTCCAGCGTATGTAGAGGTGATCCCTTTCTAGGACAATAACTAGTAAGTCACCCAAAATAACTGGCAGCAGTAATACTAATACACAGATTTCTAAGAGTAAAGACATGCAGACCTACTAGCATGTGATTAGTGTAACTTTATATATGATAAAGTGATGGCAATACATACAACCAAATCAATAACAGGAAGAACGTACATATGTCTGAGAAGAACGATGTATATATGTATCTATATATATCCAGATATATAACTAAAGGCCTCTAACATCAATACCTCCAATTAGGCACTGTTGCACAGTTCAGTTGCAGGGGCCCCTGATGAGCTGACTTGTTAGGCGTAACACAATCCGGCTTGAAAGAATGAACATTGACACATCTGTGGAGCAGTGGCTTCCTGGAGACACGTGTACAGATGAATACACCGGTGGCGAAGAAGTCTGGAATGCATCACCTGCAAGGCAAATAAGGCCTATCTAGCCTATCTCTTGGTCCCTAACCTGACTATAGGCTATCAATGCTACTGGGCCTCTACCTATCTAAATGGCTATCGGAAGCATATCCTGTCACTACCCTGAGCTGTTTACTGTTCCCTAGGCTAATACTAGCTAGGAACCCCCCCCCCCCAGACCAAAAAGGGACACTGTTACTTTAAATAATGAAGTGCCAGATATACAGTTCAACACAAACCAGTCACTTGATTTGGTTATAATCAGATGCGCTTTGGACTCATACACCGAGAACATAGAAAGTTTCAGTGAATCAGAGAAGCCTCTAATCGATATCTCTGATTCCCACAAAGGAGTGCTCAAACGGGAGTGATAGTAATATAACAAACAGTGAGCTACATATTGCAGTAACACTTGTCCTTTTTTAATCTGAATGGATACAACACAAAATCAGCCTTCAGCACCTCTGGCTTGCACAGCATGTGGCTGGCCACACTCTCCTCTCCACTTCCTGTAAGACATTCATATATATTATATATATATATATATATATATATATATATATATATATATATATATATATCCTTGAGGGGTTTTCCTGACTCTTAAGCAGGGACAGGAAACAACCTCTTAACAGGAAAAATATGTTTGTAACAAGAACCCTATAGTAGTTACCAAGCATGAATGTAACAGTGTACAAAAGAACACTTCCCTACACTTGCAAACCTTGTTTCAGTACCACACTCTATTGTGTAAAAAGTATTCTAACATTTCAATACAGTGTGCACAAAAATACATAAAAGCCACGATCCCCACATTGCAGAGATGAGGCAGTTGTTATGCTGAAATAAAAATGACAGTGTCAAAGCTACTGCAAGTCATGAATGTCAGGTGGAACAACAGATATGGCAACTTGAACAAGCTTATACTAGTAATCCATCTGACTCTGCAAATGAGGCATGATTGTCTGCTCAAGATGTTCTGAGCCACCCCACCATCTCCACTACTGAACGTAGACTGTTCAATCTGCTCGTGAGAACTGGTCATTTCCACCACACGTTCCCAGCCATAGGTACAATTCTATCCCGTACAGGTAAATTAGTTAACTTGGTGCTGGACAAACTGGCTGAGTATTATTCTGATCCACAGGTGCTTCTCATAAAATTGGAATATCATCAAAACGTTAATTTTTTTCACTAATTCAATTCAAAAAGTGAAACTCATATATCTCATATATTTCATATACAGTTGATGCGTTACACACAGAGTGATATATTTCAAGCATTCCTTGTTAATTTTGATGATTATGACTTACAGCTAGTGAAAACTCAAAATTCAGTATCTCGGAAAATTTGAATATTACATAAGGCCAATAAAAAAATTATTTTTATTAACAGAAATGTTGGCTTACTGAAAAGTATGTCTATGTACAGTATAGTATGCACTCAAAAGAATACAGTTGACCAACACCTGCAGATGAAATGGCTCCTCAAATCAACACTGACTGTGGAAAATGTTGCATTTCAATTGGAAATCAAGGTCCCAGAGTCTAGAGGAAGAGTGGAGAGGCACAGAATCCAAGTTGCATAAGGTCCAGTGTGAAGTTTCTACAGTCAGTGTTGGTCCACTGTATGTTATCAAGTCCAAAGTCAGTGCAGTCCTCTAGCAGGAAATTCTAGAGCACTTAATGCTTCCCTCTGCTGACCAGTTTTATGGAGATGCTAATTTCATTTTCCAGCAGGACTTGGCACCTGCCCACACTGCCAAAAGTACAAATACATGGTTTAATGATCATGGTATTACTGTGCTTGATTGGCCAGCAAACTCGCCTGGCCTAAACCCCATAGAGAATCTGTGGAGTATTGTCAAGAGGAAGATGAGAGACACCAGACCCAACAATTCAGACAAGCTGAAGGCTGCTATCAAAGCAACCAGGGCCTCCAAAACATCTCAGCAGTTCTACAGGCTGTTCGCCTCCATGCCACGCGGCATTGATGCAGTAATTCATGCAAAAGGAACTCAGCCAAGTATTGAGTGCATACTATACTGTACGTGGACATACTTTTCAGTAAGCCAACATTTCTGTGTTAAAAATCATTTTTGTTTTTATTGGTTTATGTAATATTCAAATTTTCTGAGATACTGAATTTTGGGTTTTCACTAGCTGTAAGCCATAAACATCAAAATTAAAAGAAAGAAATGCTTGAAATATATCACTTTGTGTGTAACGCATCTATATAAAATATATGAGTTTCACTTTTTGGATTGAGTTACTGAAATAAATTAACTTTTTGATGATATTCTAATTTTATGAGATGCACCTAAATATCTTCTAAAACAGCATACACAGCAGATACTTTGACTTAGTATACCTAAAACATCGGACTTCCTACCTTATCTTAGGCTCATAGAAAGCTATTAGACTTTCCAATAGCATTGGAAAAAGTGCAAATGACGACCATTTCACCTCTGCACAGTCTGGGACTGTTCGTAGTTTTATTTATTTATTTATTTGGGGGGGGGGGGGCTTTTAAATGCACATTGTAAAATAAATAAGATTAACTGTTTTTGTCTGGGATATTATCCTAAAAGTGATTAGGTAACAGATGCAATAAACAATGTGCAATAAGCAAAATCAAACAATTCAATGGCAAAGTGTCACTGGATAAGTGAAACTCTTGATGCCTTGAATGGTGTAACAAGTGAATCACATCAAAAATAATCTTTTTGTGAATAAGTAACCACGATCTGTTCACAAAAAATGGCAAATAATAAATGGTGCAAAAAGTTCCTAAATAGTCCAGTGCTCCACAATTCAGTATGTTTAGTGAAAAGATGATGCTCCAGCTTTCCCACATGCAAATACAACAAACTGTTTGTAGTGCAGCTGAAATAATCCACAATTGTGTCACCGCTGTGCTCTATATGTGAAAGTTGGCCACTTACCTAATCAAAAGATCCCACCAAGAGATCATATGCGTGTGAATAGAAGCGCCTCAGAAGACAAGTGGTCAGCCAGCTTCAGGAAATGTATCCAGGCTCATGGTGCTCCTTAATCTTGGTAATCGCATCATGTGGTTATAAAAGATAATGGAAGACGCTCATTATGCATTCATGTGTATAAATCAGCTTTATTAAATAAAAATTGCGCTTGCATCAAGGAAAATTAATTAGAGCGATATGGGATAAAATCTTACATGGCCGCTTGCAGTGCGGTTTGCGCTAGTTGACGTCACTTTGCTAGCTTCAATCCAACGCGTTTTCTCGCAGAAGGCATCAACTGGGATGAAGGCTCACTGAGATGCACATTAGTTGAATAATATGTTTGTTTTCTTTGGATGATGTTTTTAAATAATATACATGTATATGCATTGATATATTTTATATTATTTTTACAGTACACCTTTATCATAATATCACAATTGGTATACGTGGCAATTTAGCACCATTGAGTTTTAAAATCTAGTGCAGCATGTGATTTAGACATTTTGTATTTATATATATTTTGGGTGCTGGGAACGTTGTATTTATTATCTGTTGCTCTAATTTTACTGTTTTTCGTGTATTTGTATACTGTGTTTAGGAAACACTCATTTTAAGTATTTTGAATGTAGACTATGTAATGTTTCATTTTCCCTCAGTTAATTACCGTGGCTGCCTATGTGCCTTAAAAGTTCCCAAGTGAAATTAATATAAAAGATAAAATATCAGATAAACTGGAAAGAGAAATAAAATTCTTTATGATATTGAACTGATCTTGTTGCTTTTGAACAGTGTGTTCTCAGAAGTTTTATTATTAGATTGACTTTAATACCTTATGAAACATGTCAAAGTAAGAATATGCTGTACCAGCACAATGGGTCTGCTATTAAATGTGTGCCTATTATTATTGGAGTTTTACACTCAGGCACTTTACTGCTTTTCTACAGTTCTAGCTGTAGCTGTTAATGGTAAAACATTGGGTAAACACCATTAGCTATGCACATTTTCATTGAGCGGTAACAATAAAATTTGATGCAGCAATTACAGGTCAGCAAGTGTGTGGTTAGTATTTCTGCAAATCAGGGTTCTTGGGCATTTATGTATTCACAACAGATAAAACAAACCTTAAAACAGGCTTTCAGCAACACAATTTACAAAGGAAAGCATTCAACAAAGGCAATATTGAAATATTCACATGACAGTCTAATAAACACAGAGTAATGTGTGCCAAATGCATTCTGTAAAATACCAGGTTAAATAGCCTATTACAATATAGGGCATGCAGATGGCTAGATATGTTTGCATTGTGTTACTGTTTGGATAATTACCATAAATATTGGCTGTATTTTTAATGTAAAAAGAAAATTCTGGACCATTTTAACTAGAACATTGGTCTCCCATTAAAAATATGTGCTGCCACAATAATTGTAAGTGCATCTGCACTTACTGCTTTCCCTTAGCTCCTATCCAAAGTCTCATAAATACTTGTTGATCTTACAATTGAATTGTACCACATTCAGCTTCCTATGATGTAGCTGCTGCACTGCTACTGAACAAAAAACAGCATTGTCCCCCATGTAGGCTATGTCTGCTTGCCCTACTATGAGATGTTGCAAGGAGTGTGGATATTAGCATTGATTTATAAGCCTGTAGATTATCAATTAACATGTAGCCACAACAAGACCTGACCACTACTTGAATTGGCAAAAATGCTGAAAACCCTCCCATTTTGAGCTGTGCCTGGTCAGCTCACTCTGCAGCTGCAATTCCCTGGGTGTCATTAAAACTGTTCTCTGACAACACTATTTCAAGCTGTATTGTAAAGCTGAGAGTTCCGGTCTTTGTCACTGTTATAGTGAATAAGCCTTATGAGATCACACTCATAATATACTTTGGTTTTCACAACAAATAGGCCAGTACATTAGATCAGGGTGAGCAAAAAGGAGCAAACGTCTCATAAGACAGAACATCAAAATTGTTGTACAAAGAAAGAATATATACAGTATTAGTACTTTGTAGAAGCTGGGAAATTATTATTATAGGGGCAGGGAAGAGCGTAGGCAGTTACCTAAAAGAGTAGAGCAGAAGAGGCACAATGAGAGGATGATGATGATGATGATGATGATGAGTTCTTGTGTTAAAAGTGTACCCATGTTAAAAGTGCCAATCAAGTCTTACCTGGAAAATCTGCTGCAGCAGCTAAATTTTTCTCAGGCTGTATTTGTCTTTCATTATGTCTTCACTTTTCACCTGTACATGGTTTAATGCTTCCCTAAATATAAATTCTACTCACATGAAGGACTTTTGTCAATTGCCTGTACCCCAACCCCTATCCCTGTTTAGTTTGTTCTCCTGATTGCCAGTGTGGTATTTTGTTGGAAAGCTTTTTTGGAACATAGGTGGAGCTCATAGGAAACCTTAGGAGTCCTGAATTAACCACAGACACAAAAAAAAAAAAATAATTTAGTTTTAAAGCGTCACCAGCTAATGCTGGCAATGTTTAGAAATTTGTTCTACTCAGGTCGTCACCTATTTAATGAAGGCTTGGAATATTTGACAATGAGCTTTTCTTACACTCAGTTATAGTTTTAACAGATGTAAACAACCCTTTTCTTGAAGGTGAATGATACAGCCAAGGGAGTTGGTGATATTTTCTTCACCCAGCATACCTGTGGCAGGTTTTCTCTTTTCACTTTTAATTCCAAACCAGGAACTACTTTCTCTAGAATGTGCTCTACAAGAATAGCATCACATTTTAAAGAGAAACAACTATCCTGTTCTTTTCTATATGGAGCCAAAACGCTCTTTGGAAATTAAATATTTCCAAACACAACACATTTTATAATGGATGCCTTGTCTAATTTCCTACAGTCTGAACACTCTGACCTAGTGGCTTCTCATGTCATTACCCGTTTTCTGTATGCTGTTCAGACTTCACTTGAATCAATCAGACTCTGGAAATATATGTACAGCAGTGCTGTCACTTTCAAATTGTTGGTTGAAGTTTTGAAGACAACTGGACACCAAGTGATCCACAAGACCTTGAACATCTTTTAGGTACACATCATTCAGTGTACACTGAAGGAATGTTAAAGGGAACCTTTCAGGACATTTGTGACTCGTTATAGCCCAAGCCTCCCTAAAACTGGATGTTGCCATTACATTATTGCTGCTGTTACTGTCAATTTTGAATCACCTTTTGGATTGAGGCTATCGCAGCCTTAGATGTGTGACAGGTATCAACTGTTTTGGTTTAGTTTAAGAAATTTGTTGAAATCGTAATAGTATTTTGATTTCTAAATCACTGTTCATCACAAAAAAAGTGACATGGCTTTATTTAGCTTTTTTTTTTGTTACTCAGAGAAATCAGTACAACAAACATCTGTTTGACTTTGTATTACATGTCTTATCCTTTATTCTACAGCATAATGTTTTTGTTTTTTATGACTCCCATTTCTTTCAGGTGCAGGGGGTGGCGAAGGGGGATGTGCTGAAAAGTTATCTAATTTTTCTGGACATATCCTCACTTGGTTGAGGTATATAGATGATGTGTGTCTAATATGGGATGTACGATTGACACATTACAAGACTGTTTGAATTCATGAATCGGAATGGCTACAATTTATCACTATGTCATTATGTATGTATAATGCCAATTTATTTTCACTCTAGATCTCTGGTCAACTCTATTCCATACTCACAATATTTGCAACTTCGTTGCAATTGTAATGGATAAGAAAAAATCCAAATTGCAGCCAGAGATTTGAGAGATCATCTACTAGAATGAGGATACAAAAAATTTGCACTTATTAACTTCGGACCCAAAATTTTCTAAGATCATTCCTTCTCAACCACAGATTACATACAGATGAGCACCTTCATTTAAGGACAAACTCGACTTCAGTGTGTTCAGTTCATCTAAACATCATAAACTGAAACATCTGAGGGCTACTTTTCCTTCTGTAACTTGTAACTATTGTCAATTTATTTGTTCTGTCAAAAATCCAACTGTACCAAATGGCCAAACATTTTATGCTAAAGATTTTGCCAATTGTCAAACTTGAGGTGTCAACATCATGATGTGCCCAATTTTATATTGGTAAAACGATTAGAGAATTTTGGAGAAAGATAAATTAACACACTATTGCCACCATGACAGGGAATACTTACTTCCCTATTGGGCGCCATGTTGCCTATGCACACAACTATAATATGCCCGACTGCACTTCTGGGTATTGGAGTGAGTGTCTACTGATACCAGAGGCAGAGACTGCAATAAACATATATTGCAATGTGAATCCAGATGCATTCATAGACTTAGGGCCACACTACTTCCGGGCTTAAATGGGATTTTGAGTGGGGGAAGCCATAGGAGTTCTTTTCTTTTTTTTTCACTTATGATTGTGGCAAGTACCTCTGGATGTTCATTGGTGACCCTTGGTCAGCTGAAGAATTGAAGCCTGTATATATGGAGTCTGCAACATTGCTTTTGGTCATTGCTGCATGGGTTTGACCCAAGTCCAGACCAGGTGGTGATCCCACTTGTAGATTGGAATCTCTGTTCTCAAGTATATAAACAATTATATACTGTATATACGGTATATATTAGTTTATGTGTTTTTTGCTTTTTTTTTTTAGAGGTCTATTACCTTCTAAATAGGTTACCTACTCCACCTACTAAGGCATTGTCTTTTCCATTTTTAGATTAGATGAGTCTATTGGAGAATTTAGAGTTTTATATGATTTATTACCTTGACCCCATGCTTACAGACTTATATACTTATATATACTGCCACCATATTATTATATATTTTTTTTTGTTGTTTAAAGGAGTTGTAATGGCAGAAGGTTTTTTTATTTTAATGCATTCTATGCATTAAGATAAAAAGCCTTCTGTGTGCAGCAGCCCGGCTCAGCACCCCTAATGCTTACCTGAGCCCCCTCTCTGTCCAGCGATGTCCACGAGTCTCTTGGCCATCTGGGATTCTCTCATCTGATTGGCTGAGACACAGCAGTGGCGCTATTGACTCCCGCGGCTGTCAATCAAGTATAGTTAGCCAATCAGGAGAGAGAAGGGGATGGGCCGAATGGCAGCTCCTTCACTGAATGGACACACAGAGCGGCAGCTCAGCTCAGGTGCCCCCATAGCAAGCTGCTTGCTGGTGGGGGCATTCGATAGACGGAAGGGGCCAGGAGCAGAGGGACCCGAGAAGAGGAGGATCTGGGCTTTTCTGTGCAAATCCAACTACGCAGGGCAGGTAAGTATAACATGTTTTTTATTTAAAAAAAACAAGACTTTACAGTCACTTTAAGGCTTTTTTTCTGAGCTTAGCTTCCCTTGCATTAGATAAGATTTGCTCTGCTTCTGGGGTCTTCCTTGGATTTTACATCTTTCTATCCAATATAGACATCATTGGGTTCTATGTAAGTAATTGAGATCATTGGTTGAAAACCTGCTTTTTGATGTTTTTGGTTTTCCTTTGTTTTTATGTGAGAATTGTGGATATTTATTAATATTTGTATTTCAGAATATACTTGTTTCTTCCTGATGAAGACTCATTATGAGCTGAAACGCGCTGAGGTGTTGGTACAGACTAATATTGAAAATATCTGCACATGATGGAATGTATTCAGGTTATTAAAAAAAAAACAGAATATAATCAAATGCAATCCTTTTAATTGTGTTACGATTTTAACCTTTAATTGTTAATTAACAAAGAGTTTTTTTAAAGATTTTTTTTTTTTACTTTGTCTCTTTGGTACCTACATAAAGTTCCATTCTATGTGTAGCACCCTCCTAGGTAGGTGCTAGAAGAAAAAGTATAGTTTTTGGGTCTTTCTGCTTACCAGAAAGATTGCCAGGTAAATGTATATTGCTCTTTGCCTACCAGAGAGCAGAATCTGCTAGTGAGGTCTGCTCATGGTGCTCAGGTGCAGCTCAGTTTGTCTGAAAAGTTTCACACTGGTCCAACGGGGAGGCATATGGGAGGAAATCTGACAAATTATTTCACAGGCATTTAATACAGCCCTGGTGATTGGCAGAGGAAAGTGCCTCGATGCATGCTGGGGTATTGTATGAATGCCAAGGGCAGATGTGCTTGGGGTCTTTCAACTGGAGAGCAGGGTCCAGGAGGGAGGGGTGGCTGCTCCTCCTCTGTAGAAGTTGCCATGCGGTCTCAGCTGATCAATCTGAGGGCTGGGGAGTCAGAGAGGAGCCGAACTCAGATGTCCTACAGAGCTGACTGGAAGGGAGACACTGGAGAGAATCTGATTCGGCCTGCAGTGAGTACAGATCTGTGTTGTGGTGCCTGTTCTGAGAGGGCCACCCCTTCTGTGGAAGAGTCAGTGGACGGATGTCAGTCAAGGGGATGCTAGAGAGTATCCTGAAGATAAAGTAATGCAACAAGTCTGCTGCTAGAGAGAGCAAGAAGACTTAATTATTCCATACAAGTGGCAGTATGGTTAAAGCAGTGCATCTGCTTCCACAAATAACCTGGGGAGGCCAAGTGAGAGTTGTCCTTATCAACTGTAAATAGTTCAAGTTGGAGTATCCCACTATTCCCTTTTCCCATCCAAGTTCCACAATAAATATAAAACACAAACCCCTGAACTGTTTATTGAGTAACAAGCAACTGGGAGTAAGAATAAATGAGTGAACTGTCTCTAAGTGACTGTCTGCAGGTAATCAGAGGAGGCCCAAGATGTCATCACACAGCAGGCACTACGGGGACAGTGCTACATATGTTTGCATACAATATATATTTTTTTGTTTGTTTGTTTTTTCTTTTTAGATGTTAATACTGCTGCTCTCTTTCAGCCTATTTTATTCACTTCCTGTCCATTTCTACAAGGGTTCTTCAAATGGTTTCCACACTTTTTTATGAGTTTCACAGCCATCTTCACTAGTGTGACAACTCTTATACTAAACTGCAAAGTCAGCCTGCTTGCCAGACAGACTAGTTACATAACATTCTCAGACACAACCAATTAATTACTACTCCTCCTACCCCCGCTGTTTCCAATTAAAACACTTTTGAAGACCCTTCGTACTTGCTCCAGTGTTGGATGCATATTGTTGATTTGGACTGTCACTTCGATAGGGACAATGCTGGACCATAACTGTGCAATGTGTGTAGGTATTTTGTAGACTCCTCCTGGGACCACATGGGAGGGTGCCATGCAGGAGCCCAATTAGAAATTAACTTTCCTAACAGGTATCGGGTAAGATGTAACATTTAGACTATTGTCTGTCTTTGTTGTATGCAGACATCACTGAGATGTCCATTTTCCTTTCAGGCTTCTTTAGCTTCCCACTATTATGAAATTAGTAGCATCTCAGAGTGTGTGGCTGTACATGAAGCTAATCTATCCACACAGCTGGCCCTCATGCTGATACAGTAAATAACATACCTGTGTCATCCGCTAGACTACATAAGGATTTCTGACAAGCTGGCAGATGCAAATTTTGCTTAAATAAATGTTCCGATGATCCTTGTAAGTTTTGACATGAGTCTTGGAAATTCAGACTGATTCTCTCGTTACAACCTCTGTCTTATGGTTATTCTAGTTGTTTGTCATCCACATGCCTTAAAGGATAAGTCCACCCTAACCCTAAAATCCCTGCATCTAGAAATCTCCACAATCTAACACTAACCAATCTAGCCCTGTAAAGAACTAAACAGTTTACTCACCAGTACTTACTTTCTGCTACACGGAATGACGTACATGTACATTGTTTCACATAACAGAGCCGACCTGCCACAGTATAACTATGGCCGCTGGTTGGCAAGTGGCTAAATAACCTGTTGATAGCATTGGAAGCACCTAAGGTAGGCTTAGAAAAAGCACGCTTGCTCATACTGAACCTAGCTAGAGCAGTATGGAGGGAGCTTAAACATATTGCAGGGTTTACGGATACTGAGGTGGAACTTCCTATTTGGCATAACCCCATGTTTCCATAACTGCTACACTTTATGGATTATTACTTTTGGGAACAAAAAGGTTTAAAGCGGTTGTATCCCCTGTGTAAATAAAAAAAAACCCTGCATGACAATGGCATAATGTGCTAGTATGCATTGATGGGGGAATCAATGGTGGAGAAAAATTTGGTTGTTCTGATAGATCATAGGCTTAATAATAGCATGCAATGCCAAGCTGAAGTTTTCAAAGTTAGCAACATCCTTTCTTGTTTCAAGAGAGGTATGGACTGCAGAGAGAGAGAGAGAGAGAGAGAGAGAGAGAGGGAGAGGGAGAGGGAGAGGGAGAGAGACATAATTTTGCCCCTGTACAAGTGTAGCACCCTTGTTTTAATGCAAGGTTGATGTTAAATTTAGTTGCTGGGCCTTAACTAGCCTGGCTGTAATTTTACTGTGGTTAATTGAACTTCCCCTCTTAATCTGGTTTGACTGCGTTTCTCCCTTCCGTCAGTAGGTGGCACTGTTGCCTCTGACATTAGTGTGAGAAGTACAGTTAAACAAACTGTTAATGTCCATGTCTCTCTCAGCCAATTACAGTGTCACTACGGCATTCTGGGAGATCTTATTTAAGAGGGGGGAGGTCCAATAATCGGGCTCTTCCCGCCCGGACCCCCTTGGGGGAGGGTGTGTATTGCTGTGCTGCTGCTGGCTAGGCCTGAAGTCTGAGGCCTGGTCACATGCCTGGGATTCTGCTGAGGAGAGCCAGCGACCCACATGGGAAAGATCATCTACAGACATCCAGCAACCTGTCTGAGTAACCTGCCTGTTTCTTATGGAGGACAGCTGTCCAGACAGTACAGACCACAAAAAGGGATTGAATCTGGTGGAGAGAAGTTGCCTCCCAGATCGATCTGAAGTTTTATGGATACCTAATGATTCTCAAGGTCTGTTATCCTGTACCGCTGTCTGAGTACCTGTCTTTTGCAATGGGAGTCTGCCTAATAGACTGTTCTTAAAGGGTGTCCTGAACCCTACCCCCCTCTCCCTCAGTTTATTTTTGACCTGTTGAGAAGAAATAAACTATCCTGTTCCTTCAGCATAAAAGTGACTGGCGCCCATCATTTATTTTACCTGCGTCACTACCCACCATGCCTGACAATCCACACCCACAGGAGGTATGTAGCCCCTCTCTGCCTCTGAAGGTCATCACTAGGCCCTAGGGGGTTCTGGGGGTCCGCTACATCTGGCGCCCAACGTGGGGCCGGCGGTATTTTTGTGGTGGTCGCCCATAGCAACCGCGCAAGAATCACCGTTTGGCTCCGTGGGAGAGTGGCAAGTAACATCCTTTGTACCTCAAAGACTGTGTTTTGTCCTTTCAACAATGTGGGGAAGAACCTAATTGTCTTTTTGCTCTGGGGAGAGTGTCAACCTGGTCTTTTGTCACTTTACGCCAGGGCTGAAGGGGTTAAGGCAGACTCCAGAAGATTTTTGGCGCTGCAGAAGAAAAGAGGCGGGCGCTGAAGATTCTGCTTAGCAGCTGGACCAATCCCTTGGCAGAGGGAGGGGTCGCTGTTCCCACGCGGAGGAAATTAAACCGTGCTTGTGTGCGCAGTTACCTGGCTGCATGTGTTGAGAGAGTGAGAAGATGGCGCACTTTGGAATTCCTTCTTCTGACCTGAGAGTTTTTGTGCCAGGCCTCGGTTCTAGCCCCGCTGGGCTGAAAGAAGTCATCACTGATACCGGGGTGCGGTACACACCTAAAGGGAACCTGGTGCTGTACACGGCTGGAGGCTACGAAGCGATCGGGCTGACATGTGTGAAGTGTTCTGGACTGGCTACTAGTATTCGGCCCTGGATCACCTGCGGAAGTTGCGGGGAATCGCTGTTGGAGGTAGTCTCACCGGCCTTATCACCCCGGGTGCTGCAAGTGGACTGGCTCAAATGTGTTGCACTTGCTGATTCTGGACCGGCTCCAGTGGTCACTGCTACCGTTGCTTTACCTGCTGAAGCTCCTGCTACTTCTACTTCTTCAGCTACAGTGACCGCTTCAATGCCGGACATCCCAGTGACCTCCCGCCGTGGTCACGGTCGAGGTCGCCTGCTTGCTTTAATGATGGGATCACCGGAAAAGAAATCGCCTGAACCTGGTAAGCCTGATGTGGGTGAGGGTGGCGTACCTGTGGGGACTGTGAAGCCAGTGTCTTCCTTGGGAGCAGAGTCAGGAGAGTCTGTTGCTATAATTTCCCGGCCTAACCTGCTCCCAGCTGAAGAGTTCTCCGCAGAGTCAGACTCTGATATAATGTCTGACCGAATCTCAGAACTGTTCTCTGACACTGTGTCATTTTGTGAAAACTGGTCTGATGGTGAGACTGAACCGCAAGTTGAGCCTACAAAGGAGGATGTTCATTCACCCACAATTACCTCCAATATCAGGCCTAACCTGCCTCTGCCTGCACCCCATGTATCTGGTCCTGCAGGTGTTACTCAAAGATCAGATACAGTTGCAGGATATCCTGTCAAGTGTGCTCCAGATACACCCGTGTTGCCTGGCTATGGAGACCCTAGAATCTTGTCAAAATTGTCTAAGTTTCAGCGAATTGTGATGAAGAAAATAGCTGAGGAATATGGCTATTTGTATCCTTATGTGCCAGAGTCTCTTGTAGCTGAAATTCAGGACAAGCGGGCTCAATGGATTGACGTTGCTATTAGAGATTACCTGAGAATTCCTGTCTACCGTAAAATCTCTGAGTTATCACCCAGACAAGCAGAACACTACACTAAAGTTCTGAAAACCTGGGACTATGGTCGGCATATATACCCGGATTGTGTCATTATAAGGAGGCCCAATCAAGCTGATGCAAGGCATTACATCACCACCATCGGATCTTCTGGGAAGCCTATTCAACTGCCTGATCCGCGATACTACTGGTGATGTATAAAAATCTGAGTTTCTGTGTCAAAATTCTATGGAATACAGCTATGTGATGTCAAGTTTGAAGCTATATCTGCCTCACCAGAAGCTGTTCTGAAAAGTTGCTTTGGGGACACTCCTGTCTGTGCTATGCTACTGCTGGGCTGTGCTCTGAATTGCCAGCAGCTACAGGAGGTGCCCTGAAAAGTGACATGCTGACCGGTCTCTTTTCATTGTCAGCGTGTCTTGCTTATGAAAAGGTGAGATGTAATTACAAGTGCAGTGGGACTTTGTTTGCTCTGGAAAAGTGAATCAGCAAAGTTCATTATGATTACAGTCCTCTGCATTTTTGTGTGGCTGTGTTGCTTCTGGAAGTAGCCATGCAAACAAGCTCAAGTTAAGTACCTGCTGGCTTATGTTTCTGAATTGCCAGCATGCTTCTCATCCAGGTGTGAAGAAAACTAGCCTCAGCCTCCTGGAGAAAATGGCTGATGCTATCTTTCAGTTATTGGTGTTGCCTGTTTGCAACACTACCGTCAGTTTTGGGTACAACTACTGAACTCGAACTTTCCTAGAAAGGAGTGTGTTTTCCTATTTTTGAAACAAATGCAATAAGTTAAGTGCCTGCTGGACTTTGGTGTAACAGAGCCAGCAAGAAATGATCTTCGCTAGCAAAGACAATCGTGGTGCACGGACTTTTGGGACTCTGGGGTCACAGAGACCTTGTAAAATAGTTAGCTAGTCAGGTAGGCTGTGCTATAGGAAACCAGCAAGTCTTTCACCTGCATTTTTGAAACTCACGGACTGAAAAGTTTTTTTTTGATGCAAAGTGATTTCTGTTTCTCCACCAGATGGCGTAAGAGTGTCTATCTCAGTGAGCAGTAAAATTATATGCTACCGGTATAATCGTTTAAAGTGGATCATTTTCTCTGATGTGTTGGCATGTTTCAGGGGATGTGCCCTCATCTGGGGGTTTGCACCCTTTCCTAACCCCTCGGGATTGGCACCTTCCCTCTGACATGCAATATTTTGTATATTCATGGTAAATTGCGTAGAGTATTAGGATGTGATAATATGTGTTTCCTTATTAAAATCTTGTTTTCCCTCGGCTGAGGTTAAACAACATTTCAGATGTATATATATCTATAACATAGTAGTTGATATTATAAGTATGTTGCTAATTTTTCATACCCACAGCGTTCTCTCTCGGCTGAGGTGAGACAGTGCCTTTGGTGAGTATGGTATTGCCTTATAACACTGTAGGATGTACTGACAGTCAGTTAGTCAGTTAGGAAGTATTGTAATTTGCATATTGTTTCCTATTTTGTTTCGTGTGGAATGCCACACGTATTTGTACACCAAAGTTTATCCTTTTCCTTTTTTACCCTTACCTATCCATTTTTGCCAGGACATCCACTCTCAGGCTTGAGAGTTTCTGTCTCTGCAGACTCCGAGGACGTAGTCTCCTTGGCAGGGGGAGTGTGTAGCACCCTTATTTTAATGCAAGGTTGCTGTTAAATTTAGTTGCTGGGCCTTAACTAGCCTGGCTGTAATTTTACTGTGGTTAATTGAACTTCCCCTCTTAATCTGGTTTGACTGCGTTTCTCCCTTCCGTCAGTAGGTGGCACTGTTGCCTCTGACATTAGTGTGAGAAGTACAGTTAAACAAACTGTTAATGTCCATGTCTCTCTCAGCCAATTACAGTGTCACTACGGCATTCTGGGAGATCTTATTTAAGAGGGGGGAGGTCCAATAATCGGGCTCTTCCCACCCGGACCCCCTTGGGGGAGGGTGTGTATTGCTGTGCTGCTGCTGGCTAGGCCTGAAGTCTGAGGCCTGGTCACATGCCTGGGATTCTGCTGAGGAGAGCCAGCGACCCACATGGGAAAGATAATCCACAGACATCCAGCAACCTGTGTGAGTAACCTGCCTGTTTCTTATGGAGGACAGCTGTCCAGACAGTACAGACCACAAAAAGGGATTGAATCTGGTGGAGAGAAGTTGCCTCCCAGATCGATCTGAAGTTTTATGGATACCTAATGATTCTCAAGGTCTGTTATCCTGTACCGCTGTCTGAGTACCTGTCTTTTGCAATGGGAGTCTGCCTAATAGACTGTTCTTAAAGGGTGTCCTGAACCCTACCCCTCTCTCCCTCAGTTTATTTTTGACCTGTTGAGAAGAAATAAACTATCCTGTTCCTTCAGCATAAAAGTGACTGGCGCCCATCATTTATTTTACCTGCATCACTACCCACCATGCCTGACAATCCACACCTGCAGGAGGTATGTAGCCCCTCTCTGCCTCTGAAGGTCATCACTAGGCCCTAGGGGGTTCTGGGGGTCCGCTACACAAGTCATTAGTATCACCTCATCTGGAATATGCAATTCAGTTTTGGGCACCAGTTCATAAAAAGGATATTGGGGAACTGGAGAAAGTACAGAGAAGGGCAACCAAGAGGCATGGAGGAGCTCAGCTATGGGGAACTGAATTAATTCTATCTTGACAAGAGGAGATTAAGAGGGGATATGATCAACATGTATAAATACGTAAGGGGTCCATATAGTCAACTTAGCGTTGAGTCCACAGATTTCCCCTTAAATCAAAGTCCCCAGCATTTCCTTCTTACATCAGAGTGCCCAGCATCCCCTCTTGTATCAGTTCACAGAGCCCCACCCCCTTTACACCAGAATCCCCCTAAATCAGGGTCCACTTATTTTCCCCTTAAACCTGAATACCCAGTATTCCCTCCTAAATTAGGGTTCCCAGAGCCCCCCTTTCATCAGAGACATCAGAGCCCCCCTTACATCTGAGTCAGTAGAGTTCTCCTTTACATCAGAGTCTGCAGCATTCAGCCTTACATCAGAGTCCACAACATTTCCCCTTACATCAAAGTTTTCAGGGCTCTGATATAAGGGGGAATTTTGAGGACCCTAATGTAACAGGTATTACTGCAGACTCTGATGTAAAGGGGAACTCTGATATAAGGGGTTCCCTGGCGACCAGAGCCCCCTCTTACATCGGAGATCCCAGAATTACTTCTTAAAATCAGGGTTTCCAAAAACCCCTTACATAACAGTCTCCAAAGTTCTCCCCTAATTTGTCAGGATCACATAAGTGTCCCCCCTTTCTCTAATCCACTCACGCACTCCCCTGGGTCTGCCCTTACATAAGTAACTGCCTACAGAGTGACTGACCAACCAACTGCCCCACAGACTCTGTGGGGCAATCAGTCAGTCAGTCACTCTGTAGGCAGTTACTTATGTAAGGGCAGACCCAGGGGAGTGCGTGAGTGGATTAGAGAAAGGGGGGATTAGAGAAATATTTCCCAATATTTTGGATTTTATTTCACTTTCAGTCCTGGTGAATCTCCGGAATGTGGACACAGACAGCAATAAAAACCTGACATGTTTCAATCCCTCTCTACCTTATCCAAAACTAAAAAAAGGTTTTGCCTTTAAAATAAAAATTTGTGGCCATTTGAAGGAGTTGGGGGCAGCATATTTGAACATCAAACTTGTGCAGAATAACCATCACTTGTGTAGTGTAATCAGTAAAATGTGAAGAATTGGTTACTTTGATTACTGCTCATTGCTCTTTGCTTTGTTACTAATACTGAATTGTAAGACTTCTATATATAAGTTTTGGTCACCTGTCTGTTAACACATAAGTTTGATTTGGCTTAATGTGCGGACAATAATTGGGATTTGATGCCTGCTTTGGATTCTTTTTTTCAAACCTAAAGTTTTACTTTTTTTTACATTTAAATTGAAGGCATTTGCCTTTACCTACAAAGCTGTAACAAGCAAAACATGCATGCAAAGCAATCATTTTGCAGTTATTTACTGCCCTGAATCTTGCTGAAGTGTTCCAGAAACACTAATATAATCTCTTATCCTAGCTTACTTAAAATGTTTTTCAAACAAAGATTTGGGTTAACTCCTACGCTCCATCCCTGTACGTTTCACAGCTGCAAAAGAAAATAAGTTCAATCTGGAATTCTATCCAGTTTTATCTGGGTGTACTTACAACAATAAAAATACATCAATAAACAGTGAAAAAGATTGAAATGTCCCAGGTGATACACTCCGTATTAAATACAAAGTTAGCAATAGCAAATTGTGTTCAAATGCATTTGGATAGAAAGTAATGAGGCACACAAGAAATTACATATCAATCCTGACAACGGATTTCTCTCTTTGCAATGTTTACAGACTTATGATGTGTCAGGAGAACATTATGATAGCTTTTTAATGGGCTCAGTAAAATAAGAATTGCTTCAGCACAAATTCATTTTTGTAAAGGAAAAGTAATTATCAAGTTCAGGTAAGAGCAGTTTTTTGCAGGGAAACATTGCTTATTAAATTGCTACAAATGAGTGTAAACCTAAATAAATAGAAAATGATCACACGGTGTGATAGAAGACGTTAAAGCACTCGGATAATAAAATAGATTTCAAGATGCTTTTTTAAAATAATAATAAGAAGTCATAATACATATTATTCTTTAACTTGCTTTCCAGCAGTAATAATGACAAAGTGAAGACTAGGTTTGGTTTGGAGGGTTAACCCTTTCATGGTAGAGACAAAGGAAAGCGTACTATTCAAAGTATGTCATGGTGTCATACTGACTGGTGACCATGGTAAATGGGGGATGTTTCCAAAGCACATGGTCTTTTGTGACACCCATTTTCACATTTTCTTTGCAGCTCTTGGCATTTGGTCACACAACTTAGAGTCACAAAGGTAGTTGGTGTTGGAAGACTTTCCTCTTCCAGGAACTGTGATTGCTGGTCTGAACAGGGAGCAGATACCTATACAACACCCTGCATATATCACTGACTGCAGGTCCCACTGCAATCAATGTCTAAGTAGTGAAGTACCTCCAGTCAGCCTTCTCCTGCTACCATACATTATTACTACAGGGCATGGGGAGGGGGAAATGTCTTCCAGCTCATTCCTGCTCTGATCTGACCATAAAGTGAAACCTGATTGCTTAATATGGGCTATTGTACTTTGAATTCTCTGTCTGCATTGGCTTTTTGAATGAGCCAGTAAGAGGTCAAGCCAGAATATTTCAGAGGGATGGCATTAGAGTCTATATAACATTTTGTACAGGAACTAGCAAAAGCAAGCACAGTCTTGAATGTTAAAGAGATCAAAGCAATATACTAAAATGCTGTTATGTGGAACTGACCTTTTTTTTTCTATCTATCTATTTGAAAACGAGATAGTAATGGAGAGTCAGAGCCGGAAAAAGGGGGGGGGGCGGAAGGGGTGGATGCCCTGGGCAGAACAATTCATTGGAGGAGGGGGGGCGCAGTGAAGAGTACTTGTAAAAATGGCTGGACTGGACAACTGCTGAGTGATTGCCCGAGCCGCTAATACCTGCACTTGCAACGATGTGCCGAGTGTGCTCCTGCACACCCGGCACAAGCCTACAGCAGATCAGCCTTTTGCCTTGCCTGTCAAGGGAGATTCTCCCCCCCTGACAAGTGCTCCATAGTCCCGGCCCGACGCCCGACGTGACGTGATGTCACTCACTTAGAGGCTGGCAGGCGAGCAGCGTGATGGAAGGGGAAGAGAGCGCAGCTTGAGCCGCAACCTAGAGGAGCAGAGGAGGAGGGACTAAGATCTGCAGCGTGCAATGTTCCAACTTACAAGTAAGCCCATAGTAATGAAGATGTAATAATCTAACTACTTAGTAAAAGAAAATAAAGTGCAGCGCTATAAAATTACAAATAGTGCATAAAATCATTCACATTAAAATGTATAAAATGCACAATAAAAAGCATGTGGATCATAAATCACATGCTTTTTATTGTGCATTTTATACATTTTAATGTGAATGATTTTATGCACTATTTGTAATTTTTTTTAGCGCTGCACTTTATTTTCTTTTACTGCATATTATAGGTTTTGGTAGGTTTGACCTATCCTGGTGTACAGCTGCTTACCCATCCATTTGATTTTAAGTGCTGAATTTTTATCTTTATTGTAAATCTAACTACTTAGATGCAGGATTTGTTGGGGAAGGGGGATAAGGGAGTGGCGGCTATTAGTGGCTGGGGGGGGGGGGGGGGGTTGTGTTGTCAGGCTGAGAGGAGGAGGTTAGGTTATATATTTAATTTCTGAAATATGCAGCAGGGGACGTTGTGTTTATCACTGATGTTTGGCTCAATTTGTAATATGCAGCATGAAGGGGTTAATGTATTGCTACTGGTCACTGATACATTAGTGACTAGTGGCAGTTAATTAACCCCTTTGTGCTGTATTAATGGCACCAGTGTCAGTGTTACACTGGTGCCACTAATGCAGCACAAAGGGGTTAATTAACTGCCACTGGTCACTAATGTATCAGTGATCAGTGGCAATACATTAACCCCTTTATGCTGCATATTACAAATTGAGCCAAAATCCAGTGATAAACACAACGTCCCAATGAGCTAAAAAAAGGTTCTTTGGTAACATCCACACCGTCTGCTCCCTTCCATTGAGTGATCCTGTGACAGTCACCTCCACCATAGATTGCTTATCAGATTGCACAGACTTCGAGAAGTGCAGCACCGCGCTTCTCAAATCCTGGATGGACAGGTAGCTGTGATTAGCCAGCTGGCTTGTTTTGATCCTAATGTGATTACATGTTCTTCTTGCTGTTAGTACAATATTGTATACCTTAACCACTTAAGGACTGCCCATCATACATATACTGCGGCAGGGCGGCCATTAAGCGCACAATCATGTACATATACGGGATTTTGTTTGAAGGCTCTAGGGGGCGCTAATCACAGCGGGAGCGATTGTCAGGGAACCTGACAGAACAGCGGTCTGCCTATGTAAACAAGGCAGACGGCTCTTCTGTCACAGAGGCAGATTGAGATCTAAAGATCTTTCTTTGCCTCCCTGCCCCACACAGTTAGAAATTACTCCTTAGGAACACACTTAACCCCTTGATCACCCCTAGTCTTAACCTCTTCACTACCAGTGTCATTTATACAGTAATAGTGCATATTATTTAGCACTGATCACTGTATTGGTGTCACTGGTCCCGAAAAAGTGTCACTTAGTGTCAGATTTGTCCGCCATAATGTCGCAGTCCATCTAAAAACCGCTGATCACCGCCATTACTAATAAAATGAATTTTAAAAAAATGGCAGTTAAAGCAACACAGTGCCATATCTCAAAAAATGGCCTGGTCATTAACCACTTGCCGACCGCCGCACGACTATCTAAGTCGGCGGTCAGCCCCTCACAGGCAAAGTGACGTAGGGCTACGTCACTAGCTTGTGAGGGTCTAGGGAGCGAGCGCGCGCCGCTGGAGGCGCGCTCCCGCGTGGTCACGGACCCCCCCGCGCGTGTGACCAGCGGACCCGATGTCCGCCGGTCACTCTGCGATCGGCGGGGGAGAGGGAGAAAGTCAGGCGGCTTGTGTAAACAAGCTGCCTGTCATTCTCCCCTGTGTATGAAGGATGATCATAAGGTTCTACTATGTAGAACCGTTGATCACTCTTCATACATCGGAAGCCACAGCCAATCACAGTAGAAAACACGCCCCTATGGACACACATAGCCCCTCCCTTTCAAAAAAAGTTAACCCCTTCACTGCCAGTGTATTTTTACAGTAACAGTGCATATGTGTAGCACTGATTACTGTAGAAATGTCACTGGTAACCCAAAAAGTGGCAAAAATGTCAGTCAAGGGTCCGATCTGTCCGCCGCAATGTCGCAGTACCGCAAAAAAAATTGCAGATCACCGCCATTACGCGTTAAAAAAAAACAACAAAAATGACAAAAATCTTTCCCTTTGTTAGTAAACGCGATAATTTTTGCGCAAACCAATCAAAATACGCTTTTTGCGATTTTTTTTACCAAACATAGGTAGCATAAAATAAATTGGCTGAAAATGTTAAAAAATTTAGATTTTTACATTTTTTGGGGGGGGAATTTCATATAAAAAAATGTGAAAAATATTGCTATTTTTGCAAAATTTACACTCTTTTTTTGTTTATAGCGCGTGATCAAAAAATCGCACAGGTGATCAAATACCACCAAAAGAAAGCTCTGTTTGTGGGGAAAAAAGGACGCCAAATTCGTTTAGATACAGCGTCGCACGACCGCGCAATTGTCTGTTAAAGTCACGCAGTGCCAAATCGCAAAACACCCCCTGGTCAGGAAGGGGGTAAAATCTTCCGGGGCTTAAGTGGTTAAGGGGGGCTGAAGTGGTTAAATAAAGTTTTTAAAGATTTTTACACTATGGCGAGAAAGCTTTTTGTATTTTGGGGACCACCTGTGATATAGTTTCCTGGACTGGTCCACTAAGAGGTTCCTGGGACAGTTAATTGGGCCTATTTTGGCACTCCTTTCCTTAATGCAAAAATCCTCATTTTTTTGCTAGAAAATTACTCAGAACCCCCAAACATTATATATGTTTTTTTAGCAGAGACCTAAGGGAATAAAATGGCGGTTATTGCAACTTTTTTATGTCACACAGTATTTGCGCAGCAATTTTTCAAACGTGTTTAAAATTACGCACACTTGTGGAATGGTGCCAAACTTCGGTACCTAATAATCTCAATAGGCGACGCTTTAAAATTTTTTACAGGTTCCCAGTTTAGAGTTACAGAGGAGGTCTGGGGCAATAATTAGCGATCTTGCTCTAACCTTCACAACAATACCTCACATGTGTGGTTTGAACACCGTTTACATATGTGGGCGCGACAAATGTATGCGTTCGCTTCTGCGTGCAAGCTCGTGGGAATGGGGGCGCTTTGAAACTATTTTTTTTTAATTTATTTTATTTTTATATTTTTACACTTTCCTTTTAAATGTTTTTTTTTATCACTTTTATTCTTATTACAAGGAATATAAACATCCCTTGTAATAAAAATAGGGCATGACAGGTCCTCTTTACAGAGAGATCTGGGGTCTATAAGACCCGCCATCTCTCCTCTAAGCAGGAAAGATTGAGATAAAAAATCAAAATGATCTCAGCCTTTTTAGCCCAGATCACGGCAGTATTTACAACTGCCAGGCCGGACGTGACGACATAATGTTGCGCCTGGGCCTCCGAAAGTTATAGACACTGCCATGTGGTCCTCAGTATTCTGTATGGTGAACTTGCGCCAGCCGGCAAGTCCCTTCTCCAGCTCCCCGATCACACGGGCGAGCCGGTAGAAGCCTGAAAGAACGATCAAGCGGCTGAACAGTTGCTATGATTGTTCTTATGGTGAAGGGAATGGGTAGTGTAAATATCTCCTAAACATACACCGTTTAGGAGATATTTACGGAGCTAGCAGCCAGTTATGTCACTGATGCATGTGCACTGAAGGAACGGCCACCCGTGCCGTTTCTTCAGAGCAGTGTGCCATGACTGACGGCTCCCACGGCATGCGTGGGAGTGACATCATCGCAGCTCTGGCCAGTCACAGAGCCAAAGCCGTGAACCTAGAAGGAAGACCGGGTAGAGATAGACCCTGCCTCCAGCGATGGCTGAAATGCTTCATTTTAAGGTAAATTTAATGCATTAAACCTAATTGAGTTTGTATTGTTTTAAGTATATTCCTGTTTTGAAGCGACATTGATTCTTTCATAAAACGGGGGGGGGGGGCGCAGCTTGCCATCTTCGCCCTGAGCACCAACTGACCTTGTCCCAGCACTGTGGAGAGTGTCATTAGGATGAAGCATATAAAGAACATATAAAGTATACTGGATTTAAACTTTTTCACATTTGAGAAAATCACACTTTTTTGTTATGTGTTCCTATTCACATAGCATACCTAAAAAAGTTAAAAAATATTTTTTACCTTTTAGAAGTTCCTGAGGAGAAGGTGTCATGGCTGTTTGCAATCATTTTCTCAACTAGATCCTCATGATCTGTAACAAAAACTTGGCTGGGGACTAGAGATGGGCTCAGGCGTGTTCGGAAATTCGGAATCTTAGTCCCAACCCACCTGCCTGATCCCGCCAGGAAGCCGACACTGCACACCGCTAATCACAGGCATTGAGACATTTCCACGTCTGTACAGCTGCGGACTGGGAAATGTCTCACTGTAGCTGTGTGCTGTGTCAGCCTCCTGGTTGGATTGGGCAGGTGGGTTGGGATTAGGATTCCGAACATGCCTGAGCCCATCTCTACTGGGGACTGGTGAGAAATCTAGTTTGCATTAACACACAATAAACAAACCCAGCTCCTAGCCTTTAACCATCTGTTAAGAAAGACTGCGTTAAAACCTAATAAGCCTGATCTGCCTCAAGACAGGGTTAATTTTGGTAAACAAAACTTTCCAACCCCCCCCCCCCCCCCCCCCCCATACCATAGAGTAGAGATCCATGTAGTATTTTTCCTTGCAGGAAGTTTTAGAAAATAACATCTAAGCTGCAATTTTTTTTTTTTTTTTTTAGTTATGCTTTGGGAATGGTGACATGTACCAGTATAAATTAGGTACTTTCCCAGTTTGCCTGCAAATCTGGAAATACCCTTTCCAAAAAACATTTTTGTTACACAGAAAATAGCATGAGCCTATACAAATCCTAACCCCTTCATGATGGGGAATAAAATAAATCTTAATAGCTAAATCAAGTTTTTTGACTTGTAATAAGAAAACTGTACATCACATTAGTGTATCACAGTAAATTATACCTTGTTTTTTTCTGGACAAATTAGGATTGCATTTGGTGGTAAATGGTAATGGATATCCCCTGAGGATTTAAACTATAGAAGGAAAACTATCCCAACATAGTAAAAAAAGGCCACTTTTGAAATGTAGCTGTGTATTTCTTGTCATTACCATGACCTACAGTACCACCAAAGACTTACCCAAAATAAATTCTTCCTTTCCAGACAATTGCAGTGATACAATTTATGTTTATATTATTTGTTATTTGTACCTGTAGTAGGGCCTAGAAATAGTATGCATATCACTTTCTTTTTATCCTACCTAAACACAATGACACAGACACTAGCTGACATTGATACTAAAATTAAAAATGCTTTTTTTACATTCTACTCCAAATAAGCTGATATTTTTTTTTTTTTTAATCCTACCTACATTTTTTTTTACCTAAAATACAATTCAAGAGGAGAAACAACACAGAGGTGGGATATACAATGAGTGGTCACTGTAATAGCCATCACAGGCTATCACAGAGATCATGCGATAGGGAACAGGTCCTACCAGCTCCTGATTGTTAGTACGAGATCTGGAGCTGTCAATGACATGTTGGTCATTAACAGCTCTCCAACGTATGCCCAGAATAAACATGAACAAACACTGTAGTGCATATATCCAGCCCCACTTCTGTGATGTGGCATATATGCGTACACTCTGCAGGAAGGGGCTAAAGCACAAATAAAGTGTATTTTTTTAAATGTTTTAAACAGTGAAATGGTAAGTTAAAACATTACATGTCTGCATAATAAAAAATGGCCTGTCTTCTCCTTTATTGGCGGACTGGGTGGCCATCCTCCCCCTCCCTCCTTTCCATTTTAACTTTCTCCCCCTTTCTTTTGTGTTTTCTGTTTCCCTCCCACTCTCTTTCCCCCCTTCTACACTGTGTTCTCCCCTCCCCTTCTCTGTACTAATGCTTCCTCTCTTTCGGGACTTTCTTTCCCCTAGGCATACGTACTCTACCTGCCTCTCGTAACTTAGGAGTGGGGCGGGCCACCGGATTGGTTCCTCTCTGCCTCCATAGGCCGGCCATTTGATAGCTGCCGGCGGAGGTTGGGGTTCGGACCTTTTTGGAGGGCCAACGCCCTGTATTCAGCTCTTAGACCTTGTCTTATGTGTTTATCTCTGTGGGATCACTTGTCCTGAAATATGTTTTTGATTATTCCCTTGTACATTATCTTCTGCTTGCACATTGTTTTTGGACTTGTACCACTGCTCATGCATATGTTGTATGCCTATTCCTTTTTCAATAAACGTTGAATTAATAAAAAATGGCCTGTCTTGTGGCTTTACCAGAAGGTCTCACAGCTGCTGTGCAGGCACACTGTGAGAACTGAATTTCTCTAATACCTCTTGATTTCAGCTTTTTTGGCAATGTAGTCCAGATATCAGAGACCTTCAACACATCTCTATTAGTACTGTATGTCAATAAGACCCAATATTTGCATTAAGCAGAGAGGCCATCACTGCACAAAACAATTTACCTGCTCCTGGTTCTAACCTTTGTTATCCCTTCATTTGTTAGTTTTTTTAACAAGTAACACATGGCTTAAAGTGGTTGTAAAGTCAAAAGGTATTGTGTGCAGCTTCCCCTCTCAGCACCCTCAATACTTACCTGAACCCATCTAGATCCAGCGATGTTGCAGGAGTGTCTCGGTTGCCCAGGACTCTCCCTTCTTATTGGCTGAAATGACAGCGTGGCGCCATTGGCTCTCACTGCTGTCAATCAAAGTCAGTGAGCCAATGAGGAGAGAGAGGGGGTAGGGCACATGGAGTTGCGGCTCGGTTCGGGTGCCCCCATAGCAAGCTGCTTTCTGTGGGGGCACTCAACAGGAGGGAGAGTCCAGGAGAGCCAAAGAGGGACCAGAGAAGAGGAGTGTGACGGTGCTCACCATCACTGGAATTAACCTCCCTGGCGGTATGATTCTTTTGGATTTTAGGTGCTGAAAGCGGTACCATTATTTTGCATGTAATCCTTGTGAATGAGCAGCCCAAACCAACTGTATACATTTATTATATATATATTATATATTTATATAATATATATATATATATATATATATATATATATATATATATATACGTATATATATATATATATATATATATATATATATAATATGTATACAGTTGGTTTGGGCTGCTCATTCACAAGAATTATGTATACATATATTTACATAAAAAGTACAGTAAAACTGCAGGAAAGGGCACTGGGGGGCAATGTAATGTGATTTTTTTTATTTTGAACGGTATCAGTGTGTTTGGTGTGTTTTACATTCGAATTTGCCGCCGGTTCCACCCCCCGGCGGACGTCACGTCGCCGGAGACGGAAGCCAGGGCACACAGAGGATCGGGAGAGAGCTCCGCCGCCGCATACCGCTAGCAGTCTTCGCTGGATCCCGGAGAAAAGGTAAGTAAAACCTCCTCCAGCATCCAGCGATCTTCCTAGCGCTACCCCGAGTGTGACTCGGGGTTACCGCTTTTTGCTCTAAAATCTTACCCCGAGTCACACTCGGGAATACCGCTAGGAAGGTTAAGGACAGATGGGTGATGGTTTGAATTGCTTCATATTTGTCAGCAAGGTCATTTGTTCCCATTTGCCATGAGGTCTCTGGCCAGGAAGTACAACTCCTAATATAGTCATTCCAGGAAGTTCAATGAGGAGACGGACTGTCTGGCAATGTTGCTTTTGTCTGAGGTGGCTTTCCATTCACCTATTGTCAGGTGTGCTAATGAACTCACCTGTTGTCTGCTAGGGGATGTATTGACACTCAGAGTAATGTGTATTGGGGGCTCGTTAGGAAACCATTGTTCTGTGTCTGGCTATTGTGTACATTGATTACCCCCTGGGGCTTCTGTCTCATTGCACATAACAGTCCTTCTGGTCAAGCTGGACCAATCCCTGACTCATTTTTCAAGTCCTCATTTGCATGGCTGGAGAGGACCTGAATGGGAACTGCAGGTACTTTGCAATTGACCAATGGGAGGGCGGTTGTTGGGGGCAGGATGTTCCAAATTCTGTATAAAAGTGTGCTGTGTTCTTCCAATAAATGGTCTTCCTGTTTG
The DNA here is from genome assembly GCF_965119305.1 of Pelophylax lessonae. Lineage (NCBI taxonomy): Eukaryota > Metazoa > Chordata > Amphibia > Anura > Ranidae > Pelophylax > Pelophylax lessonae. Next base: position 293,460,050 of record NC_138771.1, on the reverse strand, counting down.
AACTTACATACAGCCTGCCTGGTGTGTGTTCTAATGGATTCCGGACGGCACATAGCTGTAGTTCGGATCCCGGATCCTTGGTTGACCGAACCATCAGACGTTGCGATCTGCAAGGTGACTCACTAGAAACAGAGGAGTGTCGGGAGAGCGTAAGCGAGCGAGCAAGGGTCTCGTCACAAGGAGGATCTTGGCTGCTTTGTGCAAAACCACTTCACAGAGCAGGTAAGTATAACAGGTTTGTTATTTTTAACAAAAAAAAAAAAAAACAAGACTTTAGTTTCACTTTCAAAAAAACACAGGAGAGGTGGAGAATTGTGGTTGGAATAGAACTGCCCTATTACATGCCCAGTTCTTGGCAAAGAATAGAAAAAAAAAACCTGTAGAGAACTTCCTGCGAGGGAATGATTAAATTACCATCTTCAGATGTAGCACTCCTTCATCACCTCCTACTAATGTTGATAAACAAACTAGTCAATATCGCATATGGACTGTGGTAAATATAGATAATACAAAAGATAATGCAGATTTGCAAGTATGCATGTGTGCACATTTTTTAACGTATACTATATTGGGAGTGTTTGCATTATAAAAAGATACCTTAGCTCTGATTAAGATTGGATTTTTAATAGCTTTAGAAAGCACATCTGTAAATACCTTTACAAAGCCAGTTAAAGTGTAGACACAGTTAAAAACATATTTCTGAGCATATTGAAACAGTACGTTTTTTATCTGGATACTAGCAAGTGCTAATCTCTCCCATTTTAAGAGAAGTCATTTTTAAGAAAAAAAATAGGTGTTCTCAATCAACTACTATCTCTACAAACTGAAGAAGCGATACAGGCAACTTTGTGAAAAAAGCTTTGTGATATAAACTGGGATTAAACAAATGTGCTTTGATTATTTGAGAGCACATACTGTGCACAGTGAACTTATTTGAGCAAGTGATAAAACTGAAAGTACCAGAGCCTATTTACAAACAGATAGGAGAAACTGAGGCATTTACTATGTGTTTGCTTCATCTGCGAAATGAAATCTGAATGATTTTTGTAATTAATAGATTTTAATTTATAGCAGTCTTCTTTGCTCTAATACATGTAAAGGATGGGAGACAGGCTATATTAATTTGAATACTTCAGTATCTGCCATCCAAAATATGTAGAAACACAAAAAAAATACCAAAAAGCGATTTTTTTTTCAATAATTCTTTTTTGAGGTATATCAAATAGAGTACAAAAACAACAACAGTAAAAGTATTTAGAGAGTACAAAAATTATGCACAATAAGGCACAAATGTTCAAAGAGAAATATACGCATCATAAGATATATAACACTGTGGGGTACAGTATGAAGACTATGAAGGTTATCTTTTAAACAGAAAAAGGGGTGAGGGGGAAACAGAAAAAAAAGAAGAAAAAAGTTGGGAAAAGGGAGCAGAAGAGTAGGGAAAGGAACATAAGAATAGAGACAAAAGCATTCAGTGAACAAGGCTTGGTGTATTACCGATAGATCCAAATACGGAGAGTATTGTAGCATAGAACATTCATCACCAAACCGTAATCATACACCTAGGTTTACATAACCATATAGACCACTCCTTTTAAAATTTGGAGGTTATATAGGTAATAATAGATAGGAGTTGCTCCATTTTGCACTGGAGATCTAGAATACTTATAACGTCACCAACGAAAGAGAGGGTCTACTGTGTTCCAGCGCCTGGTGATGGAGAGTGTAACCACCATAAAGAGCTGTATAAGAACTACTCTGACTTTCAATGGGGGTTTGTCAATGCCAATGTGAAGAATTGCCATGGGAGGGTCAGGAGTCAAGGGTTCTCCTAGAAACTCAGATGCGATGGTAAAAACTTTTTTCCAAAATGACCTAAGGGACCTAAGGGATTTGCATAACCAAAGGACATGATATAGTGAGGCAATCACGTCACAATGTCTCTAGCATTTAGCTTTCTGAGATGGGTAGAGTTTGGATAATTTGTATGGGGTAAAATACCACTTACGAACTGTTTTTTGATACATTTCCCAGTGCTGGGTACAATGGGAAGCAGAGTAGGATAATGAAAAGGCTTTTTTCCAGCTAGCATTTGGAAAAGAAGACCCTAAGTCCTCCTCCCACTTGTGCATGGTGGAAGTTTTAGTAAGGGCATTTTAGTAATTAGCATTCAGAAAGGCATAGAACAAGGAAATGTATTTCAACTTGCTATTAGTGTCATGGTGGAAGTGATACATATGGATAGGTAATTTAATATACAAACATAGGGAATGCCTCTGTAGAAAAGGATCATACTCTAATGTAAGTGAAATACTCCCTAGGTTACAGATAATATCGGGAGCAGATATTCTCAAATGGGTGAAGGTTATTATCTACAAATAGGTCGGCATAGAAAGTTGATGTCCTTGCTCTGCAAAGTGTATAGGCTGACATCAGAGATAAAGTGAGGGATAACCGAAATAGGGGTATGAATTTTTCTGTGTGAAGTGGGGAGAAAATATGGGAGTTGAAGTTTGGACCAAATCTTTAGTGACTAAACCATAGTTGGAGAAGATAGCACAATCCTTAGAGACCCTCATTTAGTCACAAAAAAATGGGGCTAAGAGTTCCGTTAGGGGCAGTGGCAGACTCTAGCTTTACCCAGAGTTTTTGTTTGGTGGGGGGTTGATCCAAAACACGGGCTTTGTAGTAAGGATCTATTTTAGATAAACCCTTACCACCTATGCCTTATCACGATAGAATGGAAACATCAGGCAGTTTATCACCCCAAACAAAGCGTTTAAACAGTATTGATGAGTGTGCGGAACAGATAGAGCAATTTGGGAAGTATTATTATTTTCAATGCATCTTTTTCTTCCTGCTGTGGATAATTATTGTGTCCGGTGTTTGGTCTATAATAGGAGATGGAGCTAAATTGAAAAAAGACCTCTTGGATTTCTAGTAGAGAGAGTTTGGGGTTGGAGACCATAAGCATGACATCATCAGCAAAATGGCTTAGCCTCACTGCCTCAGAGGGAAATACCTGTAATTTTCGGGTTGGTTTGGATTCTCTCTGCCAGGGGTTCGATGAGTAGAGAAAAAATAATGGGGGAGAGGGGACATCCTTGTCGGGTACCGTTAAAGATGCTAATTGGGTCAGATAGTATGCCTGAGGTAAGAACGCTTGCAGTGGGAAAGGAGTAGAGATACGATAGCCGACTGGATTCATCCCGTGATACCAAATTTGTTAAAAACGTCTTTGAATAACCCCCAGTGAATCCTGTCAAATGCCTTCTCTGCATCCAAAGAAAGATGCAGAGAAGGTGTTTGAGTGAGGTCAGCTTGGGAAATAAGATTAATCAAGCATCTAGTTCCGTCAGGAGCTTGACGCCCTGGTACATATCCCACCTGATCTGGGTGGATAAGGGAGGTCAGAAAACTTTGAAGTCTAGTTGCTAGCAGTTTAGCATCATTTTTTACATCAGAGTTAAGAAGCGAGATTGGTTTATAATTAGCAGGGAACCTAGCATCTTTGTTGGGTTTCAGAATTATTACAATGATTGGCTGCAGCATTTCTGAAGGGAAAGAGCCAGAGGAGGCAGCCAAGTTAAAGACTTTTAGCAGGTGGGGGATGATATGTTTGGACATCTGTCTATATTATTCATTAGAAAATCCATCAATACCAGGGGACTTGACGGAAGGGAGGGTTCTGATTACCGAGGGAGTCTAGTAAATGGTAAAAGGCTTGGAGATGGTAGCAAAATGATCAGGTGAAAGGGTGAGCAATGTAATGACCTGAAGGAACTTAGCTATACAGCTTGGTGTGGATTGGGGCATAGAGCTGGGGTTCAGGATGCAGTATTTGTTGGTATGATCACCGATCCGGCAAAAGGGAGGGGTTGAGTCTCCAAAGCGGGGGAGGTGAGTTACTAAGACTGTCATCAAAAGTCAAAGTAATTGGGGCATGGTCTGACCAGGATATTACACCAATGTCCAATCTGAGCACATTTTCTAGTGACCTCTCATCCTTAAGGCAAAGGTCGATCCTGAATCACAAAGTGTGGGGGGGGGGGGGTCGATAAAAAAGTAGTTTTTTAAGAACCACGTAGAGATATCCAAACATCAAACAGTTTAAATTTGTGCAGTAAGGGGAGGAGTGCTTTTGCGATGGTTGGTGTTTCCTTGCGGAGGTATCCAAAGTAGGGTCCACGATGGAGTTAAAATACCCTGCCATGGGGAAGTTCCAAAACTTGAGTTAGTAATTGAGCATGAAATTTTTTATGATTGATATTAGGAACATAAAGGTTAACCAGGGTAAATGTTGTTAAGTTCGCAGAGAGGAATTACATAATAACCTTCAGGATCTGATATATCCTTGATATGTTTAAAACAAACAGGGTCTCTGTTGGCAATGAGAACTCCACGGGCCTTTTTGGCCCATTGGCCATATGCACATGCAAATGGTGGAGCTAAAACTGAGGGCAAAGCTAGTTTCCTGGGTAAATAGAATATCCGCTTGCAGGGAGCAGGCTTCTTTTAAAAGGGCAGCCCTTTTGAAGGGGCTATTGAAGCCTTTTGCATTAATGGAAACAATTTTCAATGGCTTGGCAATAGAAGATATGAAGCATCAAGAGTATGTAGCTCCTTACACTTTATCAGAGAAAAAAGTAGGGGAAGAGAAAAAGGCAAAAAATGGGTAAAATTTTCCATGACCTTGTCCATAGAGGTAAAGTGTCTCTTCTGAAGAGAGAATACATTCAGTTCCTCTAATCATTCCTCATAGCTGAGCTCCTCCTTGCCTCTCATCAGTTTGGTTGTTCTTCTCTGCACTATCTCGAGTTCCCCTTCTTTAATATCCTTTTTTTGTGAACTGGTGCCCAAAACTGAACTGCATATTCCAGATGTGGTATTACTTATGATTTGTAGTGAGTTTTTGAGTTAAAATATTATCTCTTTTTCTGGAGTCCATACCTCTCCTAACACAAGAAAGGACTTTGCTTGCTTTGGAAACTGCTGATTTGCAATGCATGCTATTATGATAGCTTATGTTTAACCACTTAATCCCTGGAAGATTTTACCCCCTTCCTGACCAGGGGGTATTTTGCGATTCGGCACTGCGTGACTTTAACGGACAATTGCGCGGTCGTGCAACACTGTACCCAAATAAAATTGACATCCTTTTTTCCCCACAAGCAGAGCTTTTTTTTTGGTGGTATTTGATCACCTGTGCGATTTTTTTTATCATGCGCTATAAACAAAAAAAGAGCGACAATTTTGCAAAAATAACAATATTTTTCACATTTTTTATATGAAATTCCCCCAAAAAAATGTAAAAATCAAACTTTTTTAACATTTTAGGCCAATTTGTTTTCTGCTAGATATGTTTGGTAAAAAAAAAAATCACAAAAAACGTATTTTTATTGGTTTGCGCAAAAGTTATTGCGTTTACTAAGGGAAAGATTTTTGTCATTTTTGTTGTTTTTTTTTTAACGAGTAATGGCGGCGATCTGCGTTTTTTTTTTTGCGGGAATGCGACATTGCGGTGGACAGATCGGACCCTTGACTGACATTTTTGACACTTTTGGGTGTACCAGTGACATTACTACAGTAATCAGTGCTATACATATGCACTGGTACTGTAAAAATGACACTGGCAGGGAAGGGGTTGACTTTATTGGAGAAGGAGGGGTTAAGTGTGTCCCTAGGGGCGTGCTTCTAACTGTGCGGGGATGTGTAACAGCAGAGATCGACGGTCCTACATAGCAGGACCGTATGATCTGTGCTGTTACACAAGGGAGAGTGACAGGCGGCTTTGTTTACACTAGCCGCCTGCCTTTCTCCCTCTGTAACCGACGATTGCGAGTGACCGGTGGACATCGAGTCCGCTGGTCACACGCGCGGGGATCAGAGTAAGTGAGCGGGGGCGGGAGCATGCCTCGGGCGGTGCTCGCTCGCCCCCTATTGGCTCTCAGGCGAGTGACGTACTGGTACGTCACTTTGCCTGGCCGGGGCTGACCGCCGCAGTATATGTACTTGCGGAGGTCGGCAACCGGTTAAGCAGAACACCCCGATCCTTCTCCACCATTGATTCCCCCAGTTGTATTCCCCCTAGTATGTATGATGCATGCATATTCTTAGCCCCCAAGTTCAACCCTGAACACTAGGAGGATGGTGGGTGACCACTTAAATCCTCCTATCCTATGTTATGGATCCAATCCATCTTCTTAATAGAACACAAATTACTTTCTTCCAAAACTATTATTGTATCTGTTGACATTGAATTACTCTACCTAAGAATCCCTCAACAGTTAAGTTTAAGAACAGTGATATCCTTTTTAAATAAATTAAGCATAGTCATTAACACAAATTTTTTTCATCTTATAATTTCTTGAACTCAGTGGAGGTTATTTACTAAAACTGGAGAGTGTAATATCAGCTTCCAGATTTAATATCCAAAGCCTAATTGAACAAGCTGAAGTTAAAAGCTGATTGGCTACGATGCACAGCTGCACCAGATTCTGAGTGCACTAGTGTTAGTACATTCCCCACATTGTTACCCATTACATTCTTGTTTTCAATTGTTCCCACTACCTCCAAGTGCAAAGCATGGTGATGCATGTGCCCATGTGGCTCTTCTCCTGTGAAGAATTGTTAATGTACCTGTGCCACATTGAATGCTCATCCAATCATGTGCAAAAAAAAAATTATCTTCTCTATTTTTGTCAACTCCTTTAAACTGCTCTGAATGAGCCAGACTAATTACAATGTAGCAATCGACACATTGCTACATTGAAATCCCTATTGCTGCTGTAGAAGCTGTTCTGGAAGGGTTGGTTTACATAGGAGAAGAGATGCTCTTGTGATACAGGGCCGATATATTCAACCAGGAAGGGTTGGGTGGGGCGTTGAAGAGGAAACACCACACATGCCCAAAGTATTTAGATTAAGTTTTTCAGGGCATGTGTGGTCACCTAAGCCAAAAACTGGTAAATACTTCTGCACACAATTGAGTGTTTAGAATGAATATAATATGATTATGAGATAGTAAGGCTCCATGTACACGGGACGCTGGAAATGGCGGTTTAGGAGCAGTTGGGCGTTTTTTTCAGAAGCCCCTGAACCCATCTACATTTTATCTTATCTGTCCATGTACACCAGGTCGTTTACAGTCATTTGCAGGCAGTTGCGTTCAGGGACTGTTTTTAGAATGCAATTATTTGCGTTCGAACGTGTGTTTCCCGGCGTTTCAAACGCACAAACGCGTCCGAAACGCGTCTGAACGCGTCCAAACGCGATGACCCGCGTTTAGCGTTCGCATTTTTCCATTTTAAAGGGGAATTTTTTTGACCTCTAGGAACGGTTCTAAACGCAAACGCCCGCTAAACGCCCGCTAAATGCGGGTACAAACGCGACCGAACGGACGTTTCAAACGTCCTAAAAATTCCAGCATTCAAAGGGACTTTTAACAATGTCCCGTGTACATGGAGCCTAAGATTACACCCAGTGATGGTTGTAATTTTGACACTCCTACATAAGCAGATGGAAAAGTATACATAGTTACATAATTAGTAAGGTTGAAAAAAAACACCAGTCCATCCAGTTCAACCTATGATAAGTGTGTGTATAAGTGTTTCTGTCAATAGCACATTGTATACCCCTGTATGTTGTTGTTGTTAAGGTGCCCATCTAAATTTTTTTTGAAACTATCGATGCTCCCCGCTGACACCACTGCTGTGGAAGAGAATTCCACATCCTTACCGCTCTGACAGTATAGAACACTTTACGCAATTTAAGGTTAAACCGCTTTCCTTCTAAATCTATCTAATGACCACTAGTCCCTTTCGCTGAATAGTTTGTTCCCTTTACTAGGGTCGCCAGTATGGTATTTGTACATTGATATAATATTCCCTCTCAAATGTCTCTTCTCCAGAGAGAATAAGTTCAATGTTTGTAGTCTTTCCTCATAGCTGAGATCTTCCAGTCCCTTTATTAGCTTCGTTGCCCTTCTTTGGACTCTCTCTAGTTCCAGCACATCCTTTCTGAAGACTGGTGCCCAGACAGCATACTCGAGATGCGGCTGGACAAGAGACTTAAAGAGTGGGAGATAAGAAGAAAAAGAAGAATCAGCGCAAGATGTCACTACTGGATGGACCACATAAATAGGACTGAACCTAATATAAACATAAATTCAGAAATGATCCCTAATAAACTTATGCAATGCAAATAATGTGTGATGATCCCGAGCTAATAAAGTGTTACAAAATAATTGTACCAAGGTGTGTAGGGTGCTTGCACAAACCAAGAATAAAAGGTTTTAAGAAAGAAATATCATATAAATAAATTTTCAAAGTGATATGAAGAAACTCCAATAAGTGCCCTCTGAAAAGTGAGCCCCTGCAACCACAGGTTGCACAAGAGGTGTGCATATAATAACTGGAATATTCGGTTGAGTTCCTTAATGGAATAATAAATGAGATAGGGTGAGTGCCCTCTGAAAGGTGAACCCCTACAACCAGAGGGTTGTACCACGAGTGCAAGAAATAAAGTGACAGATGTGCCAGTGATTATTATTTAAAACAAATAAGCAACAATAGATGTGCAGGTAAATTGCACGTGAATAATAATCTGAAAAAAATATTCAAACACAAGAGGAAGTATTAACTCGAATTGAGGGAGTAAAGTAGTGCAAAAATTCTGTACCCCACAAAAGAGGGGGGAAGGAGGGGCAAATAATGGTGAAAAAATATGGTGAAAAAGTGTATATCAAATAAATGTTCATAAAAGTTCATAGAAGGTGCAGTGAAGAACGATACTTCCGGTGACAACCCCGTGCAAAAAAACTTCCGTGAGCTAGGAGATCCACATAAGTGTAAAATGGCCGCTCACCTCCATTTACACTCAAAATGAGCGTTTCAGGTATCTATATATAGTCTCCAACATATTGAAGTTGGCATGGACATTGCAGTACCTGAATTGTTTCATCTCTGATTATTGATCCCAACATTTTATAATGACCTCTATTATGGCCCATTTTAAAATATTCTCTTGTTTCGATAATTCTGTATCCTTTATATTCTCCTTTTCTATGTCTTTCTCCTCACAATTTTAATATGATTGTCATTTTATATATGCATAGTTTTATTTATGGATGTTTTATTTACTGTTACCATGATGTTCTTAACCCAGGATGCTCAATTTTAAAATATTCTCATTTAGCAAGATTGATTTTATCAATTTTAAGACTTATCGTGTTTGGAAATATATATGTTTTGTTTCATGGAGACTATATACCATTTGAACACTAGATGGCACCCTTTGCTCCATGAATATAATATAATATTGCGTTTACATGTATTCAACACTAGGTGTCATAGGTAGTCTGAATTAAAGTTCCAGACTTTTATATATGTCGATTGAACACTAGGTGGCGTCTCTGGTTAGATTGCTGTTTAACCAGTGTTTTAAATATGATTACGGCTATCCAATTGTTTTTAAATATCCAGCTTGAATATTTATATTGAGATTGAACACTCCGAGGAACAAAGAGGAAAAAAGATACTGTGGCTATGCCCTCTTCGGTGGCATCTATTTTGCATGTGGGTTAATAGCAGAATGGCGAATATCACTGGTTCCCATGGCTACCAGGATGCTATAAATATCCGAGACCGTCACCCAATGGCTTACCCTTGATAAAGTCACATGATTTTGTGACGCAACGCATCGGGAGAAGCCGTGGTGACGTCACTTCCGGTCTACGGCCGAGACCGTAAGTAGAGGAAGGGACCGCAACTGCGGGATCCTTTACAATATCCAACGCTGATATCTCTCTACCTAACTGTAAGTGCGATTTTATTTATTTATTAAAGCTGTTTCAAACGTACTACACTATGAGAGTCCCCTTTATTACTTTCTCTTGGTAAACGAGTATCACCGGAAGCATACAGCCATCCCCATACACCGGAGGTTACTAGAGAAGTTACATCATCTACCCAGCATAACCAGTGGACTTCCATTGGAATAGTGTGACCGATTGGAAACCTGATCTGGAGGGTCTGCAGGTTGACCTGAAACGCTCATTTTGAGTGTAAATGGAGGTGAGCGGGCATTTTACACTTATGTGGATCTCCTAGCTCACGGAAGTTTTTTTGCACGGGGTTGTCACCGGAAGTATCGTTCTTCACTGCACCTTCTATGAACTTTTATGAACATTTATTTGATATACACTTTTTCACCATATTTTTTCACCATTATTTGCCCCCCTTCCCCCCTCTTTTGTGGGGTACAGAATTTTTGCACTACTTTACTCCCTCAATTCGAGTTAATACTTCCTCTTGTGTTTGGATATTTTTTTCAGATTATTATTCACGTGCAATTTACCTGCACATCTATTGTTGCTTATTTGTTTTAAATAATAATCACTGGCACATCTGTCACTTTATTTCTTGCACTTGTGGTACAACCCTCTGGTTGTAGGGGTTCACCTTTCAGAGGGCACTCACCCTATCTCATTTATTATTCCATTAAGGAACTCAACCGAATATTCCAGTTATTATATGCACACCTCTTGTGCAACCTGTGGTTGCAGGGGCTCACTTTTCAGAGGGCACTTATTGGAGTTTCTTCATATCACTTTGAAAATTTATTTATATGATATTTCTTTCTTAAAACCTTTTATTCTTGGTTTGTGCAAGCACCCTACACACCTTGGTACAATTATTTTGTAACACTTTATTAGCTTGGGATCATCACACATTATTTGCATTGCATAAGTTTATTAGGGATCATTTCTGAATTTATGTTTATATGAGGTTCAGTCCTATTTATGTGGTCCATCCAGTAGTGACATCTTGCGCTGATTCTTCTTTTTATTCTTAACTTATTTTGTTTGTGGTGTCACCTAGGATTTAGCTTCAGAGTCCGGGTGCTCCATTCTATATTCCAGCCTTTAACCCCACCTTTCTTTTAGTGGTAGCGCATAGATTTTTCTCTCTTCTTAAAGAGTGGGAGAATTATCTTTTTATCTCTGGAGTGAATCCCATTTTTAAAACATGCCAGTATTCTGTTGTCTTAGCTTGCATCAGCTTGACATTGCATGCCATTGCTGAGCTTGTCATCTACTAGGACCCCCAGGTCCTTTTCCATCTTAGATTCCCCCAAAGGCTCTCCCCCTAGTGAGTAACTTGCGCTCGTATTTCTGGCACCCAAATGCATTACCTTACATTTTTCAACAATAAACCTCATTTGCCATGTAGATGCCCACCCCATTATTTTGTTCAGGTCTTCTTGTTCGGTTTCCACATCCTGCGTAGAAGTTATTGCCCTTCTTATTTTAGTATCATCCGCAAATACAGAGATTAAGCTGTTTATCCCATCCTCTAGGTCGTTTATGAATAAATTAAATAGGATTGGTCCAAGGATAGATCCTTGGGGGACCCCACTTTCCACACCAGACCATTTTGAGTACTCCCCATTTATCACCCCCCTTTGGACTCGCCCCTGAACCCAGCTTTTAATCCAGCAGTGCCCACCATTGCAGCTCATCAGTGCCCCCTATCAGTGCAGCTCACCAGTGCCTCCTATCAGTGCCCATCAGAGCAGCAAATAAGTGCCACCTACCAGTGCTCATCGGTGAAGCGCATCAGTGCCACCTATCAATGCAGCTCATAAGTGCCACCTATTAGTGCCCATCTAATGGGTGAGGCCTACCCATCAGTGCAGCTAATCAGTGCCACCTAGCAGTGCCCACCAGTGCAGCTCATTAGTGCCACCTATTAGTGCCCATCTGATGGGTGAGGCCTACCCATCAGTGCAGCTAATCTGGGCCACCTAGCAGTGCCCACCAGTGCAGCTCATCAGTGCGACTCATCAGTCCTGCCTATCAGTGCAGCTTATCAGTCATGCCTATCAGTGCAGCTCACCAGTGCCGCCTATCAATGCCCATCACCTATCAGTGTCCATCTGTGCAGCTCACCAGTGCCACCTATCAGTGCAGCTCATCAGTGTCACTTATCAGTGCAGCTCATCTGTACCACCTATCATTGCCCACCAGTGCAGCTCATCAGTGCCATCAGAACAGTCTGGCTGCATTGATGGACACTGGTGAGACTGGATTGATGGGCATTGGTGAGGCTGCATTGATGGGCACCACTGAGGCTGAGCTGATGGGCACTGATGAGGCTAAGCTGATGGGCACTGATGAGGGTGGATTGATGGGCACTGATGAGGGTGGATTGATGGGCACTGGTGAGGCTGCATTAATGGGCACTGATCAGGCTACATTTATAGACACTCGTGAGGCTGCATTGATGCATTATTTTTGTTAAAACAGGTGAGCTGATTCGTGATCGTGAATCGTTGGTTCAATGGGGGACTTGCCTGCACTTGCCCCACAGGTCTACGGCTGCCAGCCCAGCCCAAACATGGCAGAAGACAGTAGTCGAGCTCCACAAATAGTCATGTTTGGCTATAAGGACTTTGAACTGGACTGTGCCAATAAGATTTGCCAGATGCAAAATATGCACCCCAAGAATATCTGACACGACAACCACAACGTCAAATTTCATTCGACATTTCAAGAGCCACAAGGAAAGGTAAGAAAGTCATCTCTTTATAGTCAGTTATAGTCAGTTTCACTAAGATCTATAACGATTACTAATGTAATGAATTTATCTTTTCTGTTTGTCATAATTTGTCCTTGGTTGCATATTATGTTTTTTTTCTTATTAGATATATGACCATTATCATTAGATTCATTACTGTGATACGTCTCGCAAATAGATGTATTGGGGAATTTTGACTATAACATTGGCGTATTCTGAATTTTAATGTTGAGGGGCATCTTAAAATGAGCGGGCTGCTCTATCTGTATTAAATGTGAGCATTTTCAAGTGTTTGTGTGGACTGCATGTGAAAACTAAAAAGCATTGCGCTTATACCATACTGAATATTTTTTTTAAATCCATGGAGATATGATGAATATCTCAAATCCAAGATACACTGCAGCAATCTACAGCAGCCATCCATGTCACAATTCATTGTGCCCCAGACTACTACATATCCAGTCAACTACCCTCGACAAAAAGTCATTACAGAAGCAATAATATCTGATCATTAATTGCAACATGCCCCTGTCTATCACTGACAACAAGCACTTCATTCATTTTCTCTCCATTATGGACACAAAATATACTACAGCGAGCCGCAGAATCATCACCTCAAGACTTGACAGGGTGGTGTCTGAGAGACAATCAAAACTAATAAGTGAAATGGCCACAGTTGAAAATCTGTCTGTCATTGTGGACATCTGGTCAGACAGAAGAATGAGAGGCTACCTTGGCGTCACCGCTCACTGGATGAACACTGCAGCAGATGCTATAACGTTGAAATCTCATCTACTAGCTTGCAACCGGTTCAAGGGGTCACATACGGGAGAGAGAATTTGTGAAGAATTTGAACAAATACAACTGCAAGAAAAAGTATGTGAACCCTTTGGAATGATATGGATTTCTGCACAAATTGGTCATAAAATGTGATCTGATCATCATCTAAGTCACAACAATAGACAATCACAGTCTGCTTAAACTAATAACACACAAAGAATGAAATGTTGCCATGTTTTTATTGAACACACCATGTAAACATTCACAGTACAGTTGGAAAAAGTATGTGAACCCTTGGATTTAATAACTGATTGAACCTCCTTTGGCAGCAATAACTTCAACCAAACGTTTCCTGTAGTTGCAGATCAGACGTGCACAACGGTCAGGAGTAATTCTTGACCATTCCTCTTTACAGAACTGTTTCAGTTCAGCAACATTCTTGGGATGTCTGGTGTGAATCGCTTTCTTGAGGTCATGCCATAGCATCTCAATCGGGTTGAGGTTAGGACTCTGACTGGGCCACTTCAGAAGGTGTATTTTCTTCTGTTTAAGCCTTTCTGTTGTTGATTTACTTCTATGCTTTGGGTCATTGTCCTGTTGCAACACCCATCTTCTATTGAGCTTCAGCTGGTAGACAGATGGCCTTAAGTTCTCCTGCAAAATGTCTTGATAAACTTGGGAATTAATTTTTCCTTCAATGATAGCAATCCATCCAGGCCCTGAAGCAGCAAAGCAGCCCCAAACCATGATGCCCCCACCACCATACTTCACAGTTGGAATGAGGTTTTGATGTTGGTGTGCTGTGCCTCTTTTTCGCCACACATAGTGTTGTGTGTTTCTTCCAAGCAACTCAACTTTGGTTTCATCTGTCCACAGAATATTTTGCCAGTACTGCTGTGGAACATCCAGGTGCTCTTGTGCAAACGGTAAACGTGCAGCAATGTTTTGTTTGGACAGCAGTGGCTTCCTCTGTGGTATCCTCCCATGAAATCCATTCTTTTTTAGTGTTGTACGTATTGTAGATTCGCTAACAGGGATGTTAGCATTTGCCAGTGACTTTTGTAATTTTTTAGCTGACACTCTAGAATTCTTCTTCACCTCATTGAGCAGTCTGCGCTGTGCTCTTGCAGTCATCTCTATAGGACGGCCACTCCTAGGGAGAGTAGCAGCAGTGCTGAACTTTCTCCATTTATAGACAATTTGTCTTACCATGGACTGATGAACAGCAAGGCTTTTGGAGATACTTTTATAACCCTTTCCAGCTTTATGCAATTCTTAATCGTAGGTCTTCTGAGAGCTCTTTTGTGCGAGGCATCATTCACATCAGGCAAACCCAGAACTGGTGTGTGTTTTTTATAGGGCAGGGCAGCTGTAACCAACACCTCCAATCTCATCTCATTGATTGGACTCTAGTTGGCTGACATCTCACTCCAATTAGCTCTTGGAGATGTCATTAGTCTATGGGGTTCACATACTTTTTCCACCTGCACTGGGGATGTTTACATGGTGTGTTCAATAAAAACACGGCAACATTTCATTCTGTGTGTGTTATTAGTTTAGATCACATTTTATGACCGATTTGTGCAGAAATCCATATCATTCCAAAGGGTTCACATACTTTTTCTTGCAGCTGTATGTGAGCAGTATAAAATCAAACAAAAGATTGATCATATCATTTGTGACAATGCACAAAATATGAAGAAGGCATTCACCACATGTTTTCCCAGTTCAGCTGAAGCAGATGAGGATGATGATGATGACTGCCTTGATGATGCAGAACTTTGGAATGCCCTTCCAGTGGATGAGGAGGAGAGGCTGAATGAGACATTGACCTCCAAAAGTCAGCATAGATTACAGTGCTTTGCACACACACTACAATTGGTTGTTGGTGATGGTCTTAAAGAGACCAGGGCTGTCAGTTCAGCTCTGGCCAAAGCATTGCAGATCAGTTCTCTGCTCCACACAAGTACTTCTTTTAAGGAGGAATTTGAGAAAGAATTTGGCCAACGTGGAGTTCCTGCTTCTGTTGTTACTCAATGGAATTCCACTTTCCGACAGCTAAAGTCCTTGCTTAGCTGTGACTACCAAACTTTGTGAATGGTCTTGGATTTGTTTGTAATTTTACATTTTTGTGTTTTAGATCTAATTTTCCAGGAGGACACAGAGAGATTATTTTCACTCTAAGAGAGTGGGCTCAGATTAAAGAACTGGTCAGCATTCTGAAGCCCTTTGCTGATGCCACTGATCTCACTCATGGAGAGAAAGTTGTAACCATAAGTGCTGCGATTCCCTGTGTTCTGTCCCTCAACAATCACTTGGAAAACCATAAAGTAAGAACACAATACTTGGTCAACCTAATCCACAATCTTCAAAGATCACTGCAAAGAAGATTCAAAGGCATCTTTGTCAATGTAAAAATGTCTCAGCCAGAGACAAATGAAGGAATCCTGCCATTCTCTGATCCTGTTTATGTCAAAGCAGCTGTTCTTGATCCAGCCTTTGGGGTAATGTGGATAGAGCACGATGTATTGGTTGATGACAAGCTGAAGGAACAGTTGACCATGGAAGTAAAAAGTAAGTGATAGGCTAATTTTAGAATGAGACCCCATACTATATGACATTATTAGTAGTATTTATTTATTTTTTACAGAAAAAATTGGAAGTGCTGCACAATAAACCATTAAAAGTTTGCAATCTTGATTTAAACACCCAAGTAATCTTACTCCTAAATGATTCATTCACAAACATTCATAATGTTCATTCATAAACTTAATGATCCATCCAAGAGATTCTTCCAAAACACTGATTCATCCAGTAATGAAACAAGTGACGCCTTTATATGTGAGACATTGAATCATTTATTCAGTTTCTGACAGCTTAAAAATCTTTTAAATTCAATATTTTTAAATAGACTACAGCAATTAGCATTGTGTCAGAATATTTAGTAAATTACATGAAATTTATTTGTAAATAATTGTTAGATAATTGTCTATGTATCCAGAATCATGCAGCTCTAGAACAGTGTTTTTCAACCTTTTTTCAACCAAGGCACCCTTTACAATCTGGCAGAATCCCGAGGCTCACCAACCAAAAATGTCGATAAAATTATATTTATGAGAAGCCACAGGTAACGCACATGAAAACAGCGGGTATTCTGCGCAACACCTGCGCTGCTGCCAAACAGAAGCAGATGTGCAAGCAGAATACAACATAAAAAAAAGACATGCAGTTTCCATTAACAATAATACAGATGATTGCTTTTTTTTTTTTTTTTTTTTTGCTTTTAAATGTAATCACCAACTTTTTACTCTTTTTTATGTAAAATAAATATACATAGATAAGATATGGGGGTTTTAAATGCTGTATTATTGTTAATGGAAACTGCACTTCTTTTTTAATGTTGTATTCCGCTTGCACATCTGCTTCTGTTTGGCTGCAGTGCTGGATACCCGCAGTTTTCATGTGCGTTTCCTGTGGTTTCCTACTTCTATTATGTCCCTCATTTTTGGTGTGCTTTCAGAAAATGCACCAAAAATGTAGGACATAATAGAAGTTTATGAGAAGCAACAGGTAACGCACATGAAAACAGCGGGTATTCTGCGCTACACCTGCGCTGCGGCCAAACTGAAGCAGATGTGCAAGCGGAATACAACATAAAAAAAAAGACGTGCAGTTTCCATTAACAATAATACAGATGATTGCTTTTTTTTTTTTCTTTTAAATGTAATTACCAATTTTTTACTCTTTTTATGTAAAATAAATATACATAGATAAGATATGGGGGTTTTAAATGTTGTATTATTGTTAATGGAAACTGCACTTCTTTTTTAATGTTGTGGCAAACAGAAGCACATGTGCAAGCGGAATACAACATAAAAAAAATGCAGTTTCTATTAACAAAAATACAGCATTTAAAACCCATGTATATTTATATTACTTGGTGAAATGGAGAAAGCAAGAACAGGTAAGTGTTAAGATAGTGACAGTCCATCCATTATAATATTCTGATGTTATAATTAATAATTAACTCACAGAGCCACTGAAGCCACTCCTGTTCTTCTTCTCTGCTGGAACTTGTCTTGAAAAGCGCGCCAGCAGCAGCTCCCGGGACCGCGGCTCTCACCTCCCAGCAAGCACTTGCCGATCCTCGCATAGCAACCGATGACATCATCAGTTGGCATAGACGTCATCGGTTGCTAGAAGTAATGATTAAGCACACAGTCAGTGTGTGAAACGCGTCTACCTTGTCACGATTGTCATATTTGGATGTCCAGTCAATAAACCTGGATTTTGACTCAACCTGGAGTGCTGCCAATTCCTTTTCTTTTGGCATAGACGCTGTCGGGAGGCCGGAGCAGCTTCCGGATCGCAACTGGCAGCGGAACTGAATTTAGCCGTCCCTTCAGCCACAATCAGAATGTAGAACGGTTTGTCTGCTAATATTACTGCAAGGAAAACATTTCTTTAGGATTAATGCACATTTGGGTCATTTTGTCGCGGCACACCTGGGGACTCCTCACGGCACACCTGTGTGCCACGGTACACAGGTTGGGAAACACTGTTCTAGAATATTGTGTAGGTTTATTTGTAATTTTACATTTTTGTGTTTTAGATCTAATTTTCCAGGAGGCAGAGCATACCAATATGGAACAGACAGGTCTGGAACAGACAGGTCATGGAGATGAAGAAGAGCAAATCAAAAGGTGATGAAACTGGGCTATTCTTATACCACAAAAAGCATAAGAAATCCACTCATTTCAGCCCTGCTGCCCAGCTCAACCATTACCTGGATAATTGTGATGGCCAGAACTGCCTTTTGTTTTGGGGAATGAACAAGAAGAAAATGCCTTCACTGTTCCAAATGGCAATGAGGGTATTAGCTGTGCCTGCTTCAAGCGCACCTGTCGAGCGTGTGTTCAGTCATGGGGGGATTATTATGCGGCCCCATCGTTCACAGCTTAGTGCCATTGTCTTGGCAAACCTTATTTTTTGTAAATGCAACACATTTTAGACATTTTAGTAAACGTTTTGTGTAAACAACAAATTTAATTTTATTTTCAGATATTAATGTAGCACAGATATGGTATGCATATGATTCGTATATAGCAAATGTATATACATAATATATGTATACAAGTTCATCTTTTCTGTGCAAAAATAAAAATATGTATCAAAAAAATTTACTTCTATTTATTTTAGTACTGTGACTTGACCTGACTTGACTTGAAACGTTTTAGGACTCGACTTGTCTTGCTTAGGGTGAACCCTTCACTTGACTTGTCTTGCTTGATTTAGCTGAACTGTGACTCGAGACTTGATGGTTAAGACTTTGAGACTTGCTTGGACTTGACCATGTGTGACTTGTCCCCACCTCTGGTAAAGGTTAATAATTTCAAAAGTCAGGCATAAAATGCTTCATCACCTTTGCATGTCTACACTCACTGGACTAAAACGTAACTTTTATTAATTCATATTAAATCTTTTATTAGAGCCCCAGTTTTCAGTGTGCTTGAATGAAACATACAGGTTTTCATCATATATTATTTGAGTATAATCAAGCTGTCTTGATATTTCATGCTTATCGCTACAAAATTATCTCTCTCTCTCTCATGTTTTTATCTCTTGCCTGAAGACTGATAGGAAGGTAAAGGCAAGTTGTTCTTATAATGCCATAACAACCTTCATTAAAAGTTCTAAGTGCCCCTAGCTCTTATTCCAACATATTTAATCTAAAAGCATGGTTTTATCAGCAGAATGCTATGTGCTGAGGTTCATTTTGTGCACGGTAACATCATATTATAGTCAGTGCTAGAAGCTATAAAATTATTTTAAACATGAGTGCACAGCATGTTGGAAAAGGAATTTAGAGAACTTAGCTTCTTAATGAAAGTTGTTATAGTTACCTTTTTTTTTTTTTTGTTCTAATTGTTGGCTTGAATCATACACTACCTGTAACAAAGAATACATTTTTCTTTAGGGTAAAATGCACACATTTTCTTGTTTATATATAGAATTTTAAATGGGATTTTTCTTTTATAAATTTTGCCACTTTACTTTTTATTCAAACTAAGGCTTGTGATTGTTTCCAGTGACCACTGTTGTGTTAAACTATAACAGGGTTACAAAACAAAATGAGGTACTTCAATCCACTAGTTTCAAATGCTCTGTTATTTGCCTGAATTTAATTACACTGAAAAATATGGTCACATAAAACTGTGTTATACAAGTAAACTGGCTTCTCATTTTTTATTTCTATGACATTCATTAAATTGGAGCATTGTAAATGATTTCCTTCATTTTCTTTTGCTACACTGAATGTTCTTTAATAATCATCCTGTCTTTTATAATAGCATCAAACATTATGCTGTTTATGTAAACTGAACCTGTCATTCACTCTGAATATTTGATACCTAAAGTCGTTGTTAGCAAGAACTAGGTCCTTGATTTCCATTCACTTACACTATATATCTATGCTCAGAATATGTACTGTAGTATGCTCCTGTAGACTATGTGAGCTAGGGATGCTTCTTTGTATCATCAAGAGATAGGTATCTGGCTTCATTTTATTTGACTGAGGAATTTCTGTTACTCATTAGTAATTATTAATTAGTTGCTAGAGGAGTGTGTTTTAGAAATGCTTCGAATAAATGTGTTCTATGTTGCTATATGAAGGATACATGAGCTCTCATTAATATGAGAGAACAAACACTATCTTAGTTTTCCCTTCTGTGCTGCCTTTGCTTTGATTGCTGTTTTGCCATGGTGCATTCTGAGAGAATAAAGTCTGCAGAAGATTTATTTTAAATGGTCTGAACTTCTTTTGATTGATATTTAGCTACTTTTATACCGCTGAACGTCATATGAGGTCCTAGGCTTTCAGTGGAGATATTTAAATGATGCCTTCAGCTAAAGGCATCATTCAGATATATATTTTTTCTGCCGGTGATTCCCTGCCCATTAAAACAATCATAGTGGCAGTTCAGCCGCTTGATTGTTTTTACACACGAGCCAGAGAAGGAAACCAGCGGTAGCAGCAGAAGTTTACTATAGAGCTAACCAAGGACCAGATGATTCCCGGTCATCTCTATGACTCTCAGAGGCCGGGTGCGACGTTATGACTTCACGTCCGGCCCCGGCAGTTGTAAACATTGCCGTGTGTTTGGCTGGAAGGCCTGAGATCGGTTTATATTTATTTTTTTGATCTAAGGCTTTCCAGCCTGGGGGAGAGATCTGGGGACTTCTAAACCCCAGATCTCTCCATAAAGAGGACCTGTCATGCCCTATTCCTATTACAAGGGATGTTTACACTCCTTGAAATAGGAATAAAAATGATAAAAAAAAATAATTAAAGGGAAAGTGTAAAAATAAAAAAATAAACTAAACAGTAAAAAAAAAATGAAAGCGTCCCTGTCTCCTTGTGCTCACATGCAGACGTGAATGCATATGTAGGTCGCTTCTGCATATGTAAATGACATTCAAACCACATGTGAGGTATTACTGTGAACGTTAAAGCGAGAGCAATAATTCTAGCACAAGATCGCCACATATGTAAACGATGTTCAAACCACATATGTGAGGTATTGCCACGAACGTTAGAGCAAGAGCAATAATTATAGCACAAAACCTCTTCTGTGACTGTAAACTGGTAACCTGTAGGGATGATCGAAAGGTTTGGGTCGACCATCGGTTCGACCCGAACATTGACTGTTCGAAATTCGTCCGAATTCCGAGCACTGTAATACAGGGATGTGGAAGAGAGTGGAAGCAGTTCTGTTACTCCTGCTGCAAAGGTGTTATTTAGCAATTATTAGTGTAAGGAAAGGGATATCTAGTGTAGTTATGGTACTATATACCACTATAGTTAGATTCAATAATCTAGTTTCTGTAGGGAAAGTGTTAAGTGTCAGGGTGACTGTAGTGTAGTGTAGGGTGAACTGACTGCTATGTCAGGGTGACCGCCATAGAAAAAAGATTGTTTGTCTTAGAATTGCAGTAGAGCAGGGATGGGGCTCCGGTACTTTCACACCTGGGCGTTTTTGTTTCAGGCGTTTATTGGGCTTTTTTGTGGACGTCTTTGGAGGTAGGCATGACATCTGAACTTCTGTGTAGGGGTATATATACACACACACATATATGTATATATACACATACACACATATAGGTGTAAAAGTAGCGCTAATTAAATTATTTGCAGGGATAGGGTTCCGCTCCTATCACACCTATATGTGTGTATGTGTATATATATATACATATATGTGTTTGTGTATATATACCCCTATACAGAAGTTCAGATGTTATGCCTGCCTCCAAAGACGCCCAAAAAATGCCCAATAAACGCCTGCAACAACACACCTTGGCGTTTTTGTTGCAGGCGTTTATTGGGCATTTTTTGGGCGTCTTAGGAGGCAGGCATGACATCTGAACTTCTGTATAGGGGTATATATACACACACACATATATGTATATATACACATACACACATATAGGTGTAAAAGTAGCGGAACCCCATCCCTGTGCTAATGAAATTATCTGCAGGGATGGGGTTCTGCTCCTATCACACCTGTATGTGTGTATGTGTATATATACATATATGTGTGTGTGTATATATACCCTTATACAGAAGTTCAGATGTTATGCCTGCCTCCAAAGATGCCCAAAAAATGCCCAATAAACGCCTGCAACAACACACCTGTACATTTTTGTTGCAGGCGTTTATTGGGCATTTTTTGGGTGTCTTTGGAGGCAGGCATGACATCTGAACTTCTGTATAGGGGTATATATATACGCACACACATATATGTATATATACACATACACACATATAGGTGTAATAGTAGCGGAACCCCATCCCTGCGCTAATGAAATTATTTGCAGGGATAGGGTTCTGCTCCTATCACACCTGTATGTGTGTATATATACATATATGTGTGTGTGTATATATACCCCTATACAGAAGTTCAGATGCCATGCCTGCTTCCAAAGATGCCCAAAAAATGCCCAATAAACGCCTGAAACAAAAACGCCCAGGTGTGAAAGTAGCGGAACCCCATCCCTGCGCTAATAAAAATTTGAAGAAAAATGATCTTTTTTTCTGGTTCTGGACATGCTACAGAGCTGAAACTTCACAGGTACACCTTTTAGACCCCCCAGACACTAAATCCAAAGAAATCTCATTTATTTTTTTTTTCTATTTTTTTTTAATAATTTGCTCTCTATCAAAAACGACAATTTTTAAGAACTTTTTTTTGTGTGATTAAGTCCCTGGGGCATGACCCAGAACCCTAGGCACTTTTTAGGGGCATTTATTGGGTTTTAGGGCTTCAAAATGGTGTTTTTTGATTACTGAAGTTCGGGTCCCATTGATTTCAATGGGGTTCTGGAATCTGGACCCGAACTTTCGGGAAGTTCGGGTGTTCTGGTCGAACCAAACTTTTCAAAAGTTCGATCATCCCTAGTAACCTGTAAAAATCTTTAAAGCGTAGCCTATGGAGATCCTTAAGTACAGAAGTTTGGCTCCATTCCACGAGTGTGCGCAATTTTAAAGCGTGACATGTTAGGTATCTATTTATTCAGCGTAACATCCTTGTTCACATTATACAAAAAAATGTAGCTAACTTTTGTATTTTTTTTTTTTTTTAATTCATGAAAGTGTTTTTTTTTTCTCAAAGAAATTGCGTTTGAAAAATTGCTGCGCAAATATCGTGTGACATAAAAAAATTCCAATGACCACCATTTTATTCCCTAGGGTCTTTGCTAAAAATATATATAAAATGTTTGGAGGTTCTGAGTAATTTTCTAGAAAAAACTTCAGGATTATTACATGTAGGAGAGGAATGCCAGAATTCACCTGGTATGGAAGCGTTTAACACCCAATAGTGGACCCCCCAAAAATGCCTGCAATTGCCTTCTTTATCCTAACATAATTTTACCGCTTGCCGACTGCTCACAGTATATTTACTGCGGCAGTCAGCCCCTCACAGGCAGAGTGACGTAGGTCTACGTCGCTCGCCTGTGAGGTTCTGGGGAGTGAGCGCGCGCCCGCGGAGGGGGAGAGGGAGAATGTCAGGCAGCTTGTGTAAACAAGCCACCTGTCATTCTCCTCGCTGTAAAGACACTGATCACACGGATCTAGTATGTAGATCCGTTGATCAGTGTCCTTACAGCTCAAGCCACAGCCAATCACAGTAGAAAGCACGCCCCTAGGGATACACACAGCCCCTCCCTCCCAAATAAAGTTAACCCCTTCACTACCAGTGTATTTTTACAGTAACAGTGCATATGTATAGCACTGATTACTGTAGAAATGTCACTGGTAACCCCAAAAGTGTCAAAAATGTCAGTCAAGGGTCCGATCTGTCCGCCGCAATGTCGCAGTACCGCAAAAAAAATCGCAGATCGCCGCCATTACACGTTAAAAAAAAACAACAAAAATGACAAAAATCTTTCCCTTTGTCAGTAAACGCGATAACTTTTGCGCAAACCAATCAAAATACGCTTTTTGCGATTTTTTTTACCAAACATAGGTAGCATAAAACAAATTGGCCGAAAATGTTAAAAAATTTTGATTTTTACATTTTTTTTGGGGGAATTTCATATAAAAAAATGTGAAAAATATTGTTATTTTTGCAAAATGTACGCTCTTTTTTTGTTTATAGCGCAAAAAGTAAAAATCGCACGGGTGATCAAATACCACCAAAAGAAAGCTCTGTTTGTGGGAAAAAAAGGACGTCAAATTCGTTTAGGTACAGCGTCGCACGACCGCGCAATTGTCCATTAAAATCATGCAGTGCCGAATCGCAAGATACCCCCTGGTCGTTTAGCAGGAAAATCCTCCGGGGCTTAAGTGGTTAATGCCCACCTGCATACAGTTTGCTAGAAAGGAGTTTTATGAATATGAAAACCCTGTTTCTGATGCTAAACCCCACTTACCTTCTCTTGTCAAATGAGGATATACCTGTTGGCCAGAAAGGAACTCGCATCTCTCTTTCTTATGCTATACACAGACAAATGGTGGTATAGCAGTTTGAAGAAATGAGTATCTTAAGGTTGATTATTTTATCTATTAAATGTCTATTTATTGTAGGTATTTATATAGCACAGGCAATTTACACAGTACTTTTCATACTGTACATTTATATAAATCCCTGCCTTTAAGGAGCTTTCAATCTAAGTTCTCCAACACACATATTTAATCCAATTGTTCAAAAAGCATGTCCTTGGGGAGTAGATGGAAACTGGAATACACATGCAAGCACATGGAGAATATGCAAACTCCAGGTGGATCCTGGATTCAAACCCAGGATCTACATACTAAAAGACAAAATTGCTAACCACTAAGTCACCGGGATGCCCACAAATTGCTTACATAAAATCTTGTTCATAGACAAATATCAAATTTGCCCAGGTTCTTCCCCAATGGATTGGGGCACACAAACACAGTCACTCTTTTCTTCAATAAGTTGAGGAAATTGAGTGGGATACTCCAAAAACAGAAACTATGTACAAGTTGAGAACAGTGAACTCTTCCCTGTAAAGCTGAGGTAGAAGTCTTTCATATAGCAGACTGTGGACTTTGTAATGGAAGCAGTTAACAGCACACCAGCTTCCTGCTTTAGAGCAGCAAGAGCAGAGACCCTTCACATATAACTAAGTAGGATAAGCTCTTCAGAACAGCAGCCAATGTTCCCTTAAGCAAACACACAGCTGACTCTCTAGCAAAAGAGGTGTGGCAGCAGCCCAAAAGTCCCTAAGATCTCTCACAACTGTAAGTACTCACAAAAGGTCCAGGGACAGTTGGTTGACTCCTTCCAATTTCCAAGCGGCACCTTTATCCAGTGATACCAGACCAGACCTTCAGCAGATAGCTTACACATCCAGGCTCCCAGGTCACCCACCTGAGGCCTCACAGACAGCAAACACATGACAGCTATGCCCTGGAGGGTAGCAAGCCCTCCAAACTGGACTAATTCTTTACAGAAAAAACCCTGAGCCCAGTGTTCTCAGAGAATATATACATTCGTCCAGCATGCCTTCAGGGCCCAGCTCCCTGGTATTGGCCAGTGTTGTGGAAATTTTATTAGAACTACTGTGGACATTTTTGAGGGTGTGTTTTATTTAGCTTATCAGTATGGCTCCTGTTGTCGGTTTGCTTGCAATATGCTCATTAGAGTGTGTACAGGCGAACCAGCATTGAGGAAAGACTACTGGCATTGAAAACCTTCCTGCAGGTAGAGGTCCATGTGTATTGCGGTGCGGAGATCAAGGAGCAAGCAGCAAAGATATGACCAACAGTGGGGTCCCCTGTATAATGTGCAGATGTGTTCCCTCGCCGGGGATATGTTTGCTCTGTGAAGTCAATATCATTTTGATATCTACCTGCCTTTATGAAGGGATACATGCTCATGTCTTTATACTGTGCCTGATCACCATAGAAGAAACAGCATGGCTCTTTCCCTGCAGATAGCCTCACATCTATGGGAACAGTAGTATAATCCTATTAGGCATTGTTCTCTGAGCCTTGCTGAGTTAGATTCACGCTAGTAGTAGTGGCGGGTGTGCATGCATGAGTTTGATCAGAGCAGCATTCACGGTTCATTCATTCCTAGATGTATAGGGAGAGGTATAAGCAGCAGAAAGAGAGAAGTGCTTATGCCGCTGTACAGAACACTGGTGAGACCTCACTTGGAGTATTGTGCGCAGTACTGGAGGCCATATCTCCAGAAGGATATAGATACTCTATAGATACTCAGGACTAGATTTCCCATGACGCTCAGGCACTCTGCAGTGTAGATGTGCATCATGGGAAATGTAGTTTCAAAACATCTGGGGTGCCAAGGTTTGCCATCACTGCTCTAGAGAGAGTTCAGAGAAGAGCTACTAAACTAGTACATGGATTGCAGGAAAAAACTTACCAGGAAAGGTTAAAGGACCTTAACATGTATAGCTTGGAAGAAAGAAGAGACAGAGGGGATATGATAGAAACTTTTAAATACATAAAGGGAATCAACTCGTTAAAGGAGGAGAGCATGTTTAAAAGAAGGAAAACTACCACAAGAGGACACAGTTTTAAATTAGAGGGGCAAAGGTTTAAAAGTAATATGAGGAAGTATTACTTTACTGAGAGAGTAGTGGATGCATGGAATAACCTTCCTGCAGAAGTGGTAGCTGCAAATACAGTGAAGGAGTTTAAGCATGCATGGGATAGGCATAAGGCTATCCTTCATATAAGATAGGGCCAGGGACTATTCATAGGATTCAGATATATTGGGCAGACTAGATGGGCCAAATGGTTCTTATCTGCCGACACATTCTATGTTTCTATGTTACACGCTGGTTTCATTGTATAATGTTAGGTGCAAATTCCTATACACGTGGGTTTCCATGCACCAACAGTGGGAAGCCGTGCGTGCTGTTCTTCTTGTTCAAGATCGTGTACTCCCCCTTTCTATTGTATATTTGAATGTATACAGGTATGTCATTGGCTGATTCTATGTGAGTAACTTATATCATGCTACTGTACATTTGGAATTGATTGGCTGATGTTGAATAGCCATCACTTCCTGCTGTTATCCCTGTGTTGTCCCATAAATAAACAGAGCTCAATGCTTTAGGCAGGACATTCTATCGAGCATCCAATGTGATAACAGCCTGTGTGTCCGTATTATTGGGTACTGCTGAGCGCGCTCCATTACCCTATACAAAAGAGCTGAGAACTGTGCTTTTTAGCACAACGGGATTAATTGCTCTTGGCGTAAATTAATATTCAAAAGTGCACCTATTAGAGTTATTTGCGCATCAAGCGTACATTAAGATCCAATACACCAGGGATGTATAATATTCATGTTGCCATCTGCATAGCTCCACACATGTGATCTAGGAAGTTCTCACAGTTTTTCTGGAAAGCAGAGGGAGTAAACCATTTAGCAGCAGCTGAGGACACTGAGCAGACCTAACTAGTCAAATGCAGCTACACTGAATACAGTGAGCAACTAAATTTACCTAACACTACGATTAGAGTCACACTGACTGCAGTGTTATAAGCTAAATTTACCTATCAAAAACACATCTACTCAAAACACAGTGAGCCAACACTAAATCTATCTAATCCTAGTACCGATCTAGGAGGGTGCTTCATTAAGATAACTGAATGACTGTATACAATAGACATGTGTATGTCTTAAAGGAGTTGTAAAGGCAGAAGCGTTTTTATCTTAATGCATTCTATGCATTAGGATAAAAAAACTTGGGCAGCAGCCGCCCCAGCACCCCCTAATGCTTACCTGAGCCCCATCTCTATTAAGCGATGTCCACAAGTCCGTCGGCCATCGGGGACTCTACCTCCTGATTGTTTTAACACAGCAGTGGCCCCATTGGCTCCCACTGCTGCCAATCAAAGTCAGTTACCAGGAGAAAGAGGGGCGTGGCGAAACGTCATCTCCATGTCTGAATAGATACACAGAGCTGCAGCTCAGCTTGGGTGCCCCCATAGCAAGCTGCTTGCTGTAGGGGCACTCAACAGAAAGGAGGGGCCAGGAGTAGCAATGAGGGTCCCAAGAAGAGGAGGATCCAGGATACTCTGTGCAAAACCAACTGCATGGAGGAGGTAAGTGTAACATGTTTGTTATTTAAAAAAAAAAAGAATTTGCAATCACTTTAAGCCTGGAAAGGTTATGCTATATTATCTGGCACTGACACCTGTACATGGGTATTTTATTCTTGTATGGATTAGTATGTTCACTTTTCAAGTCAATGCTAATGAATACGGTGCAGATATATTCAATATGAATACCAATCCTGTTCTAGAAAAAAATCATGTTTTTAAAATTTCCCTCACACATCATTGGTTATTCAAAATAAACCCAGTTTATCTAATATTTATTTTGCAAATTGAACATATACTTTCCTAAGTCAGCATACACCCTGCCAGGTGAACAGTCAATATTCCTTTGATAAATCAACCCCACTATCCTATATCTGTTGATAGCTTTATTCAAACACTCTACATACTCTCTCAACATATGTACTCTACATACAGTGGGTACGGAAAGTATTCAGACCCCCTTAAATTTTTCACTCTTTGTTATATTGCAGCCATTTGCTAAAATAATTTAGGTTCATTCTTCTTCCTCATGAATGTACACATAGCACCCCATACTGACAGAAAAACACAGAATTGTTGACATTGTTGCAGATTTATTAAAAAAGAAAAACTGAAATATCACATGGTCCTAAGTATTCAGACCCTTTGCTCAGTATTTAGTAGAAGCCCCCTTTTGATCTAATACAGCCAGGAGTCTTTTCGGGAAAGATGCAACAAGTCTTTCACACCTGGATTTGGGGATCCTCTGCCATTCCTCCTTGCAGATCCTCTCTAGTTCTGTCAGGTTGGATGGTAAACGTTGGTGGACAGCCATTTTTAGGTCTCTCCAGAGATGCTCAATTGGGTTTAAGTCAGGGCTCTGGCTGGGCCATTCAAGAACAGTCACGGAGTTGTTGTGAAGCCACTCCTTCGTTATTTTAGCTGTGTGCTTAGGGTCATTGTCTTGTTGGAAGGTAAATCTTCGGCCCAGTCTGAGGTCCAGAGCACTCTGGAGAAGGTTTTTGTCCAGGATATCCCTGTACTTGGCCGCATTCATCTTTCCCTCGATTGCAACCAGTCGTCCTGTCCCTGCAGCTGAAAAACACCCCCACAGCATGATGCTGCCACCACCATGCTTCACTGTTGGGACTGTATTGGACAGGTGATGAGCAGTGCCTGGTTTTCTCCACACATACCGCTTAGAATTAAGGCCAAAAAGTTCTATTTTGGTCTCATCAGACCAGAGAATCTTATTTCTCACCATCTTGGAGTCCTTCGGGTGTTTTTTAGCAAACTCCATGCGGGCTTTCATGTGTCTTACACTGAGGAGAGGCTTCCGTCGGGCCACTCTGCCATAAAGCCCCGACTGGTGGAGGGCTGCAGTGATGGTTGACTTTCTACAACTTTCTCCCATCTCCTGACTGCATCTCTGGAGCTCAGCCACAGTGATCTTTGGGTTCTTCTTTACCTCTCTCACCAAGGCTCTTCTCCCCCGATAGCTCAGTTTGGCCGGACGGCCAGCTCTAGGAAGGGTTCTGGTCGTCCCAAACGTCTTCCATTTGAGGATTATGGAGGCCACTGTGCTCTTAGGAACCTTAAGTGCAGCAGAAATCTTTTTGTAACCTTGGCCAGATCTGTGCCTTGCCACAATTCTGTCTCTGAGCTCTTCAGGCAGTTCCTTTGACCTCATGATTCTCATTTGCTCTGACATGCATTGTGACCTGGAAGGTCTTATATAGACAGGTGTGTGGCTTTCCTAATCAAGTCCAATCAGTATAATCAAACACAGCTGGACTCAAATGAAGGTGTAGAACCATCTCAAGGATGATCAGAAGAAATGGAAAGCACCTGAGTTAAATATATGAGTGTCACAGCAAAGGGTCTGAATACTTAGGACCATGTGATATTTCATAAAGGTTTAGCGAAGGCGCCTAGCCCTTAAAAAAGATGTTAAAACCTGCTGCCCTTTTAATTGTTAAAAACAATAAATAGGTATGTATAGTTGGAAAAAAGGCGCTGGTGATCTTTTTATAGTGCTATATACAAATACTTAAGATATAAAATTATGACGCCTGATGACGCAAGCATAGCGAAATGCATTGTGGTCTCTGCTAAACCCGGAAGTAGGAAATAGAGGCATTCGGAGCAGTGGCTGGGACGCACGCCGACCGCTGCAAGTAAACAGGGAAAAGGAGATACAGGAGGGTACTGCAGATCCTCAGACGTTGTCTTCCTAATACCCGCACGATACTAACTGCCCAATTGCCCAGTGCCAGGAGGGCACAACTAAATGTAAGAAGCCAATTGTTATTTTATTGTGTAATTTTTTTACAATAAACAGTATTACACTATCTGTGGCTATCTTATATATCTTTATATATGCGGACTGTACTGCCTATATACGAGTAACGCACAAAAAAGGGAAAAGGAGCAGGATATTCTGGAAAAGAAGTCGAGTAGAGGTCTGATCCACCCATTTAAAGGGATCACAGGCGTTGGGGGTCCTTGTGACCTGCTTTAATCTGGTAAGAGGCAACGTGTGACACACCCCCTCACCTGGAGCACTATAGATCCAAGCAATCAAGTTTACACAAGCACTTTTTTTTTTGCATGAATTGCTCTGGACTATTAAATATTATAGACACTGTAATCACTTTTTTTTGGAGCACTGTAAAAGTGAGCACAATTAATTTAATGTTGATATAGTTTAATGATATATTATATGTGACATAATTTATTATGTTTTGTGGATGCACTAGGAAGCACTTTGATTTGCAATAATAACTTTTTGCACAAGGATAGCACGTGCACTTTTACTATATATATTGATTATATATGTAATATCATGCGATATTTCAGTTTTTCTTTTTTAATAAATCTGCAACAATGTCAACAATTCTGTGTTTTTCCGTTAATATGGGGAGCTGTGTGTACATTCATGAGGAAGAAGAATGAACTTAAATGATTTTAGCAAATGGCTGCAATATAACAAAGAGTGAAAAATTTAAGGGGGTCTGAATACTTTCCGTACCCACTGTATGTAGCAGCAGCAGAGTGTTATACCTTGTTACCAATCAACAAAAGTAGAAGTTTGGATTGAGGGCAATACCACCTATTGGTTAAGTAAATAGATTAAAGTGAAAGCTTTCGAGACACGCTGACCTCTTCTTAGCTATGCCTGAAGAAGAGGCAGCGTGCCTTGAAAGCTTGCACTACAATCTATTTAGTTACCCAATAAATGATGTCAAGCTAAAAACAAACTGCTACTCTACATATGCATGCCGTATATATGCATTTAAGGTAAAGCCATTACATGGTATTACTTAAAATCAAACTTCTACTCTACATATACAATGTACATCTTAAGTAAAATGTGGTAATATTTTGATTAGAAATTACAGCAGCAAAAAGCTGTGAATGCCAAATATTATCATTAGTATTACCCATTGTTCACAGCATTTATTTGTAAGTATTAACAATTTCAGATGGTTTATAATGTCTACTGTGATTTGTAATGGATTTTGCAAGAGCTTATCATTACTCTGGTCATTTGATTGTCAAAAGAACAAAGTATTAACAAGGTAAAGCACATTCAAGTAAATTAAGACATAGTATATTAGATTATAAAAACTGAAGACAAAATGTGTAGTGCAGAACTTAGTGACGCCATGTCATTGGTTGAAGCTGTTTTTTTATGCCCTAGGGCTAGCATTGGAGCTGTTGATGATTGCTTTCCAAAAGAGATACTATGTTGCTGTATCATTGTCTGAGACACATAAGAGTATATGGGCATTCGACATATGTGAATTCCTTCATATTTTTATTTTGTACAGTTTTTAAACTGATTAACTTTCTGGATCATCTTTGATTCATCTATTTTGCTGGCTATCTGACTGTAAAATACGTGACTGTTGATTATGGAACCAATTTAGAGTGGAAAA
The DNA here is from genome assembly GCF_965119305.1 of Pelophylax lessonae. NCBI lineage: Eukaryota > Metazoa > Chordata > Amphibia > Anura > Ranidae > Pelophylax > Pelophylax lessonae. Next base: position 293,428,170 of record NC_138771.1, on the reverse strand, counting down.
ACATTATGGATATTATGGGATGCTGTTGGAGTGAGCATTGCTGAATATGACCTGCCTATAATTTGGAGGTCATACATTCTAGTTAGTTTGGTTCAAATTTGTGGTAGGACGTCACTCAGAAACATTATAATTCATGGTGGAGATATATTGGAAGAGCATTGCTGTTGAATGGGACACATCACACATACAGTTTGGGCCTTCCTCTTTTCAGGTTTTTTTTTTTGTCTTTTTTTTTTAGGTTATTTATTTATGCAGTTTAGATTATTGTTTTAATGCTTCATTATTTATCATTTTTGAAAGGCTTAAGATAGGGCAGTGTTATTTTTTTTGCACCATGTTGGGATAGTAACTAGAGTTGGGCGAACACCTGGATGTTCGGGTTCGGCGGGTTCGACCGAACTTGAAAAAAAAGTCCGGGTTCGTGAACCGGGCTTAACCCAAACTGTCACGATCCCGAACCCCATTGAAGTCAATGGAGACCCGAACCTTTGAGCACTAAAATGCCTCTAAAACAAAAATGGAAAGGGCTAGAGGGCTGCAAATGGCAGCAAAATCCTATTAAGAGCATGGCAAGTGCTCTGCAAACAAATGTGGATAGGGAAATAACTTAAAATAATGATGTAGGAGGAGGACGAGGCCCATATGGAGTAGGAGGTTGAGGTGGTGGAGGATATGACGGTGGATATGGCGGTGTAGGTGGAAGCAGCGGCGGCAGTGGAGGAGGAGGACAAGGTAGCCAACACTGGTTTTGGTTTTTAATAAAAAAAAATGTAAATTCGGGTAAACCCCAAAAGAGTAATAAAGATCAAATCCAGCAATGGCTGGATAAGGCTGGTATACATGTCTATTCTGCACAAGGTACGGACAAGTACTGTGGGATCCATGCCTTGTTCATTTTAATGAACATGAGCTTGTCCACATTGGCTCTGGACAGGCGGCTGCGCTTGTCTGTGATAATGCCCCCAGCTGTGCTAAATACCCGTTCAGATAATACACTGGCTGCAGGGCAGGCCAGCACCTCCAAGGCGTAAAGGGAAAACTCAGGCCATGTGCCCAACTTGGAGACCCAGAAGTTGAAGGGGGCAAACCCGTCATTCAGTACGTCTAGGCGTGTGCACACATACTGCTCCACCATGTTAGTGAAATCCTGCCTCCTGCTAAGACGTTCCAAATCAGCTGCTGGTGCTGCTGCTTGTTGTGGCGAGCGGACAAAGCTTTTCCACATTTCGGCCATGCTAACCCTGCCTTCTGAGGTGCTGGCGGTGCCTGGCAGCATTGATGACCCCTTCCTCCTCCTCCCCTGCCTAGGCCTTGTGCTTCCACTGTGCCCCCGCTGTCAGGTGGGAATGCCACCAGCAGCGTGTCTACCAGCGTGCGCTTGTACTCGCGCATCTTCCGATCACACTCCTGTGAGGGAATTAAGGACGGTACGTTGTCCTTGTAATGGGGATCCAGCAGGGTGGCCACCCAGTAATCAGCACAAGTTACTATGTGGGAAACTCGGCGGTTGTTGCGGAGACACTGCAGCATGTAATCGCTCATGTGTGCCAGGCTGCCCAGAGGCAATGAAAAGCTGTCCTCTGTGGGAGGTGTATCCTCTGTGTCCTCCATATCCCCCCAGCCACGCACCAGTGATGGCCATGAGCTGGCCTGCTGTGAACATGGCTCCATATCCTCCTCCATCTCCTCCTCATCCTCGTCATCCTCCAGAACTGTGCCCCTGCTGGACAAATGTGTCCCTGGCGTTTGTGGGTGCAGGAACCCACCCTTGGAGCCACTTGCGATTGACTGCCCTGAAAGCCTTGGAAATGTTACCTCTTCATCCTCCTCCTCCTCATCCTGTGCCACATCCTCTTCCATCATCGCCCAAAGTGTTTTTTCAAGAAGGCATAGAAGTGGAATAGTTAAGCTGAGAACGGCGTCATCGGCACTGGCCACCAGTGTTGGTGGAGTACTCGAAACAGCGCAATAAGGCACACAGGTCTCGCATGGTGGCCCAGTTATTGGTGGTGAAGTGGTGCTGTTCCGCAGAGCGACTCACGCGTGCGTGCTGCAGCTGAAACTCCACTATGGCCTGCTGCTGCTGACACAGTCTGGCCAGCATGTGCAAGGTGGAGTTCCACCTTGTGGGCACGTCACATATGAGGCGGTGAGTGGGAAGGCCAAAGTTACGCTGCAGCGCTGACAGGCGAGCAGCAGTAGGGTGAGAATGCCGAAAGTGCACACAGACGGCCCGCACTTTCTGCAGCAGCTCTGACATTTCTAGGTAATTTCTAAGGAACCTCTGCACCACCAAATTCAGCAAATGCGCCAAGCAAGAGATGTGTGTCAAACCGGCTAGGCCCAGAGTTGCTATGAGATTTCGCCCGTTATCGCACACCACCAGGCCGGGCTTGAGGCTCACTGGCAGCAACCACTCATCGGTCTGCTGTTCAATGCCCCTCCACAACTCCTGCGCGATGCGTGGTTTTTCACCCAAACAGGCACATTTTAAAACTGCCTGCTGTCGTTTAGCCCTGGCTGTGCTGAAGTTGGTGGTGAAGGTGTTACGCTGACCGAAAGAGGAGGCGGTAGAGGATGAGGAAGCGGAGTAGGAGGAGTTAGGAACAGGAGGCAAACTGAAGCGCCCTGCAATCCTCGGTGGTGGAAGGACATGCCCCAAACTGCTATCCGCCTCAGGCCCAGCCGCCACTGCATTTACCCAGTGTGCTGTTAGGGAGATATAACGTCCCTGACCGTGCTTACTGGTCCACGTATCCATAGTTAGGTGGACTTTGCCACAGATGGCGTTGCGCAGTGCACACTTGATTTTGTCACCCACTTGGTTGTGCAGGGAAGGGGTGGCTTGCCTGGAAAAGTAGTGGCGGCTGGGCATGACGTACTGTGGGACAGCCACTGCCATAAGGCTTTTAAAACTATGCGTCTCCACCAGTCGGAATGACAGCATTTCAAAGGCCAGGAATTTTGAAATGCTGGCATTCAGGGCTAGGGATTGCGGGTGGGTAGGGGGGTGCTTCCTCTTCCGCTCCAGTGTTTGGGAGATAGAAAGCTGAACGCTTCCACGGGACATTGTGGGGATGGTTATTGGTGACCCAGGTGGTGGTGTTGCTGGTGGATTCTCTGTTTGCGGGGTGGCAGGTGCCACTGGCACTACAGAGGTGGATGAAGAGGCCGATACTGCAGCAGCAGAAGAGGAAGCAGGAGGAGCCAGAGACCTTTCTTGGTTTTTGAGGTGTGTACTCCACTGCAGCTCGTGCTTTGCACTTAGATGCCTGGTCATGCAGGTTGTGCTCAGGTTGAGAACGTTTATGCCTCGCTTCAGGCTCTGATTGCACAGCGTGCAAACCACTCGTGTGCTGTCATCATCACATTGTCTGAAGAACTGCCACACTGTAATGTTCTGGTACCTTTGGGTACCCTAATTACTCTTTCATAAGTGTATGCGCCCCACCATTCTCTTTTGGTAAGGTGCGCATACACCTTTAAGACTGATGCTGTCATCACTGAGCGCCGGACTGGATGGCTATTTAGATCGCCGACTCTCACTCACATGTGTTCGTTCAAACTGCTTTGTGCCTTGATGCTAACCTGTCTTGAAGCTCTCGTGCTTGCAAGCATACCTCGCTGTCGGAACCACGCTGCGCTGATCCCTGTATCCCGCTTACACTATCTAGCTCTGCATACTAAGGACTATTACTACATCTGCATTATCTAAGATTGCTAGCTCTTGAGCCTACTACCACCTGTTCTTGCACTGGGTTGATCTCTCTTGTATGTCCACCTGCTACTCTGTCATCTGCTACCATACATGATTGCTAAACCTATCTGCATCCCATCTGCTACTATCTTACTTTCAAGAACATTTCCTTTCAAGTGTCTGTCATCTACCATCTCTACCCAACCTGTCTCTTCAGCCTATCATCACTGTGTTACTATATACATAAGTCACTCTAGGAAACATCTTATTGAGTGTGTGTATTTACTTGCTGAATTGAGATCATCCACACATGATGAGTCATTGGGAGTTGGGATTGGTGTCTCAGCGTTTCTCTACATGACTACTGAAGTGGAATATTTCTGCAGCTGAAAATCCACATCATACATAAAACGCAGGAGCGTTACACACGCTAGGGAACTCCTGTGAGCTGGCTTTGGTGTGCCCAGTTCCTTGCTGCATTGAGCAGTAGCAGGCGTAGTGTCTAGGGCACGGCCGCTCCGCTTTTGCACCCTGTTCCCTCTTCTGCTGTGCTGGTGGCTCTGTGCAACCAAACTACTCAGGTCACCTGCATGACGTTCATTCCATGTGGGGTCGAGGACCTCATCGTCCTCCACATCGTCTTCCACCCAGTCTTCTCCCCTGCCCTCCTTGTCGGTCTCCACAATTTGGAATTACGCAGCAGTTGGCACCTGTGGCACCTGTGTTCCGTCAACATCCGAGACGTGCTGCGATGGTCCTCCCATGTACTCATCTGGAGACATAAGTGGTTGGGCATCGGTGCACTCAATCTCTTCCACTTCTGGGGCAGGGCTAGGTGGATGGCCCTGGGAAACCATGGTAACAGAGTCATTAAAAAGAAGGAGGCTGCTGCATGACTTGGGGCTCAGACTGCTTGGCTGATTTGCAAGGGGGTGAGGTGAAAGTTTGATGGACATCGGCTGCAGGTGCCAACTCTATCCTTTCAGCAGAAGACTGGGTGGGAGACGATGTGAAGGAAGTGGAGGCACTGTCAGCAACCCAATCTACTATCGCCTGTACTTGTTCTGGCCACAACATTTGTAGAGGCACATTAGGCCCTGCCAAATACTGCTGCAGGTTCTATCGCCTACTCGCAGCTGAGAAAGGTGTTTCACCTGTGCGTGTAGCTGGCACAGATCGACCACGTCCTCTCCTTGCAACAGGAGCTCCACAAGCAACACCATGACCCAGGCCACGTCCCTTATTTGACCTTCTCCTCATATTTATAGGATTTTGGATCTTCCCCGAAATGGGTTTTTATTGCAATGCGCAATACAATAGTATGCAATGGGTGTATGTCACTGTAACATATGCGGACAGGGCCGCAAACAACTTTTTTTGCCCCTAAATGTTTTTTTTTATTACAATGCGCAATACAACAGTATGCAATGGGTGTATGTCATTGTAACATATGCGGACAGGGCCGCAAACAACTTTTTTTGCCCCTAAATGTTTTTTTTTTTATTGCAATGTGCAATACAACAGTATGCAATGGGTGTATCTCACTGTAACATATGCGGACAGGGCCGCAAACAACTTTTTTTGCACCTAAATGTTTTTTTTTTTATTGCAGTGCGCAATACAACAGTATGCAACAGGTGTATCTCACTGTAACATTTACGAACAGGGCCGAAAACAACTTTTTTGCCCCTAAATGGGTTTTTTTAATTGCTAAACGCAATACAACAGTATGCAACGGGTGCATCTCACTGTAACATATGCGGACAGGGCCGCAAACAACTTTTTTAGCCCCTAAATGTTTTTTTTTATTGCAAAGCGCAATACAACAGTATGCAACGAGTGTATGTCACTGTAACATTTGCGGACAGAGCCGCAAACAACTTTTTTTGCCCCTAAATGTTTTTTTTTTATTGCAATGCGCAATACAACAGTATGCAATGGGTGTATCTCACTGTAACGTATGAATGAAAAGATGATAAATAATTGTCCCCTTAATTGGTGCTTGTTGAATAGCAGATTTGAAATGCAGTGTCTGTCTAAACGCTCACATAAAAATATGAAGGAAAAAAGTTTTTTTTTCTTTTTTAAATGCAGATTAAGCAGACACATATGCACTGAGCTTGCAGTAAATGGCTGCTACACACCGCATGCCTAACAGGTTGGATACTGTTGTTGTTCTATTCCGCTATTGAATAAAAAAAAAAAACATTTGAATGAAAAACTGAAAAATATTTTTTTTTCCCTAAATACTGAAAAATAATTATTTTCCCCTTACATTGGTGCTTTTTGAAGAGCAGGTTAGAAAAGCAGTGTCTGTCTAAAGACTGTATGTCACAGTTAAATATGAAGGAGAACATTTTTTTTATTTCTTAAATGCAGATTAAGCAGACACATATGCACTGAGCTTGCATTAAATGTGCAGCACCGCACGCCTAACAGACTGATAAAAGTTTTTTTTTTCTCCCTCCTCCTCACTGGGCTCAGGTCAGGGCATAAAGATCGTGCACTTCACCCCCACACAATACAATCAATGAAGATCGCTGTCTATGCTTTCCTTCAAAACAATCTCCAGCCTGACCCTACAGTAATCTCCTATCTCTCCCTCCGGGCAAAAAGATTGTGCACTGCATCCCCACATAATCAAATCAATGTAGATTGCTGTATGATTAAAGCAGATTGTTCTTATCTATGCTTTCCCTAAAAGCAATCTCCAGCTTGACCCTACAGTAATCTCTTATCTCTCCCTCCGGGCAAAAAGATTGTGCACTGCACCCCCACACAATCAAATCAATGTAGATTGCTGCATGATTAAAGCAGATTGTTCCTATGCTTTCCCTAAAAGCAATCTCCAGCGTGACCCTACAGTAATCTCCTATCTCTCCCTCAGCAGCAGCAGTCAGGAACTCTCCCTAGTATAGTTATAGCAGAGTGACGTGCGGCGCTGTGTGACTCCAGCTTAAATAGAGTCTGGCCAATCACAGCCATGCCATTAGTAGGCATGGGTGTGATGGCTTCTAGGGCACACTAGTTAAAAGCTTGCTGATTGACTGCCTTGCACCTGTTGAAAGTGCGCCATTAAAACCGCACCAAAACATCAAATAACTTTACCGAACAACGGACAGTACCCGAACATACAGTGAAATGTTCTGGTTCGGGTCCGGGTACCGAATACCAAAAGTCTGATATGAACCGAACAATACAGTTCGGGTTCGCTCAACCCTAATAGTAACTAAAATACTTTTAGTGGCGTTGATTTACTAATTGAGTAGTAGAGCATGTTAACTTTGCATAGAAAACTCTTTCTCTATTCCCTAAGTAAATCATCCCTGATAGATAGATATATATATATATATGCAATATATACAAAAATGTCCAACAAATTGCAATAAAAGGGTTTCTTATTGCCAGTTAGAGAATGCCTAGATGACCTTTTATCGTTGATAAATGAATGGGCACAAGTTTCTCTTTACAGCCACAGTAGGGGATATTTTACCATGCAGCAGCTGTATTCGATATATTTAAAATACAATAAAATTAAATTAATACAAGAGGGAGTTCAGGCACCTTTGTCAGATTTCTTTGAAAACAGTGTGCTTGCATAAGAGCGACCCAGGTCTTAGCAATGGAATTGCTTTTCCAATGTAATTTGGAGAGTGACATTGCATATCACTTTAGAAATTGCCACATTCTTTTTTCTATCTATTGTTAAAAATGTTAAGCATATTATTATAAGCTATTATTTTTGTGCCCATTCAGTGAATAGATTTAAATGAATATAAAAAGCAGATAAAATACATTCATCCATGCTAAATATTGTAAAAATTGTGAAGGGACCCAGTAGTCGAATAATTATAGCACCAACAACCCCATACATAAAGAAAGTAGAAAAAGGGACAAAGCTAGCACTTTTAAGGTGCTTAAATTAGCTTTGTGTAAAAATGTATTAGTACAGATTAAAAAGTCATCAACACATGGTAGACATAAAAAAGTTTTTACATATAGAGGTAATGTTTTCTCAAAATCTGCGCTTAATGCTGACCAGTTTCGCTGGGGTGTGGCTTCTTCAGAGACAGCGCCAGAGTCATTACTACTAATACATAAATCAAAATTACAATCAATACAACAAAATACAATATGAAAAATAAAAGCATAAACAAACGCATTTTTTATATATACAAAATTTGCCTGTGTCCAAAAAATGTGCACCAATAGAAAGGCAGTTCATACCTGTGGCATGACTCCAAAACTGTGAATTGAAGTTGTATGAGCGTAGGCCCGGGAGCCAGGAGCATGCATCAGGGATATAAGTCCCGGTGCCTATGGTCACCCGCAGAGGGCGGTAGGCAGAGCTAGAATATCAACAGATACAGACATTACTGACAAGTTGATAAGGGAAGTATAATAAATAGGGACACAGCCCCTCCAGTAGATATATACTTGACAGAATAATTAATCAAAGCTTACTTACACTTTTTATATATGCTGCTCAAGAACGATATCACTCAAAGGGAAATTATAGCTGGTTTGCAGTGCAAAGGTCAAAAAAGCATTGAACGCTTAAGTAAATCAAAGACATACTGAATATATCCATTTGAAAGGTACAGTGTGACTGCCCTCCAACCTTGCCAACAACCCTGAGGGCCGCGTACAACCAAGTTTTATGCCAGCTGAACAACCTAAAGGGATACAAACAAACAAATCCCCATTATAGCACACTGCCTTCAAAGGAAAATGAAAGGACATATGTTTCTCACAATGTTTGCTTATCCTTACAATAAAGTCCAATCAAAAGCATAGATATCTACCTTTGCACTGGGAGACCAGATCCTAGAGTGATTGCGGCATACAAATTTACCCTCATGTTTGTAAGATTCTGGTACCTCTGGTACCCTTATTTTCCACTTTTCTTTCAAATATGCGTCCCACCTTTCTAATTAGGTGGTATGCATACACCTTTAAGACGGATGACGTCATCGCCGAGCGCCGCAGAGCGGCTATTTCAACCGCCGACGTTCTCTCTCACATCGTTCGTTCAACCTGCCGTGTGTCCACATGCTTACAAGCTTACCTTGCTACCGGAACCTCCAGCTATTCCCTTTTACTTGGAAACAGACCGGAACCTCGCTACCGATCCCTGTATCTCGCTACTGGATCACTCCCTTACTACTGGACCCTGCTACTAACTTTACTAGTGATAAGTACCCCACAGGGGAATCCTCCATAACCTTACTTACACTATCTACCTCTGCACATAAAGGACTGTTACTATCTATGCATACTAAATCTATCATCTGCACTGTTACATAGATTGCTAGCTCTTGAGTCTACTACCATCTATCCTTGCACTGGGTTAGTCTATCCTGTATTTGTCATCTGCTGTCCTTACCACCTGTTACCATACTCGATTACTAACCTATCTGCATTCTACCTAATACCATCTAATACTCTCCTGAACATTTCTATCAAGTGCTTGCCATCTCTGTCACTGTTCACACCTGTCCCTTCAGCACATCATCTTCATACTGTTATATACATCCTATCACTCCAGGAACATCTTATTGAGTGTGTATATCTGTATGCTGAAGCTGACAAGCCCACAGTGATGAGTCTGGAGAGTTGAATCTGGTTATTCAACACATCTCTACATGACTACTGAGTGGAGATTCTGCAGCTGCAAATCCAGCCTACTACAAAAACGCAGGAGCGTTACAGATTGAACGAACCTTAAAAATGGATTCAGCAGAATTACCCACTCAAGTGACACAATTAACACAACAAGTAAATGCATTAATGCTTGCTCTTACTGATGTAAAAGAAGAAAATCAGACTCTGATACAGCAGGTAACCCGTCTTTCACGGCTCACTGCTGCTCAACCCCCTGAACCTAAAATAAACCCTCCTCTAGTGTTTACAGGTGATCGGAAAAAATTGTGTGAATTCAAAAACGCATGTCAATTACTTTTTTTGTTAAAACCTCGTACATACCCTACTGATCAAATTAAAGTCTGTACCGTTATCTCATACTTAACGGGTGACCTACGGGCCTGGGCAGACTCTCTCTTTGAAAAAAATGATCAGCTTCTGAACTCCTATTCTTTATTCCTAGCGGAACTCGCTAGTTTATATGATGACCCCAACAGGCAGAGTACTGCTGATATTCAATTGAGGGCTTTAAAACAAGGAAGGAGACCTGTAGAAGACTTTGTAGCTGAGTTCAAAAGATGGACCCTTGATTCAGGGTGGAATGATACATCTCTGCGAACTCAATTCAGACTCGGCTTGTCAGAAGCTGTTAAAGACGAGCTCGCCCGAGCGGATTTACCTGGCACCTTGGATGCCTTAATACAACTCAGTATCAACATCGACAGGCGACTGCGTGAAAGAAGGGCTGAGAAAATGGGAATGCCATTGTCTAGTCCTTCTCGGATTTCGGCCGTTGACCCTACTCCCATGGAGGTAGGAACCATACGCCCACCTTTATCAACTACTGAACGAGCCAGAAGAAGATCCAGAAACCTCTGCATGTACTGCGCATCCCCGGATCATTTGATAAGCGTCTGTCCCCTTGTCCGCAAAAAAGAGGGTGAGTGTTCACATGTTTTGCTAGGAGGATTAACGACTTCCTTTTCTAACCCCTATCTCTTTGTTCATTTGACATTACAGTGGGACCAGACTAGGATTACCACCAAGGCTATGATCGACACCGGATCTTGTGGAAACTATATTGATACATGTTTTGTTACCTTAAATAAAATACCTATTATTTCAAAACCTAAACCTGTTTCTGTTAGTTTCATTAACGGTATCCCACTATCTTCTGGTCCAATCACCAACCAGACACAAGCACTCCTCGTCACTACTAACGAGTCTCATATGGAGACCACCACTTTTGATATACTATCTTCACCCCATTTTTCTATTATTTTGGGACTCCCCTGGTTACACACACATCAACCAATCATAGATTGGAAAAAACGGACTTTGTCTTTCCCTTCTCACTATTGTGAGATTACGTGTAACCTCCCATCTTATGGAAAGATCCTGTCTGTGGTGTCAGATGAGATTGCACCACTATGCTATCAGGATCTGTCCGAAGTATTCCTTGAAAAAAATGCCCAAATGTTGCCTCCCCATAGGGATTATGATTGCACTATCGATCTACTCCCTAACAGCAAATTGCCTTTCGGTCATGTTTATCCTCTTTCACAGGATGAACTTTATCATCTCAAGGAATACTTGGATGAGAATTTGACAAAAGGGTTCATCAGACCCTCTACTTCTTCCACAGCTGCAGGACTTTTTTTTGTCCGCAATAAGGATTCAAGTCTTAGGCCTATTATCGATTATAGGCAATTAAATACGATTACAATAAAGGATCGCTATCCTTTACCGCTCATCCCTGAACTCATTGAACAAGTGCGTGGGGCTACTTACTTCTCTAAATTAGACCTGAAAGGGACATACAACCTAATCCGAATCCGTGACGGAGATGAGTGGAAAACAGCATTCAGAACCAGATACGGATTATTCGAATATCTTGTGATGCCATTCGGGTTGTGTAATGCTCCCGCAGCCTTCCAAAGGTTCATAAACGACATCTTTAGAGACTTACTTGATGTCTGTGTTGTAGTATATCTGGACGATATACTTATCTATTCTCGATCTCTCCCTGAACATATAAAACATGTAAGACTTGTGTTATCCAGATTACTCGCACACAATCTATACGTGAAATTGAAAAAATGCCTATTTCATAAAGAAGAAATATTATTCCTGGGATACATCATATCCAAAACCGGAATTAAGATGGATATGAGCAAGATATCCTGTATTCTGGACTGGCCTATACCAACAACTCGTAAGGCATTACAGCGATTCCTTGGATTTTCAAACTTCTATAGGAAGTTCATCAAGAACTTTTCTGCCATTGTGAGACCTCTCACACAATTGACAAGTATAAAGAAACCATTCAAATGGTCAGAAGAAGCAAATCGAGCTTTCTGCTTGTTAAAATCAAGCTTTACTTCTGCTCCCATACTACGCCATCCAGACCCATCCCTCCAATATATTCTGGAGGTAGATGCGTCAAATATGGCAGTAGGAGCAATCCTCTCCCAACGACCAACAAATACTTCACCACTCCACCCAGTTGCTTTCTTTTCAAAATCATTAAGCAGCCCAGAGGTGAATTACCCAGTGGGTGAAAAGGAGTTGCTTGCCATAAAACTGGCACTGGAGAATTGGCGACATCTACTTGAGGGTACCCGGTTACCAATACTAATATATACAGATCACAAAAACCTTCAATACCTCCAGACTAACAAAACTCTCTCCCACCGGCAGGTACGATGGTCATTATTTTTCCTAAGATTCAACTTCTTAGTGACCTACACGCCTGCAGACAAAAATAAAAAAGCGGATGCGCTATCACGATTAACCGAAGATAACTGCGCTGAAATCCCTTCTATTCCTATAATACCCTATGAACGTATTATTGGGGTTGTTCGTTCCCTGAAGGAAGAGATTTTGCACAGTATAAGATTGGATTTACCTCCACCACAACTAAGTACTGATGCAGAAGGCTTCCTCTACTACAACGACAAACTCTACATATCCCCTACTATGCATACCAAGATCTTGGAGTTATCACATGATGTGCCCATGGCAGGACATATGGGTATGACGAAAACCCTTAATTTGCTTACTAGGCAGTTTTGGTGGCCTGAGATGAAGACGTCTGTACAAAAATTTGTATCTTCATGTGACATCTGTGCAAGGTCCAAAATTGACACTACAAAACCATCTGGTCTACTCTGCAGTCTACCAATACCCCAGGTTCCATGGGAGGTTGTATCCTTAGACTTTATAGTAGAACTACCACCTTCTAAAGGATTTAATACCATTCTAGTGTCAGTGGACCACCTGACAAAGATGGCACATTTCATCGCTATCCGTAGACTACCTTCATCCAAACAAACAGCGGAACTACTGATGAAACATGTGTTCAAGTTACACGGAATACCAAAGACTCTTTTATCCGACCGTGGTTCACAGTTCATCTCCAAATTTTGGCAAGCTCTTTGTCAAATATTACTGATTGAGCGAAAGCTCACTTCTCCCTACCACCCTCAGACCAACGGACAGACTGAAAGAGTCAACCAGTGTATAGAACAATATCTGCGTTGCTACACATCATACCTACAGGATGATTGGGTGGACCTTCTCCCTCTGGCGGAATTTGCTTATAACAACGCAACCCACAGTACTACTAAGCAAAGTCCGTTCTACTTGAACTATGGGTTTCATCCCACACTTCTTCCACCACGCATCCTACCATCAAGTAACCCAGTAGCCTCAGACTATCTTACCCAAATAAAGGACTCTCTGGGTTTACTTAATACCACTATCTCACACGTCCATAGCCAACAAAAGAAGTACTACGACCTACGTAGAAGACCTTCTCCTCAGTATGCTATTGGGGACCTCGTTTGGCTATTGACAAGAAATTTAAGATTAAAGATCCCTAGCAAAAAGCTTGGACCTTTATTTCTGGGACCCTTCCCAATTAAGAAACTTATTGGAAAAGCTGCAGCACAGCTCACCTTACCAGCAGATCTCAAGATCCATCCCATCTTCCATGTGTCGCTACTGAAATCCCATGTTCCTAATCAGGGAATAAGGCCTACCATCTTGCCTCCACCTCCAGTACAAGTTGAAGGCGGAGAAGAATATGAGATTAAGGAGATTTTGGATTCTCGTATCCACAGAGGAAGACTCCAGTATCTCATAAGATGGAAGAACTATGGACCCCAAGACGACACCTGGTTGGATACCACTGAAGTTCACGCACCTAGGCTTATACGAAGATTTCACTCGAAATACCCGGAAAAAACAGTGCTATAGGCCTTCCGGAGCCGGCCTTAAGGGGGGGGGGGGGTACTGTAAGATTCTGGTACCTCTGGTACCCTTATTTTCCACTTTTCTTTCAAATATGCGTCCCACCTTTCTAATTAGGTGGTACGCATACACCTTTAAGACGGATGACGTCATCGCCGAGCGCAGCAGAGCGGCTATTTCAACCGCCGGCTTTCTCTCTCACATCGTTCGTTCAACCTGCCGTGTGTCCACATGCTTACAAGCTTACCTTGCTACCGGAACCTCCAGCTATTCCCTTTTACTTGGAAACAGACCGGAACCTCGCTACCGATCCCTGTATCTCGCTACTGGATCACTCCCTTACTACTGGACCCTGCTACTACTAACTTTACTAGTGATAAGTACCCCACAGGGGAATCCTCCATAACCTTACTTACACTATCTACCTCTGCACATAAAGGACTGTTACTATCTATGCATACTAAATCTATCATCTGCACTGTTACATAGATTGCTAGCTCTTGAGTCTACTACCATCTATCCTTGCACTGGGTTAGTCTATCCTGTATTTGTCATCTGCTGTCCTTACCACCTGTTACCATACTCGATTACTAACCTATCTGCATTCTACCCAATACCATCTAATACTCTCCTGAACATTTCTATCAAGTGCTTGCCATCTCTGTCACTGTTCACACCTGTCCCTTCAGCACATCATCTTCATACTGTTATATACATCCTATCACTCCAGGAACATCTTATTGAGTGTGTATATCTGTATGCTGAAGCTGACAAGCCCACAGTTATGAGTCTGGAGAGTTGGATCTGGTTATTCAACACATCTCTACATGACTACTGAGTGGAGATTCTGCAGCTGCAAATCCAGCCTACTACAAAAATGCAGGAGCGTTACAATGTTATGCTCTCTTAAATACCCCCCTCCATCCGGCTGATGTAGGAACGTACAAACCGGATGCAGACGTCATAGACCAGAAGTGGAAGTGAGGCGGTTAGGCAACCCATGCTAAATATTGATTTAGCTGACTGTAAGACAATCAATTTTATGAAGTAAGATTACAAAGAATCCTGTATTTGAAAGAAAATTATAAATATATATGAACTACTGATGATGAATGTGGAGTCATACTTAAATATTTTATTGTAATTTGAGATGGTTTGAGTGCAGTTGCAATAAATGTCAATGGACGGCGTGCTTACAAGAATTGGTGAATATATTGATTTATTTTAACAGCCTGTAGTTATTACTACTCCCTTATATCTTAGAGATACCAAGTAATTATTGAATGATCTTAAAAATGTACAAGTTGAAGAAGAAAGTTTTCTGGTCACTGCTGATGTGGCCTCACTCTACACAAACATATCGCATACAGATGGTATGGAGCCGGTCCAATATCATTTCCATAAAATTTTATTGAGGATATTTAAGGTAGGTTTACAGAGAAAGGAAGAACACGGAAAGCCAGGAATTATTGACCTAGAGAAATACATTCATAACATAACCGTATGAGTGGTTGGACATTTAACCCATATGTAATAATAAAAGGTTGTATAACAAAACTCTAGTGTGATAACATACAGTATATAAAAGAGAGTGGCTAAGGTGAAGAGGTGGGTATATATGTTGTATTTTGGAGGCCGAGAAGGTCCTACTTTTAGAGAAATCAAGTCCATGTTGGAGTTGACAATGTTGTGAGTTGAGCTGGTTTCTTGAGATAAGAGAGATTGGTTAGGGAGTAATGGATGAGAGTAGTCTGTAGGGAAGCAAATGACACAGAGTGGTATTGACATGCTTCTAAGGGGGATTCCATGTTTGACAGACCTGCTGTCAACCTTGTTTGATACATCAGTTGGTTTGGGGTAGTGATGGGGGTGTGATAGGGAAGGTGGCAGGTGGAAGGGGAGGAGAGGGGATTGGAGCTAGGGGTAGGAGGTGGTGAAGGAAATGTATGTGAAAGTGATAGGGGATAGGATTGGAATAGGCCGAAACAGGGAGGGGGGGGGCGAGAGCCTCCTACTGGACCCTGGTTACGGCCCATATTGTCATGGGAAATGGCTATGAGCTCCTCCATTTCAGCTGTTTCTCCAAAACCATTCTTTGATTGCGATGGCATGGTTTTGCCCCACAGGATTGGGATACATAGCTTAGCTGCATTTAACATGTGCATAAATAGAGATTTGAGGTAAGCGCATCTGGGTGTTGAGGTGTTATCTAAGAGGAATTGTGTGGGAGAGAATTAAAATGTGAATATAGAGACTCCTAAAATTATGGTATGTACTTCCCTCCAAAACGTTTGGATGATGGGGCAGGACCACGAGATGTGGATGAGAGAACCTGGTTCGGAGTTACATCTCCAACATAGGTTGGATACAGATGTTATGAATTTGTGAAGAGAGGTCGGGACTCTGTACCAGCACGTAAGGATCTTATAACCATTTTCCTGGGTTGAAACATTTACTGAGCCCTTAAGGATGGTTTCAAATATTTGTTCCCATTGATTATTTGTGAAGTCTAAGGACAGTTCTCGTTCCCAGAATTGACATGTCTTGTTTTTCATGTAGTGTTTGGCAGAAAGTAAAGAGTAGATGGTTGAGACTATGTGCCTTTTTGTTCTCAGAGCAAAGAGATTCTAAGGGAGTAAGTTGATTCAGTAGGGTTTTTTGGTTTAGACCCGAGAAAAGGTGTCTTATTTAAGTCCATATTTGGAACTTGTGGTCTGTAATTTGGAAGCCAGTTTTTCGCGGTTCAGGAATATAGCTCAGTGAAAGAAATGATTTGCCAGAAAATGTGGCCATGAGTTAGATAGAAATTGTTTTGACATCAGTGGCGGCTGGTGCTCAAAATTTTTTGGGGGGGGGGGGCGCAAAAAGAAAAATGTAATAGGTATTGCTTTGCGTCAAAAAACGCAGTAAAAAATTGCGTGACTTTGAAGTCATGGTACAGGCATGGCACAGGTGATGGTATAGGCATGGCATAGGTAATGGTACAGGCATGGCACAGGTGATGGTATAGGCATGGCACAGGTGATGGTACAGGCATGGCACAGGTGATGGTATAGGCATGGCATAGGTGATGGTACAGGCATGGCACAGGTGATGGTATAGGCATGGCACAGATATGGTATAGGCATGTCACAGGTCATGGTACAGGAGATGGTATATGCCCCCTTTCAATGCAGTGACCAGCGTACATGCCCCCTTTCAATGCAGAGACCAGTGTACATGCCCCCTTCAATGCAGAGTTCAGCGTGCGTGCCCCCTTCAATGCAATGAACATTGTGCTATGCCCCCTTCAATGCAATAAACACTGTGCTATGCCCCCTTCAATGCAATAAACACTGTGCTGTGCCCCCACAATGCAGAGTTCAGCGTGCATGCCCCCTTCAATGCAACTGTGCTGTGCCCCCTTCAATGCAATGAACAATGTGCTGTGCCCCCTTCAATGCAATAAACACTGTGCTGTGCCCCCTTCAATGCAATAAACACTGTGCTATGCCCCCTTCAATGCAATAAACACTGTGCTGTGCCCCCACAATGCAGAGTTCAGCGTGCATGCCCCCTTCAATGCAACTGTGCTGTGCCCCCTTCAATACAATGAACAATGTGCTGTGCCCCCTTCAATGCAATAAACACTGTGCTGTGCCCCTTCAATGCAATAAACACTGTGCTATGCCCCCTTCAATGCAATAAACACTGTGCTATGCCCCCTTCAATGCAATGAACACTGTGCTATGCCCCCTTCAATGCAATAAACACTGTGCTATGCCCCCCTCAATGCAATAAACACTGTGCTGTGCCCCCACAATGCAGAGTTCAGCGTGCATGCCCCCTTCAATGCAACTGTGCTGTGCCCCCTTCAATGCAATGAACAATGTGCTGTGCCCCCTTCAATGCAATAAACACTGTGCTGTGCCCCTTCAATGCAATAAACACTGTGCTATGCCCCCTTCAATGCAATAAACACTGTGCTATGCCCCCTTCAATGCAATAAACACTGTGCTATGCCCCCTTCAATGCAATAAACACTGTGCTATGCCCCCTTCAATGCAATAAACACTGTGCTGTGCCCCCACAATGCAGAGTTCAGCGTGCATGCCCCCTTCAATGCAACTGTGCTGTGCCCCCTTCAATGCAATGAACAATGTGCTGTGCCCCCTTCAATGCAATAAACACTGTGCTGTGCCCCCTTCAATGCAATAAACACTGTGCTATGCCCCCTTCAATGCAATGAACACTGTGCTGTGCCCCCACAATGCAGAGTTCAGCGTGCATGCCCCCTTCAATGCAACTGTGCTGTGCCCCCTTCAATGCAATGAACAATGTGCTGTGCCCCCTTCAATGCAATAAACACTGTGCTGTGCCCCAACAATGCAGAGTTCAGCGTGCATGCCCCCTTCAATGCAACACTGTGCTGTGCCCCCTTCAATGCAATAAACACTGTGCTGTGCCCCCTTCAATGCAATAAACACTGTGCTGTGCCCCCTTCAATGCAATAAACACTGTGCTGTGCCCCCTTCAATGCAATAAACACTGTGCTGTGCCCCCTTCAATGCAATAAACACTGTGCTGTGCCCCCTTCAATGCAATGAACACTGTGCTGTGCCCCCACAATGCAATGAACACTGTGCTGTGCCCCCTTCAATGCAATAAACACTGTGCCCCCTTCAATGCAATAAACACTGTGCCCCCTTCAATGCAATGAACTCTGTGCTGTGCCCCAACAATGCAGAGTTCAGCGTGCATGCCCCCTTCAATGCAACTGTGCTGTGCCCCCTTCAATGCAATGAACACTGTGCTGTGCCCCCACAATGCAGAGTTCAGCGTGCATGCCCCCTTCAATGCAACTGTGCTGTGCCCCCTTCAATGCAATAAACACTGTGCAGAGTTCAGTGTGCGTGCCCCCTTCAATGCAACTGTTCCGTGCCCCCATCAATGCAGAGTTCAGCGTGCGAGCCCCTTTCAATGCAGAGCGCCACAGCATTGTCCCCAATCACTGCAGAGCGCCACAGCATTGTCCCCAATGATTGCAGAGCGCCACAGCATTGTCCCCCAATGATTGCAGAGTGCCAGCATTGTCCCCCAATGATTGCAGAGCGCCACAGCATTGTCCCCAATGATTGCAGAGCGCCACAGCATTGTCCCCCAATGATTGCAGAGCGCCACAGCATTGTCCCCCAATGATTGCAGAGCGCCACAGCTTTGTCCCCCAATGATTGCAGAGCGCCACAGCTTTGTCCCCCAATGATTGCAGAGCGCCACAGCATTGTCCCCCAATGATTGCAGAGCGCCAGCATTGTCCCCCAATGATTGCAGAGCGCCACAGCATTGTCCCCCAATGATTGCAGAGCGCCACAGCATTGTCCCCCAATGATTGCAGAGCGCCACAGCATTGTCCCCCAATGATTGCAGAGTGCCACAGCATTGTCCCCCAATGATTGCAGAGCGCCACAGCATTGTCCCCCAATGATTGCAGAGTACCACAGCTTTGTCCCCCAATGATTGCAGAGCGCCAGCATTGTCCCCCAATGATTGCAGAGCGCCAGCATTGTCCCCCAATGATTGCAGAGCGCCAGCATTGTCCCCCAATGATTGCAGAGCGCCACAGCATTGTCCCCCAATGATTGCAGAGCACCACAGCATTGTCCCCCAATGATTGCAGAGCGCCACAGTATTGTCCCCCAATGATTGCAGAGCGCCACAGCTTTGTCCCCCAATGATTGCAGAGTGCCACAGCATTGTCCCCCAATGATTGCAGAGTGCCAGCATTGTCCCCCAATGATTGCAGAGCGCCAGCATTGTCCCCCAATGATTGCAGAGCGCCAGCATTGTCCCCCAATGATTGCAGAGTGCCAGCATTGTACCCCAATGATTGCAGAGCGCCAGCATTGTCCCCCAATGATTGCAGAGTGCCAGCATTGTCCCCCAATGATTGCAGAGCGCCACAGCATTGTCCCCCAATTATTGCAGAGCGCCAGCATTGTCCCCCAATGATTGCAGTGTGCCACAGCATTGTCCCCCAATGATTGCAGAGTGCCAGCATTGTCCCCCAATGATTGCAGAGCGCCAGCATTGTCCCCCAATGATTGCAGAGCGCCAGCATTGTCCCCCAATGATTGCAGAGTGCCAGCATTGTACCCCAATGATTGCAGAGCGCCAGCATTGTCCCCCAATGATTGCAGAGTGCCAGCATTGTACTCCAATGATTGCAGAGCGCCAGCATTGTCCCCCAATGATTGCAGAGCGCCACAGCATTGTCCCCCAATTATTGCAGAGCGCCAGCATTGTCCCCCAATGATTGCAGAGCACCAGCATTGTCCCCCAATGATTGCAGAGTGCCAGCATTGTACCCCAATGATTGCAGAGCGCCAGCATTGTCCCCCAATGATTGCAGAGCGCCACAGCATTGTCCCCCAATTATTGCAGAGTGCCAGCATTGTCCCCCAATGATTGCAGAGCGCCAGCATTGTCCCCCAATCGATGCAGAGTGCCAGCGTGCGTGCTCCCTTCAAAATTACCTGGCGGCGGCGCGGCTCAGCTTCTTCCTCCTCTTCTGCGGCAGGTCCTTCTCCCTCGTCGTCTCGGCGGCGGGAACCGGCGGGCGGGCGGCCTCTCCTCTTCTCTGAGCGGCGGTGACGGTGAGTGACTGACGCACGCACCGGCACCGCCCCCATTGCGACGTCAGCGATATCCTGGATGATGATTGGTCCAGGCTGTAGACTGGACCAATCACAGCCAGGATATCAGAAAGTGGGGGTGTCCAACCGCAAAGACTTGCGCCCAGGATACCCCCTACCCCCCCAGAAGGCAGCCAATCGGCGCCTCTTCTGGGACGTAACCCCCCCCCCCCCAGCCACCAGTTCCTTGGGTTCAGGCCGGCGAACCCAATTTTTTTTTTGAACAACTTTATTTGTTCGTTTTGTTTTTTGTTTTTTTTTTTTTCTTTTTTTTCTTCTTTTTTTTTAGGGGTAGGGGGGCGGCGCCCTGGTGCCCCCTATGCACGGGCCGCCACTGTTTGACATCCCCGGAGGGAATTTGGGGCTAGGGTGGAATGATGTCTTGGGACCTGGTGTAGAGGAGAGGGAAGATTTAATGCGCATTTCGTGAAAGCAGCATAAGGTGGGTCCTAAGAGCAAGTGATTAGCGATAGCGGGTGAAATGTGTTTTGGGGGTAGCCAGGGGGTGGTAGCTAGAGTCAATGGAGATATGAATTCTTCTGTTGTAACCTATTGTTTCATAGATGCATGGATGTTTCAATCCACTATTCTGGTGAGAAGGCAAGCTATGTAGTAATTACACAGGTCTGGTAGGCCTATGCCTCCTTTGTTTTTGGGGAGTACCAGATGTTAATATTTGATGTGCAGATGTTTGTTGCGCCAGAGAAATTTTGTACAGATGGCTTTGTATGTAGAGAAAAATGTGGGTGGTACGTGAATGGGGATTAGTTGCACGATATATAGAAGTCTAGGGAGAATGCTCATCTTTAGTATTGCAGCACTTCCAAACCAGGAAAAGGAGGGAACATCCCACTTTTGTAAATCTTATTTTATCGAAGTAAGAAACTATGTAAAATTCAGAGCATATAAGTCGGTAAGATGTGTTGGGAGTTGGATCCCTAAATATGTAATTGCTTTGGTTTTCCAGGTGAAGGGAAAATTGTTTTAACAGTGAGATACTGTGTCCTTTGACAGGGAGACATTTAGGGCGTATGATTTTTCAAAATTAATTTTGAGGTTGGAAATACGTTGGAAGAGGGTAAAATCTCTCAGTAGGTTTGGGAGGGTAGTGTGCGAATCAGAAAGGGACAGTAAGATGTCATCTGCAAAAGCTGCAACTTTGAATTAGTGTCCAGAAACCAAAATTCCTTTGACGTTTGGGTTGGTTTGGAGGTGGTTCAGGAAGGGCTCCAGGGTAAGAATATAAAGAAGCGGGGATAAAGGGCAACCATGGAGAGTGCCATTTCGAACGGAGAAGGCATTCGACAGGAAGTCATTGACTCTCACTTGTGCGGCTGGGCAGGTATAGAGGGCTAGGATCATCTTAAGCATGTTATCCCTGATTCCAAGGAATTGGAGGATTTCAGTCATGTAGTCATTCCCAGGCCACTCTGTTAAATGCCTTCTCCGCATCTAGCAAGAGGAAAAAGCCGCTTTGTTTAGAGGAGGTTAGCCAGGAGTGGAGGTTGACAGCTTTGATGGTGCTATCCCTATCTTCCTGAACCAGGGACGAAGCCCACTTAATCTGTGGAAATCAACCTCAGAACAAGTGGGTGGGGATGGTTAGACAGAACTTTGGCAAAAAATTTTGTGTCCACATTAACCACTTAAGCCCCAGCCCTATTTCGGACACTTTTTGTTTACAAGTTAAAATCAGTATTTTTTCCTAGAAAACTACTTAGAACTCCCAAACATTATATATATTTTTTTAGCAAAGACTCTGGAGAATAAAATGTTGGTCATTGCAATATTTTTTGTCACGCGGTATTTGCGCAGCGGTCTTTAAAACACCATTTTTTTGGAAAGTTTTTGAAAAATCACATTTCACTGCATTTAAAAAATACTAAACAGTAAAGTTAGCCCATTTTTTTGGTATATTGTGAAATATGATGTCACGCCGAGTAAATAGATACCCAACATGTTATGGTTTAAAATTGCGTACACCCGTGGGATGGCGACAAACTACGGTCAATAGAGATCTCAATAGGCGACGCTTTAAATTTTTTTAACGGTTACCAGTTTAGAGTTAGAGTGTAGCTCTTTTTTTTAATTATTTCTCACGCTCTGGCAATCGCGGCGATACCTCACATGTGTGGTTTGAACAGCGATTTCATTTGCGGCTCGACTTCTGTATACTTTTTTTTTCTGCGCGAGCTAATGGTGACGGGGTGGCTAAAATTTATTTTTTTTTCCTATTTATTTATTTTTTTTTTTAACTTTATTACAGGTTTTTTTTAAAAAAAAAATCTGATCACTTTTATTGCTGTCACAAGCAATGTAAACATCCCTTGTGACACCAATATGCAGTGACAGGTACTCTTTATGGAGGGATCGAGGGTCTAAAAGACCCTAGACCCCTCCACTACACTTTCATGTATGCAAAACACCGAAAACGGACGAAAACGAGTTTCTTGTAGATAGATGATGTTTGCTTTATGGCTTTTCATTAAGGCAAGTACCTGTGAACGTTTTTCAGGTATGTATAGGCCTTTAGCATTTAGGTAGAGGAGTTTCAATGTGTGAAGTGTCGGTGAAGTTTTGAAGGGCATTTTTGTTTGTAATTTGGGTTGGGATGCAACCTATTGTTAAAGAGAAGGGGGGTTGCGGGTGAAGTTTAGGCCTTTTAATTTATTTATTTATGTATTAATTTTCGGGTGGGTGTAAGTGGAGTAATGGAAGAGTGGGAGGAGGAAGAGAGAAAAAAAAGAGGGGGTGGAATGGGAGAGAGCAAGGGCAGGAAGAGGGAAGGAAATAGGTTGGTGTTATGGGAGGGATAGGGGTGTTTTTGGTAGGTGAGTGGAGTAGAACCAGGGGTGAAGATAGACCAGCTAACTTACCTGGGAAGATGGAAGGAGTCCGGTTATCATCAGCGAAGATTTAAAGAATCCACTGGGTGGGGGAGGTAGGAGGGTCGGTTGAGAACAACATAGTCCCACTGTGAAGGACTGAGGATTTTATGTCAGATGAGATGAACAAGTCACTATGAGGTATAGGGAATGACAGGTAAGATAGTAATTAACATTACTGTTACAAGAGAGTAGCTCAAAGCACATAATCTCAAAACAACCAATATACCAAAGAATTTTGCTAAGACTTTTCATAAAATTTTCACTCAAAATTCTACCTATCTATGGCTAGCTTTAGGAATGGTTCTGAGATGTCATCATAGAAAATAATAACACCAAAAAAGTCAATGTACATAAAAACTAAGCATGATATTGTCTCTTCAAAGGATATTAGCACAATATGTATTTATGTTGAGTATTGTGTATACCTTCTGTGTTGTTATTTTATATTACAAATCAAATAATAGTTGTAAGAAACCGGCTGCCTTGAAAGTCTGATCTTCCCTAACATCACTTAATAAGCTCTGCGGGTGTCTCTGTTGGTTAAGCTGTTGTTGAAGAGCATTTGTATAGCTCAAAAGTACCTTTGGAGGTCACAGTCAACCACTTTAGGACCGGAGGATTTTCCTGCTTTACGCCCAGGCCACTTTTTGCGATTGGGCACTGTGCGAATATAACTGACAATTGCGCTTTCATGCTACGCCGTACCCAAACAAAATTTACTTCCTTTTTTTCCTACAAACAGATCTTTTTTTTTTGGTGGTATTTGATCACCTCTGCGCTTTTCATTTTTTGCGATATTAATAAAAAAAAGTGACAATTTTGAAAAAATAACAATATTTTTCTACTTTGACAGTTAAAAAATATCCAATATATTCAATTTTTGTCATATATTTAGGCCAAAATGTATTTAGCTACATGTCTTTGACAAAAAAAACTCTCAATGACCGTATTTTTAACCACTTTAAAACCGGAAGATTTTACCCCATTCCTAAACAGGCCATATTTTGCGATTCGGCACTGCGTTATTTTAATGGACAATTGCGCAGTCGTGCGATGCTGTACCCAAATTAAATGTATGTCCTCTTTTTCCCCACAAATAGAGCTTTCTTTTGGTCGTATTTGATCACCTGTGTGATTTTTACTTTTTGCGCTATAAACAAAAAAAGAGCGACAATTTTGAAAAAATAACAATATTTTTCAAATTTTTTATATGAAATTCCCCCCAAAAAATGTAAACATCTAAATGTTTTAACATTTTAGGCCAATTTGTTTTCTGCTACATATGTTTGGTAAAAAAAAAAAATCGCAATAAGCGTATTTTGATTGGTTTGCGCAAAAGTTACGCAGCTAATAACTACGGGAAATGTATGTAATTTTTATTGGTTTTGTTTTAACTAGTAATGGCGGCGATCTGGCGGCAATCTGCGATTTTTTTTGCTGGACTGCGACATTTCGGCGTACAGATCGGACCTATAACTGACATTTTTGACACTTTTAGGGGTACCAGTGACATTACTACAGTAATCAGTGCTATAAATATGCACTGTTACTCTAAAAATGACACTGGCAGGGAAGGGGTTAACTTTTATTGGTGATCAAGGGGTTAATGTATGCTTGGTGCTTACTGACGTGTGTGGGGGGAGGGGACTGTGTGACACAGGCACAGATCGCAGGTTCAGCTATGCTGAATCCTGTAATCTGTGACTGTCTGTCACATAGGAGATCCGCCCACTTTGTTTACACAAGCGGCGGTGATCACCACCTCTCCTCCCCTGGCCCGACTCCCGCTGTGTCTGAATACAGCGGGAGCGAGCCTCCGGCGCCGCGCGTGCGCCGCCCACAAGGGGAGGAGTCCAGCGATGTAGACCTACGTCACTGGACGATAACGAACCACTTTGCCACAGTACGCTCCATGTGAGCGGTCGGCAAGTGGTTAAAGCAAATCTAGGATTATTCTGTTCCAGAAAACACATATACATACACTACACATTTCTCCTTGTTTATTATATTTTTGTGTTTCATTAAATATTTTTCTGCACTGGCTCAGATTAAACATTGCTTGATCAGGCCAGGCGCTTGACCTGAAACTTGGCTAAGAAGTAGCGAATTGGCAGATGCACAGATTCCTGGCTGCCTTGTCTGCTGGGACAGAGATATCCATTCTGCACTGTAGCATGTGCATGACTTTGGCCTGGTGCCAGCTGTCTCATTAAGGATAGATGGATGTGCTTCACAGACCTTCTGGTGGCAGGCAAAACTGCTGCGGACACACGAGCAAGCACCAGGTGTTGGGTTAAACACCCTGTTTGCTTAAAGCCACTATATGCTATTCTCCTGGAACACTCAGCAGTATATTACTTACTAACCTCAAGTACCTTTGCAGGTTGCCAATGCCTTTCCTTTGACCTTACTCTTATCTTTATATACAGTAGTTACAAGAAAATGGTACTAGCAAATGATATGCCCTTGGAGTCATTTTGGAAGCAGGCACAGGCTCTTAGATAACCCTATTACTACTTAGGGCAGCTTCAAATCTTGATTTTCTTGTGACAAATATCTACTTTGAGAATTCCACACAGACATCAACGTTATAAGTAATTTAGATTTGCTATTTCTATTGACCTTGTTTTCTTTTGACTTTCTACATGTGTATTTCTATTATAGTCAACAAAATGTATAATCCTGATTACCATTTGATCAGTTTCTTTTTCTGCATGCCATAGCAGATTAAATAAAAAATGGATTGAGTTTGATGAAATAACTTACATAATGTACATGGTTCCATTGTTCACAGATTTCAGATATTCAGTTTCTTAAAAATAATGTTTAACTCTTATACAGTTTGCACAGGGAAAGCAAAAGCTGATGGTAAAGGGAGTTGGTGGAGAGGCAGAAAGGAATGTGAGTATGGTGGTTGCTGGGTGAGGGAATGTAATTATTATTATTTTTTTTTAAATGTGTGTATACCCAAAACTTTTTTTTCCAGTTTTGGGTGTAATAGGGAAGGGTTTAAACCCATGAGTTTATTTTTTGTTGCTTATGCCATGGAGATGGAACAGGAATAACAATGTTTCATGGCTGCTGGACTTCCACCCCAATTTTTTTTTTTAACCACTTTAGCCCCGGAAGATTTGGCTGCTCAAAGACCAGGCCCTATTTTGCGATTCGGCACTGCGTGACTTTAACGGACAATTGCACGGTTGTGCAACGCTGTACCCAAACTAAATTGATGTTCTTTTTTTCCCACAAACAGAGCTTTCTTTTGGTGGTATTTGATCACCTGTGCGATTTTTATTTTTTGCGCTATAAACAAAAAAAGAGCGACAATTTTGAAAAAATAACAATATTTTTCACATTTTTTTTATATGAAATTCTAAAAAAAAAAAATGTAAAAAAATCTAAATTTTTTAACATTTTAGGCCAATTTGTTTTTTGCTACATATGTTTGGTAAAAAAAATTGCAATAAGCGTATTTTGATTGGTTTGCGCAAAAGTTATTGCGTTTAATAACTAATCTGGGGACTCATTAACA
This sequence comes from Pelophylax lessonae, assembly GCF_965119305.1. Taxonomy (NCBI): domain Eukaryota; kingdom Metazoa; phylum Chordata; class Amphibia; order Anura; family Ranidae; genus Pelophylax; species Pelophylax lessonae. The sequence continues at coordinate 293,401,485 of NC_138771.1, read as the reverse complement.
TGGGGACGTATTCATCACCATGGATACCACAAATTGAATAATTGAACAGTAATATCTATTTTTGTTAGAATTTACCTTCTACTTGGGAGGAAAAAAAAATATATATAATATCCCCCCCTTTGGGGCATCAATGCAAATCATGGTAGGCAACAAAACTACCTGACATTGAGGATTCCTTCTTGGTTACCGTAATACCACCTTTAACCTCTTGACTTCATCGCGTCATTAGGGTTTGATCCACCTTGGTATCACCGCCATTGGCGATTTTTTGAAATGTGCCCGCTTTGAGCGATCTGTTTGAGTCAGAGGGATGAAGTGACCACTGAAAAATAGGAGGGTAGTTCGTATCTAACAACCAGGATCCCCTGACAGGGATTTCAGGATCCTCAATACTGTGACTTGGGGATAAAATGGTGTTAGAATCTCTGTCTCCTATGCATCCATTCAGTGTGTCCATCTGATCCCTTGCTATTTGGGCATTTAAGGATTTTGTGGCCTTTGGCTGGCCACAAGATTTGTTCCTAAGGAGGAATTATTTTATTTCTGGGCTGCAGTGCCCTGAGTGAACCAAGTGATCATCCGATCCAACTTGGCATCTACTCTGCTGAAAAACATTTTCAGAATAGAATTATTGGCTCCGCCTCCTGCGGTGCCTCTGTCTCTCGGGTACAGACAGATGGGACAGATCCCTATCAGAACCATTTGCTCGGTTCTGGCGCGGGTCTGGGCCTTAACCGCTTGCCGACTGCTCACAGTATATTTACTGCGGCAGTCAGCCCCTCACAGGCAGAGTGACGTAGGTCTACGTCGCTCGCCTGTGAGGCTCTGGGGAGCGAGCGCACGCCCGCGGAGGCGCGCTCCCACTCCCGCGCGGTCACGGACCCCCCCGCGCGTGTGACCAGCGGACCCGATGTCCGCCGGTCACTCGGCGATTGGCGGGGGAGAGGGAGAATGTCAGGCAGCTTGTGTAAACAAGCCACCTGTCATTCTCCTTGGTGTAAAGACACTGATCACACGGATCTACTATGTAGATCCGTTGATCAGTGTCCTTACAGCTCAAGCCACAGCCAATCACAGTAGAAAGCACGCCCCTAGGGACACACACAGCCCCTCCCTCCCAAATAAAGTTAACCCCTTTACTACCAGTGTATTTTTACAGTAACAGTGCATATGTATAGCACTGATTACTGTAGAAATGTTACTGGTAACCCCAAAAGTGTCAAAAATGTCAGTCAAGGGTCCGATCTGTCCGCCCCAATGTCGCAGTACCGCAAAAAAAAAAATCACAGATCGCCACCATTACACGTTAAAAAAAAAAACAACAAAAATGACAAAAATCTTTCCCTTTGTTAGTAAACGCGATAACTTTTGCGCAAACCAATCAAAATACGCTTTTTGCGATTTTTTTTACCAAACATAGGTAGCATAAAACAAATTGGCCGAAAATGTTAAAAAATTTTGATTTTTACATTTTTTTTTGGGGAATTTCATATAAAAAAATGTGAAAAATATTGTTGTTTTTGCAAAAATGTACGCTCTTTTTTTGTTTATAGCGCAAAAAGTAAAAATCGCACAGGTGATCAAATACCACCAAAAGAAAGCTCTGTTTGTGGGAAAAAAAGGACGTCAAAATCGTTTAGGTACAGCGTTGCACGACCGCGCAATGGTCCGTTAAACTCACGCAGTGCCGAATCGCAAAATACCCCCTGGTCGTTAAGCAGGAAAATCCTCCGGGGCTTAAGTGGTTAATGTCTCTTCATCTTCCCGAGGATTTTGGGGAGCCCTAAGAAGGGGCAAATCCCTATTTATTTGTGGGGTCCCCCCCTTGTTGAGGATATTGGGCATAGCGAGGATTTCCATCCTCAAGGGTGAATTGGGCTCTTTGGGGATACTCCCTAGAGATTCTTTTAAACCTTGGGCCCTGTCCCCTTGGAAGGAAATCCTAAAATGGCCTCTGTTCCCCCCTCCTTATTGGTGGGGTGTCCGGTGTCCTCCTTGAGGTATCCGGTATAAAATCTTGCTCCTTTTATTTATTTATATATTTTTTTTTGTGTTAAGGTTGAGGAGAAAGGTGTGTTTTTGCCACAATTTTGGTGACAGGCTCACGCCTTCCTTTGTATTCACCGGTCTGTTGGATGGAGTACAAATTGTCGCTCTCTTTTGCCAACCATTCCAGTGAACACCCCAATTTGTATTCCCTGGCCAAACTTATTTTTATGTACCTGGGCAATGCCTCAAAGCACAGGGTTTTAAATTCTGGATGGTTGCACTTTTGAGTACAACCAAAAATTAAATGGGGTTTGGTGCTGTGTACATTTTAAATTATGGATAGAAGCTCTAGCAGTGTAAGGGTTTTTGTATGGGCTGACTTTTAAATTACATCCTTGAGGCACAACACAGATAGGCTGTTTTCATAGGCCTCAAGATAATCAGTAATGTCTAAGGACCCTTTCTTAACAAAAATCGGGACAGTACTCTTTTTAAACATTTATAATTCTGGAGGTGTATGGTATCTTGTCAGATGTGTGCTAGTCTTTTTGCGGTGACCTGATATGACTCATACCTAGTTATGCATGGCTGCCCAATTTCTGCCCTCCTATATTAGGAATATGGCTGGGGTAGGACGTGGACTCTTTGCCTGACTCCCCCCCCCCCCTTGTCTGGGTCATAACCATCAGACTGGGAGTCATATCAGGGTCTAATTAATTACTTAATTTTATTTATAATGCAGGACTGATAAGCAGTATCCTTTTGTATGGACACCATAACCTTTTGGAATTCTCCTATTTATTTATTGATGAGTTCCTGTCCTTACTGGAACTGTTACATTTTTATTTTTATTATTATTATTTTTTTTTAATTTTCCACTGCTGGTTACTCGGCAAATTAATTTTCAACTGCTGGTTACTCGGCAACTTCCGCTAAAAAAACATTTTCCCTTGCTCAAAACTTCATACTTATTGCATTAATCGTTTACATTGCTCTTTCAAATGGTTGCTTATATTACAGCTTTCTGAATAAAACTTCTGCCACAGTTCTACTTTTTTCTGCAGTTTCACGCTACATTCTCTTAACTTGTGTCCCAATAGAGGTCACTTTCACCTGATCAAGGAGGTTCCTTATCTCACTTCTTATTATTTGGAGTGGAGATTAGAACTTTACTAAATTCCTTTTTGCTGAGCCTTATGGTGCAGTTCCTCACAGAGATACAGTAAGATTGGCCATGATTCTAAAAGTATGTGATCACGCTTCCTGACGTCTTTGGTGTTAGAGAAGCTTTTGGTGAGTTCATACATCAGGTTTTCCTCTACCCATGTCAGATGCCCCTATTTGGCCCGACTTTTTCTGAGGATTTTGGTATGACTCCAACCAGCCTTTACATATTCCACCATTTCAGACTCAGAGAGGTGTTTCTACATATTCTAGATCTGTGCCAAATCTACTGGGGCTGTGGGATTGACATCTTGCCAGAGTTGGCAGCGTGAACTTTACCTTCTGTAGACATTTTAGGGCATTACTATCAATATTCACAGTTAAATAAATAATAAAAAAGAAAATTATTAAAAAAAAATTAGCTTTTTTTTGCAAAGTTATTAATTATGTCACCATGATCAAAATTATGATTGGCATATGTAAGAAATTAATGATATCTCAGCAGTGCCTCCATTTAATATGTTGTGCATTTTATACGTTCGAGAATATTATTCTGATTATTTTAATTTATTACTAAAAGGCGATGTCTGAACTATCAATAGAATTATGACGCAGTGCCTCCAGCCGATTACGGCAAATAATTTAATAACTAAGAAAAACCCAATAATTTTTGTTCAGACACTCCATAGTATACCACAGCAATTTTCCTGAGTTCTTTTTGATCGATTAATTTCTTTTTAAAAGCATATACCAATCTTAGTGAAACAGTCTACAGTAGGGAATATATATATATATAAGAATATTTATTCGCAAGACATCTTTTCACCATAAATGATCAGACTTGAGTGACATAAAGAGATAACCTTACATAAAATCCAAACTTAAAACGATAAATGCAATGTGATATTAGCTAGACGATGAAAGTAAAATAAAGCAAGATTACGTTTTTCCCAGATGTAGTATGAACCATAAATGAATGTTCTATATAAATCAGACCACAATTGTCTGCGCAATGCACAGTCTGATAGTCACTTCACTGCAGATGAAGCGAGAATAGGACTATGCAAAACGTGAGACTAATATGCCAATATGCGCTAAATCTAATATTAATAAAAATGTTACAAAAACAAAAATCATCTCTTTAGAGAAAAATATACATATGGTTTATACGGCTGGGATTGTACTCTCGTTATTGTTAAATATGCAATGTAAAACATTTAAGGAAGTACATAAACAATATAGAATAATCAATTAATTAGCAAGGAATATTTACCATATTTAAATGGTGGCTAACTTAAAATGGTCGTTACCAGAGTCCTTAAGATGGCTGCATTTCCAAGATGGTGGCCAATTAGGGAGGAGTTTCATTGGCGTCCCTCCAAGTTTCAGGTACATGGTGGAGCAAGATGGAGTCTGTATAGATGAGTCTATGCATAGCTGTAGTAGCGTGTGTGTTGTATGTGTAATGTAATGTGTCGTGATGTCTGATGTGTTGTGTTGTGTATCCTATTACATCTGGGGTTCCTTTTTATATTGTGTTGAACAAAAGGGCAGTAAAAATTATCATAAGCCAAACCCAGTGGGAGGAACATTATCCCCATTGGTTGGGATTACTTAACCATTAACTGACGAGGTCATTGGGCGACACCTCTACTAGTTAACCAAGATATGGGATATTAAAACTGTATATTTTCTCCGTTTAAGACTATCATAACTAACAACATAATTTCCATGCTCTCATCCTCTATACGTGTCCATCTAATATCCACCATGAAGTAAAGATTGGACCTGGTAACTGGACCTGGTAATACCATTGAATTAATAATATTACTAATACAATATATATATATTGATTGGAAATGACTGATTTACCCATATACTTTACATTTAGTAGCAGTAGGAATGATATAGATACATGGACAGTTCTATATATATATTGCTACACAACAACTTGTATATGTAAACTTTTCTACACATGGGTTGTTTCCAATCAGAGTATTATCCATTAAGGGATTATTATGTTAACCACAATACAGTCATGATTTGGGACTGGATTATAAAATATGGAAGAAATTCGGACCATTTTGACATTACTATATAATAGATATACTGTACTTCTCAGTAGAAGATTGTCATAACATTATCAGTTTCACAACCCCCTTTTGTATATGATGGGGCAAGGATGTTGTATAAGCTTATGATTATATGAATTTCATTTGAAGATATAGTTCTCATCAGTCTGTCTCTTTAATACCATTTAATTTTCAATGGACAATTGTCTGTATGACACAATCTTTACCACCATGTAAGTGTAGGTTAATGAATTACAAATTCTAGTCTTTGTCAAGGCTGATTTCCATTTGTTTGTCTTCTCATGATTGAGACAATAGTTGATCTGCTGGTGGATGGTTGAACACAGGTGTTATCCTGAATTTGAGTTTTGGCCCATTGTGTGATAAAAACGTCTCATGGCCAGCACATAAAGTTTTATGATCCCTCTGGCTTTTCTTGTTTCATGACCAGGGGAAGAATGTCTTATGTAAACCTTCCCCCCTAAAGGCCATTCCATCTGTGATAAGCAATTTGGTTGCCTGCCTTTCCCGAGCATTGTATTCAAAGTTCGTCAAACACAATTACCTTTTGGGGGTAGATGACATAGCTTCTCATCTCAAAGTACATGTAAATAAAACCATTTCAACAATGGACGCAATGTGTGTTTCAAACTGAAAGGGTTTTGACTCAATCTGTAACAAGGTCAATTGAGGCCTCAAAGTTCACAATTCTTGACCTGTAATAATAAAAATGTATTTCTATTTCGTACTGAAAGTCTAACAATATGTGGGCCTGACCTATGTATGAGTTAACCACTAGGCATAGGGGGGATGAGGGCACTTTAAAACACATTTTTTTTTTTTATTACTGTTTTTATTTTTACACTGTTGCATCAATTTTTTTTAATCACTTTTAATGCTATAGCAAAAAATGTAAACATCCTTTGCGATAATACAGCATAACAGGTCCTTTTTCTGGAGAGATGTGGAGTCTATAAGAGATCTCATGAGCTTGGGACTTTTGCACCTTATGGTTTAAACATAGATTGGGACACAGACTGTTTTATAGATCAGGGGTCGGGCTTGAGCTCATGATTGTGTAGATGAATTTTGCTGCATGTTAGCACCAACCAGGTGGCGGTCCTCAGGATCACCCCACCAGGAGATGAGCAAGCCAGGGTCCAATAGCAGATATAGCAGGTAGGGATCAAGCAGACGCATATTCAAGGAATAGCCAAGGTTGGTAACGAGTAGTTGCAGGTTGGGATAAGCAGAAGTGAAGTCGAGGAACAAAGCCAAATGTCGATAACGTATGGTAGCGAATATATGGAGGGCAGCAGAAGAGACAAGTGAGATATTGGCTGGGAAGGCACAATATTCTGGCAACCAGGAAGTGCAGAGACATGGCTTAAATCAGAAAGTTCATGGGAGGAGCAACAGGGTTCAAGGTTCAAGGCAATTAAGATTCATGGCAGGATCATTCAAGGATTTGTCCAGGAAACTGCCCAGCATTCCAGGTGGCTCAGCAAGCACAGTCATTGCCAGACACTGTGGAGGTCCCAGGTTCAAGCCTGGGTCCTGACAACAGTAAATATTTCAGAAGGCTATGATAACCTAGCTCTCAGTTTTTGGTCAATGCCCTGAATGGGTTGTGTGAATGGGCTACAATAAGATGGCATAGTGCCGATCCTAGAGGTCCCTCTGAAGATGTACCTGTAGTGCTGACGTCATGCTGCTGTACACATATGCCAAGCAGTGGCTTTTATTGGGAGTGCAGTGATTTACACTTTTGCTGTTATGTTCCATGTGGACTAATAAAGTACTGCACCATAGATTTATGATCTATAGACTCGTGTGTTGAGGTTTTTTCTCTGTCTTAGTGTGGATTACAAAAAGTAAAGGTCCGGCACCGACATGGCTTGAAAAAAAACAATGCAGACTTTATTCTTTATCCATCAAGACATAAAAGAATCCATTGTGTTAAAAGGGTTGCGCACAGATCAGGGGGAGACAATGGACTAGGTGGTGGTGAGCCGGAGCATGATGCATGCAGGCAAGCCACCTGATGGCCGGTGTGGGATGTGATTAACCCCACACCGAGGAGCCTGGTTCAATTCAAAGATGGAATGTTGAAGTCCACAGATGATGCCCAAAAAAGCACTGGACAGCAGGGATGACTGAGATCTCGATGACCAACACAGATGGATGGGAGGCTGAAAGGCAGGGGTGTAAACCGCCAGAGAAGTCGATCCTCAAGCCATAGCTGCGGTGTATCCTCACACACACTGTGCAGTCCTGTGTAGACCTTGTTCAAGGGATAGCAGTGGGTAGGCGTATGCGTTTCAGGGTCCTGCCCCTTTTTCAATGATACCACTGCAGGTACAGATCAGGCTTATAAGCCATTAGGGGAAAAAAAGGAGATCCCGTTTTAATTACTTAATATGTAACAGCTGCATGGACCAATTTATTAGGATCAATCTTATCAGAGGGGCTAAGCGTAACTGCTTCACAAGAATTGGGCAATAAATAAATAAATAAAAAATCAAATCATTGAAAAATAAAAATAAAAGTTCAAAAGAGAGAAAAAAAATGTTAAAAACATCCATGTGGGATACACAAACAAGCAGCCACCACCAACCAACACAAAGTTCAATGTGACACATTTGGAATGGATTGTTTCATCATATAGACATGGTGGTAGTGTCATTTATGTTTGCATGGATTACATAATGAACTTTATTTTTATATATTTCTAGATATTTTACTGACTTTTTCTTTGTATTTGATCACTATATATAGTTTATACAATCGTTTTGGTGCTGCACATTTTTTTTTTACAATGAAACAGGGTAACATTGTCTTATAATACCCACAACATAGGATAATGTCAGGGGTATCAAAGTGTGTTTGAAAAAATTTGCAGTGCAGGACCTGTATAGGAACACAAACAAATCTAGCCCACAGGACTTTGATTAATTCACAGCTCACCTCCCTTTCTCTGGCTTTGCTGAAGTCACACTGGGAACTCAAGGAAAAGGATGTCATGGTTGATGATGTCCTGTCAGCTAAGCGGTAGGCAAGGCCCCTGGTCCTGATGGCTTTAGTTCACTATACTACAAAAAGTTTGCGTCTTTGTTGGCTACTCCTTTGATGCGCTACTTTAATGCTATCCAAAAGGGGGGTCCCATAGTCCTTGATTCCAATAGAGCATAAGTAATTCTCATATTGAAGCCTCATAAAGATCTGAGTGATGTGGCCAAATTATAAAAAAGAGGTTTGTTCCCTTGGTGGTGGGACTTTTCAGGCACTCAATAAATTTGCAAAGTATATATACAAAAATGATTTTATTAGAAGCATAATACATAGATTAAAAGAAGGCAAACAGTATAAATTACATTACACATGATGCAGATGATAATTGTAGCAGGAGAAAACCCAACGCGTTTCGAAGTAAACATTTCTTCTTCAGGGATAAGTCTGACTTTATAGCATTTTTTCTATAGCAAATAACAAACTCATGATTAGTATATATTTAAGCAGTGAACAGACTGTTGTACAAAGGCAAAGGCAGATACATCATATTCATCAATTTTGACCATTTATACACTTACATCAACTGGGTTTATGTGACGTTCACACTGTTTGCAATGTATTAAAAACAACCGAACTGTGAGAGCCTGTATGATGTGTCAAGGTGAAAGCATACATCTGTATAGGATTAGTATCCCAGCAAATCAACTGAGGTGCGTGTTCCCCAGCAAGGGCCTGTTGGACAACTGAAGTCCAATGGGTTGGGAGCCCTAATAGAAAGAAAATTTAATCCAGGAGGTCACACTTAACCACTTAAGCCCCGGAAGATTTTACCCCATTCCTGACCAGGGCCTATTTTGCGATTCGGCACTGCGTGACTTTAACGGACAATTGCGCAGTCGTGCAATGTTGTACTTAAACGAATTTGGCGTCCTTTTTTTCCTACAAACAGAGCTTTCTTTTGGTGGTATTTGATCACCTGTGCGATTTTTTGATCATGCGCTATAAAAAAAAAAAGAGCGTCAATTTTGCAAAAATAACAATATTTTTCACATCTTTTTATATGAAATTCCCCCCAAAAAAATTTAAAAATCTAAATTTTTTAACATTTTCGGCCAATTTGTTTTATGCTACATATGTTTGGTAAAAAAAAAATCACAATAAGCGTATTTTGATTGGTTTGCGCAAAAGTTATCGCGTTTACTAACAAAGGGAAAGATTTTTGTCATTTTTTGTTGTTTTTTATTTTTTAAACGCGTAATGGCGGCAATCTTCGATTTTTTTTGCGGTACTGCAACATTGCGGTGTACAGATCGGAGCCTTGACTGACATTTTTGACACTTTTTTTCTACACTAATCAGTGCTTTAAATATGCACTGTTACTGTAAAATTACACTGACAGTGAAGGGGTTAACTTTTTGTGAGAGGAAGGGGCTATGTGTGTCCCTAGGGGTGTGATTCTAACTGTGATTAGCTGTGGCTTGAGGTGTATGAACAGTGTGATCAACGGTTCTACATAGTAGAACCGTATGATCATCATTCATACACCGGGGAGAATGACAGGCGGCTTGTTTACATTAGCCACCTGCCTTTCTCCCTCTCCACCGACGATCGCGAGTTACTGGCGGACGATCGGGTCCGCCGGTCACACGCGCGAGGGGGGTCCGTGACCGCGCGGGAGCGCGCCTCCGGCAGCGCGCGCTCGCTCCTGAGACCCTCACAGGCTAGCGACGTAGACCTACGTCGTTCTGCCTGTGAGGGGCTGACTGCCGCAGTAAATATACTGTGAGCAGTCGGCAAGTGGTTAAAAGAAACCAAAAAGGGAAAAGTGTAAAGAATCCAATACACTTCAATAGGTCACACTTTTAATGTATGGGGTTATAGGTTATTGTAAAAAAAAAAAAAAAAAATATATATATATATATATATATATATATATATATATATACACACACACACACACACATATACTATGAATATATAAAAGTTATAAACAATAAACATATGAATAAATAGGAAAGTGTGAAATTAGTCTTTGGATGTGAGAAAAACAACCAAAATGCCACACAGGAGTCCCAGTATTGAGCAGTTAGTAACACATACCCAAAATGATAAAAGTTGAAAAAGAAAAAATATATTGGGAAAAAAAAAAAAAATATATATATATATATATATATATATATATATATATATATATATATATATATATATATATATATATATATATATATATATATATATATATATATACATATACACACACAGATGTGAAGCAAGACCTGCTGTAATATTGACACCAATAGAAAGAGGAAAAAGGAGAGAGACCGACATCTACACAGGTAGATACCATGAAGCCAATGAATCACACTGCAAGAGTTTAAGTGTGAAGAGTAATAAAGTAATCTCATCAGTGGGTTTACCTTATAGCTTGTAGGACAATCGTGCTGACATGACCTTGGCTCACGGCAGGCAGTGCACTAATGCCGGCCGCTGGGACGCCGGTCAAATTATAGGTCGATCTCTTTATTTAACAATTTACATTAGTCTGATACGGAAGCGGGATGGCAGATAAAGCTGTTGTCTTATATAACTTTCTTTGATCACTGTGTGGAGGTGGAGGACTTAAATACGGAGGGCTGTAAAAACTTTATGTGAGTCAGGAGCCGGTGAAATATATGGTCTTAAAGCCACTCATTTCAATCTATAAATACAGCTCATAGATGGTTGATGGGAGCCATTTACCTGATGTTCAGTGATGAGTTCTGGATAAACCTATGTCACATGCCTATATGACAACTCTATAATTTAAAGCCCCGTACACACGTACCGATCGTCGTCATACAAACGTTCGTCTTTTCTCCCCGGGATGTCGATGTCTGTTGAAAAGTGCAAAGACAGCACAAGAATTTTGTCCGCAGACTTCAGCTGACTGCAGAAGTGATGTCATGTAATGGTTAACTTTCCCTGTGTTTTTTCTTTTCTGAGCATGCCCAGTCTTGCAAATCTGCGGTCTGTCGGCTGATTTCTGTACTGACAGGCGAACAATCGTCCGTTCTGGTGTCGGCATACAAAAATTTTTATGTTTGCAAGAAAGACTCTTGTCCGCAGAATGTGCGCAGACAGCTGTCGGAGGCACCATACTAACAAGCGTACAATCGGCAGATCTTTCGTCCGCCGACGTTTGTATGACGACGATCGGTACGTGTGTACGGGCCTTTAGAGTCTGACTTTTCTGGAAAGGAGACTTGATGGAAACACTGTGGTGTTGTGTGCATTTTTCAACGCACTGAAGCTGGTGTGGGGCTTTCATCTGTCCTTTTAACACTCATCATATGGACTTTATATGTTATGTTTTTTCAATATTCAGTATATGATTTTTTGGATGTTATCTAGTACATCTGATTAGCACTGCATACCAGGACTTTTAATGATCACATCACAAGCAAGAGAGTGCAACATTTTTGAGTCATGCAGGACCCCTTCTTTAGGCATGTTATCACATGCCTGACGAAGGGGTCCTGTGTGACTCCGAAACATTGCAATATCTTGCTTGTGATTCGATCATGCTTTGATAAAAAAAACCTTTTAGACTGAAGGGTTTCCTTGTTTTTTTTCTGATATCTGGGTATAGATTTTACTCCACTGTTTAGTACTATAGTGGTTTCACTTGGTTGACCACTTGACAATAATTTGTAGGTTCTCATACCTCCTTATGGACTGTGCATCAGTTTATAGTGAAACCCTTATCTTCCATCTATTATTGTCACCAATTTTCTTTATTGTGTACTGCCTATGTTGACAGTTCTATTTTGTACTCATTTGTCCTACTCAACAGTGTATTTTCTTGTTATTTAAAATCTTAATAAAAAGATTGACACAGAAAAAATTCACAGTGGATATAGAAGAGCATTTTCATACAAGGAACATTACTAGAAAGTTTCTAAAACATTGGCAGATGCTGGCAGATGCAGAAGAATTTTTCCAGGTATTTCCTTTACTTATGATTGGACTAAAGATTTAATACATCTTTAAAGTTTTCAAATTAAAAAGTGTATGCTGATTATAAAGCACAATTATGAAAACATCCGTTTTTTTTTAATAACTTCAAGGAGTTTATTAAAAATTAAAAAAAGAAAAAATATCAGCTGGGGCAGTACTGAAATGGTTCTAAGATATCCAACTGTGTTTATAACTTTATAAATAAGAATCTTTCTACTTCATTGATAACTAATTCTTTTCAGCATTTTCTAAAGTACTACTAACATGTTTGTGTTTTTTCATGTGAGAGCACAGTTATGTTAATTTTTAAAATTTTAATTACAGCATCTGTGATTTTGTATACAGTAAAACCTGATCTGCATGTGGTAGTAAAGACCTACTATACTGGATTTATATAGCATCAATGGTTTTCTCAGCACTTTACAACATGAGGGTAGACAGTACAGCTACAATACTGTTTAATATAAGATGAATCAACGGGCCCTGTTTGTTAGAGCTCACAATCAAAATTATGAAATAAGATCATGCAAACAAATAGTGACCATAGTTAAAAGTGCTGTATTTGAGGTGGCCCTCTCTATTCCACGAGATAGCATTATTTACATGGTACAAAACATTAACTTTGGCTGCTATTAAAAAAAAAAAAAAAAAATCACAGCTAATTTCTGTAGGATATAATAGAGACTCTCTCATGCTGGAGCACACTGTTCATAATAAAAGACTATAGAAAGTTAGTTAATGATTCATGATAGCTCTCATAGCCCAGAGTATTTTGTAGCTTAATCAACATGCCCTAGATGTATTTCAATCTCATATCACACGACAGGTTATGAATATTTGGCAATTACTACAGTGTTGAATTAAATTGGTATCATGTATTCAATACAGTGTGTCCAATATAGAAGAGATGATCTATGAATCTAATTTAATAGTTGTGTGTGTGCTGCTTCCTGCAAATGGAACCATTCCTCTGTAGAAAATATTAAAAGAAAAAAGGTGTAACTGGAAGGAGACAACACTTTTTTAGCAGGTAATGTTTGTTTGTGTGTTGTATTGTATGTGTTTTGGTAATCAGCATTTCCTAGATGTAGGTACCAGGATAGATTTAGCATGGGAGCTCAAGTTTCTGTGGACTAGACATGGGCAGACTGACCACTGGGTGCTTCGAGTCTAGACACAGAACACATTGATCTCCCACCCAAAGGTGCCTGCATAGTCCTGGTGCCAAAATTAGCAATCAGAGCTGATGGCATGCAACATCAATATTCTCATTTCACAGGTAAGTAATCGCTGATCTCACTTACCACTAAAGTAAGAGGACCCCCTTTAAGCCATGGCCATGCATTTTAAACTCCTACATAGTTTGCAGGTCTCAACTTTTTCCTCTTCTATCTTGTGTGGTTCACAATCCCAGCAACAGCCATTACACCAGGCTACTAGAACTGTGTTTCCAATTATGAGTCTTTCGCCTAAAGAAATAATTATATTATTGTTAGCCATTGGCCATTCAAATAAGAATTTAATTCAGAAATGAATGGTGCATCATTGTCTCCTTTAACAAGATTTATATTTTTTAAAAAGTAGTGAAGTGTTGTGACCTATAACAATCAGATATCAGCTTTTATCACTCATAGTAGCTAGCACAATAAAATATTATTTTAGATTGGGCGCTATGTGCAACTACATTTTTTGTCTTGTTCTTTGCATGTTTAAATTAATGCACTAATGTTTTTAAAATCTCACATGCTGAATCATTAGTCTAAAAATGAATGCAAATGCTTTCAACTGGCCACTTCGTGGGAGTGCTGTAAAACTAGAGAACATGTGATTGTAGTACTAATAATAAAAGGGAGATGGCTCCTCCTGATTTCCTGACATTGACAGTGTTGATAGGGGAATCAAGCAATTTTATTTCCAGCAACCCTTGCTTGCAAGAAAGAAAATTGCACAATCTATGGCTGGCTTAAAAGACAGGGTTAATTATGGTAGACATAGCTTCCCAGATGTCTCAAACAAAAAGAATTACTAGAAATTACAGTGCTGAGTTTCCAAGAAAAAAGCATCTAGAAAAGGTAAGCAGCAATTTTTAATAGATTTTTAAATAATGCAATGTAAATAGGGACATTAACAAATATGAAGTAGGTGTTATCCCAATTTGGCTGCCAAAGTGGAAATTTACTTTAAAACCTAAGTTTAGATAAAACCTAAAAGAACAAAAAACAAAATCCGCACAAATAACGGTACTAAAATTTAATCTGAAGTGTCCTTTGTGCTGGTTTCGGTTCTTATAATTGACATCCTCTGTCCTCTGCCCCCTTGCCATACACCACAACCATAATCTTTTATTGCTGTGGGGCCGAGGGACCTGTCACAGGTACTTATCAAGAGTGCAGATTATGCTCGCCCTTTCTGCTTCCCTCCCAACGAACACCTTTCATTCCTCCATCCATTCTCCATGTATAGAATGTTTTTTTTTTATTCATAGAAGCTATAGTACAGCTTCTATGAATAGAGGGGGGTGCAAAAAGTGTGGACATAGTCAGCACTCTTGATGAGTTCCTGGGACATGTCCCTTGGCTCTAATGACCCTCATAACTCCAGCATATCACAGCTGCTGGGCATGAGAGGAGGGCAGAGGACTAGAAGTTTAACTGTGACAGTGAACACCAGCACAAGGGACACTGGAGAAGGTAAACACCATCCCTTGTGTTTAAAAAAAAAAAAGAAGGTTTTATCGAAACTAAGGCTTAAAATTATGCTGATAATAAAATAGCAATGTTCCTTGCCCAATGTCTCCTTTCCTCTCCACTGTGTCACAAAGACTCTGTTCTAATCTCAAGATGCCACCCTACTTCCAGGTTTGACATCCAACCTCATATGCCTTCTTCTGAGCACAGTCAGTCATGGCCACACCTGCTGTAATCCTCTTGACTAAAAGATGTGTTGATACAACAGTCCCAGCCCTAGGAGGCAGCATTAAATGCTGGAATTTAAAGTCCCATAGTGATGGCACACCACTCAGGTGTGTGACATGTGTGCTGTTGTACTCTGCCCATTGGCTCATGCTGGATAGGAGACTGTAAAGACTGTAGAGGTCATATGCACTGATGAAGAGGGTAAAAAAAGAAAAGATGTTAAGGGAATCTTAATATTTATTTTTTAGGAACTTGAAATTGGGTCTTAAAAAGGAAATTGTCCAGAAAAATGATGGAGCTACTGTTTCTGACTTATTTTTTTTTCAATCAATAATTTTTATTGAATTTCAAATACAGATGAAAAACAGAAAATCACATTAACATAATGTGATATGAGAAAATAACCACAAGGTAGAACATTATCCAAAAGTGGATGTTACAGTGTCAAACAATAGTATAAGCTTCGTACAAGTGCTTTGGCATCATGCATGTAAAGGTTAACATAGTTTATTCTGATGATGGGAGGAGAAGAGAGGCGTCGAACCACCCCGACTCAGAATCCCTAGGGGAACAATGTCACCAAGCCACGGGTCGTCGACACCCCCCCATCATCCCCAGGATCAGAATGAGTAGAACTAAGCTAAATAAAAGGTTACATTATAAGCTTCTAGTATCAGGTGTTAAATAGGATCACTCCGACCAAGCTTTTTGAAATTTGTGATGGGTTAAAGCGTTGAAGGATAAAGCTTTTTCTAGTTTATAGTTCTCATTAACCAGGGTAATTGCCTCAGAAAGATTTGGGGTGTCGGTGGTTTTCCACTTACGTAGTATTAAAGTTCTAGCAGCCGAAAGGAGATGTACAATCATTTGTCTATATGTCAGTGGGTATAGTTCAATGTTTAGATTCAATAATGCTAACTCTGGTTTGGGAGGAGTTAAGATTCCAGTGATGGAAGCCATACATTGGAAAATTGCTTTCCAAAAGCTTGTAAGGGAGGGGCACTCCCAGAGGACGTGCTGTAAGGTACCCACTCTACCACATTCTCTCCAGCACAGTGGTCAAAGGGAGGGATTCATCTTAGATAACCTATAGGGAGTGAAATACCACCTATTTACAATCTTTGTCATAATTTCCCAATGGTTTGTACAATGTAATAGTTTGTGGGTCGAGTTGATCGCTATTTGCCATTGCTTTAGGGTGAAAGAGTGATAAGCGTTTTCTCCCATTTCAGCATATGTGGGGATTTAGTTCTGAGGGAATCAAATGTAAGGCAGGAGTAAAAGTTAGGGGCGGTACCATGGAGATGAAATTCCATGTTTGGGAATTAGTTAGTAGTTCTGATAGTGGATGTTTGGCTAGAGTGAAAATTATCTTAGAGATGGTGAGTGACAGGTCATGAGGAAGGGAGAATTTCTGGATAATTTCTTATTTTTCTTTAAGCCTACAATTACTGTAGAGTTGTGTTATGAGTGGTAGACCGTGATCCCCTAACTTAGTGACATTAAGCTTTTTAACCACTTGCCGCCCACCCACCGTCAAATGACGGCGGGACGGTGCGCCCATTCAAGCAGGGCAGGCGCGCGATCGTGTGCGTGCCGCCCTGCACTGCCGGTGTCGGTGTGTCCCCGGGACAGAGCCCGTCACCGGCAGGGGGGAAACAGCCAATGGGCGTGGCTGTTTCCCACGTGATCGGCTGTGTTCTAATGACACAGTCGATCACAATAGAGGAGCCCGGAAGAAGACCGCGCATGTGCGATCGGGAGCGCGCAGCGCGGTCATGTCGGTGGCTCTGTGTTCCCTAGGAACACAGCTAGTCACCGGCAGTAGTAAACAGTCACTGACAGTGACTGTTTACTATGTGATCGGCTGTGAATCCATTCACAGCCGATCACAAAATGTAAACACAGAGCAGTAACCCACTGTTACTAGCTCTTCTCCCCTCACACAGTTTCCAGTGCTAGAAACAGTGAGTTACTGCTCTGTGTACCTGTCGCAATGTAAAATCACAGCAATAAAAGGTCCCCACACAGTCCTCAGCCCCCCCCCCCCATTGCACCTGTCACCCAACAGTCACCTCATCAGTGCCCAGAAATTGACACCTATAATGTTCACATGTGAGCGTAGCGATCGCGGGCAGAATCAGATTCTGCCCGCGATCTGGAAATCATTGCAAATCGCGGGAATCGCAGTAACATCGCACAAACAATGCATGACGCCTAAAAAAGGTACAAGAGCTCTTTGGGGCATCATGCGTTGTTTGCGTGATGTTACCGTGATTCAGCAGGCGGAAATCGCAGCAACATCGCACAGCGTTTGGGGTGCTATTGCAAATCACGGGCAACGCACAGGCGCCCCACGATTTGCAATGATTTCCGGAATGCGGGCAGAATCACAGTGATTCTGCCCATGATCGCTACGCTCACATGTGAACGTAGCCTAAAGTGCACCTGTCACCAGAGACTGCCATCAGTACCACCGTACACCATCGCCCGTCACCTGTCACCCATTGTTGACCATCGCCCGTCACCTGTCACCCCATCAATCACCGTCACCTGTCACCCCATCAGTCATCGTCACCTGTCACCCAATCAATCATCGTCACATGTCACCCCATCAGTGATCATCACTTGTCACCCCATCAATCATTGTCACTTGTCACCCCATCAGTGATCATCATCTGTCACCCCATCAATCGTCACCTGGCTGTCACTCCATCAATCATCGTCACCTGTCACCCCATCAGTCATCGTTACCTGTCACCCCATCAGTCATTGTCATCTGTCACCCCATCAGTCATCGTCACCTGTCACCCCATCAGTCATCGTCACCTGTCACCCCATCAGTCATCGTCACCTGTCACCCTATCAGTCATCATCACCTGTCACCCCACCACTCATCGTCATCTGTCAACCCACCAGTCATCGTCATCTGTCACCCCATCAGTGACCCTCACCTGCCACCCATCAGTGATCATCCGCAGTCAACCGTCACCCGTCGCACAGCCCATCACAGCCAGCACGTCAAAAAGGATGTACAGCAATGAGGAGGCCCTTCAGGTCCTCTCCATGACTGATGAGAGCACCGGGGAGCTCTCATCAGTATCCGAATCAAATCCGAATCCGATTCGGAATTTGAAATTGCTAATAGTAGCGGATCGGAGATGGACTCGGACTATTCCTGTACACTTTCCTTTATACAATGTATTTTGGGGTGCAATTTTTGCTATATACATGCAACAACTTACTGACCGCCTAACGACTATATACGTCGGCCATTAAAAGCTAAATACTGGGGTTATGGCAGCAGATAGCTGCCATAACCCCAGTATTTTTGTAAACGGCGAGCGGTCGGCTTTCAAATAAGGGTGGTCCCAGTGGCAGATTCGCCACGAAATTACCCTTACGGTGCAGGGGAAGAGGTGCACCCCCTCCCACCACGTCCCAGACGTTTTCCCAGCTTACCGGACCCGCCGGCAGCGGGGAAAACTATCCGGTTCCGGATCCTCAGAGACAGGAAGTCGAGCGAGGGCAAGATGGCCCTCACTCGACTCTATGGTCTTGGAGGACCGGAGCTACGTCAAAAGTCGTTGCCTAGCAACCGGTTTAAAGGGCCGCTTTTTTTTTTTCTCTTTCTTTTTCAACAATTTTTTTTTTCCTTTTTTAGTGTAGTTGTGAGGTCTGAGGTCTTTTTGACCCCAGATCTCACAATAAAGAGGACCTGTCATGCCTATTTCTATTACAAGGGATGTTTACATTCCTTGTAATAGGAATAAAAATGATCAAAACATTTTTTTTTTAAACTGTGTAAAAATAAAAAAATAATAAATAAAATAAATAGAAAAAAAATAAAAAATTAAAGCGCCCTGTCCCGTTAGCTCGCGCGCAGAAGCGAACGCAAACGCAAGTCCTGCCCACATATGTAAACGGTGGTCAAACCACACAAGTGAGGTATCGCCGCGATCGTTCGAGCAAGAGCAATAATTTGAGCCCTAGACCTCCTCTGTAACTCTAAGCTGGTAACATGTAGAAATGTTTAAAATGTTGCCTATGGGGATTTTTAAGTACCAATGTTTGGCGCCATTCTGTGAGCGTGCGCAATTTTGAAGCATGACATGTTGGGTATCTAATTACTCGGCGTAACATTATCCTTCACATTATGGAAAAAAATTGGGCTAAATTTACTGTTTTCTTATTTTTTAATTAAAAAAAGTGATTTTTTTTCAAAAAAATTGCATTTGGAAGACTGCTGCGCAGATATGGTGTGATAAAAAATATTGCAACGATCTCCATTTTATTCTATAGGCTCTCTGCTAAAAAAAATATATAATGTTTGGGGGTTCTAAGTAGTTTTCTAGCAAAAAAAATGATTTTAGCTTGTAAACACCAAGTGTCAAAAATAGGCCCAGTCTTAAAGTGGATAAATGGACAACTTTGTGTAAAGTGCTACTTGGATGTTGGGCCTCTGTATGTGGCCAGGCTGTGTAAAAGTGTTACACATGTGGTATCACCATACTCAGCAGTAATAGCAGAATGTATTTTGGGGTGCAATTTTTGCTATGTACATGCTATGTGTTGGAAATATTTCATAAATGGACAACTTTGTGTAAAAAAAAAAGCATTTTCATTTTCTTTCCACAGTTTCCAAAAACTTGTGGAAAAAAATGACACGTTCAAAAGACTCATTATGCTTCAAAAATTATACGTTGGGGCGTTTGCTTTCCAAAATGGGGTCATTTTATGGGGGTTTCCATTGTCCTGGTGCTCCAGGGCCTTCAAAAGTGCGATAGGTTGTCAGGAAATTATATGTGTAATTTATGCTCCTAGAATGCCGGACGGTGCTACTTGGATGTTAGGCCTCTGTATGTGGCTAGGCTGTGAAAAAGTCTCACACATGTGGTATCGCCATACTCAGGAGGAGTAGTAGAATGTGTTTTGGGATGTAGTTGCAAGTATATATATGCTGTGTGAGAGAAATAACCTGTTAATACGTAATAAAAAAAATCTTCATTTTGCAAAGAATTGTGGGAAAAAATTACAACTTCAAAAAACTCACCATGCCTCTTATTAAATACATTGGAATGTCTACTTTCCAAAAAGGGGTCATTTGGGGGGTATTTGTACTTTCCTGACTTTTTAGTGTCTCAAGAAATGAGATAGGCCTTCAGTACATCAGGTGTGATCAAGTAAGGTCAATTTTCAATGATTAGCGCCATAACTTGTGGACTCTAGAACTTTCACAAAGACCAAATAATATACACTTATTTGGGTTATTTTTACCAAAGATAAGTAGCAGTATAAATTTTGGCCAAAATTTGTGAAGAAAAATTACTAATTTGCAAAATTTTATGACAGAAACAAAGAAAAATGCGTTTTTTCACAATATTTTCAGTATTTTTTTATTTATAGCACAAAAAATAAAAACCCAGTAGTGATTAAATACCATCAAAAGAAAGCTCTATTTGTGTGAAAAAAAGGACACAAATTTTTTATGGGTACAGTGTTGCATGACTGAGCAATTGTCATTCAAAGTGTGAAAGCGCTGAAAGCTGAAAATCGGTCTGGGCAGGAAGGGGGTGAAAGTGCACTGTAGGCAAGTGGTTAAATTTAGTTTCTAATATCTTGATAGGAATATCACAGGCGTGGAAAAGGTTTACTGTGGGTGTTAGTTTGGAAATAGCTCTCCAAGCTTGCAGAGAGGCTTTGACTGTGATGGGAATGTTGGGCCAGTTCCAAGGTATCCATAAATCACACTGAAGCATGAGTGTTAGGCTTTCAGTCGGCACCAAATCTTCCTCAATTATTGCCCATAATGGGGTTTCACTACTGGTGCACCAATGTTTTATTTGGTCTAGCCTTGAGGCCCACCAATAAGCTTGTAAGTTTGGTAGACCAGCTCCTCCCATGGATTTGTGTGCAGTGAGTACATTGAAGGCTATGCAGGCTTTTTTCCCTGACCATATAAATTTCCTATTAATACTTGTAAGGGCATTCAACTGTGTTTTGGGCATAGGGACGGGTAGTGCTCTAAATAAGTATAAGATTTGAGGAAGGATGGTCATTTTTATTACCGCCATTCTCGCTCCCCATGATAGGTCAATTTTTGAGAAGTTATTAAGGTCTTCACAGATTTTTTGCTTTAGGGGTTTTTTAATCGAATGGATAAGGTCAGAGGTTCGAGGTGTGATGTAATGCCTAAGTAAGATATTTTTTCATCTGTCCATGGGATGGGGCAGTTTCCTAGCAAACGTTCTTTTGTGTCAGGACAAACATTTAGGTTTAGGACCAGTGATTTGGAGTTATTTACTTTATAGTAAGAGATCTTACTGAAACAGGTAAGGATAGTGTGGGCTGCGGGTAGGGATGATTCTGGAGATGTCAACATCAAGATGATGTCATCTGCGAACAAAGTAATCTTGTGTTCTGTGTTGCCAATAGTGAAGTCTCGTATGTTGGGAGAAGTTCTTATTGCTCCGGCTAGGGGCTCAATGGATAAATTGAAAATTGTTGGGGAAAGGGGGCAGCCTTGTCTTGTGCCGTTTGAAATTTTAAAGGGTTTGGAAAGCGTTCCAGATGTGAAGACTTTGGCAGTAGATTGGGAGTAGAGTGCCATAATTGCTGAATATATGTTACCCTCCAGGCCAAATTTGCGTAGGGCGGATGACATATACATTCAGTTGATTCTGTCAAACACCTTCTCCGCGTCTAATGTAAGCAGCAGAGAAGGCGTCCGACGTTTTTCCGCTATATCAAGGACATTTACAATTCTCCTAGTTGCGTCTGATGTTTGACGCCCAGGGACGAAACCCAACTGATCTTTCCAGACCAGAAAGGGTAGTACCCTCTGCAGATGTTTGGCCAGTAGTTTAGCAAATATTTTGAGGTCTGTGTTTTTTAACAGTGAGATCGGTCTGTCGTTTTTGGGTTTCGAAGGATCTTTCCCCTGTTTAGGTATTGTGGTCACATATGCTCCTAGCATTTCTTTTGGGAATGATGACGTGTCAACCGCTTTTTGGAATACATCAAGTAGAAATGGCGTGAGGGTGTGTTGAAATAGTTTGTAGTACTCACTTGGGAAACCATCTGGGCCCGGTGATTTGCCTTGAGGTAGGGATATTATTATTTTTCTAATTTCGTCGGTAGTTATGGGTGCATTAAGCATTTGGAGTTGGGTTTCAGAGAGACGGGGCAGAGTAAGGTTCTCTAGAAAGGCTGAAATATCTGTACTTACTGGTTTGTGGATTGTGGGATCTGACTCCAAATTATAAAGTGAGTAATAATAGTCAGCAAATTCATCTGCTATTTCCTGGGGATGTGTTAATTTGTGATTTGTCTGTGACTGAGTAAGGTGAGAGATCCTAGATTTGGTTTGTCGGAATTTAAGCCTATTAGCTAATGTTTTACTTATTTTGTTGGACTGGGCGTAGCATGTTAACTTAAGTTTCCTAAATTGGATATCGCTCTTTTCCAATAGGATAGAACGAAGTTCTATTCTTAGGTTAGCCAAGGTTTTTGTAATTTTGGGGTCTGGTAGAATTTTGTTTTTGGATTCAAGGTCATGAATTTGAGATAGGATGTGTGAGAGTTTTTGATTGTGTGAGAGTTTTTGATTATATTTCTTTTTAAGTCTAGAGCTCTGCTGTATGCAGACTCCCCTCATGTAGGCCTTGTGTGCTTCCCAGAGGCTCCAAGGGTCTGACAACGAATTTACGTTTAGTTGGAAAAATTCAGTAAGATGTTGGGAAACATGAAATAAGAGAATATATGTAAATACAAGCAATATGTAGATACAAAAAATTCTAGTAGCGCAAAAAAGAATGATAAGCTCACTCCCCAATCACATTCACTGAAAACTTGTAAAGACTGTAGACATAAATATAAAAAATATATATAAAAAATAAAAATTATATATAAAAAATAGTCCCAGCATGAATCAGTCCACCAAAGCAGCGTTGAAAAACATATGACAAATAGCGATATTCACACTGATGTATCCCTTGAAAGATCCTAATCGGTGCAGAAATAAAGGATCACCTTGACCACCACCACTGTGCTCTGAAGGGGGGAAGGTAATGCACACTCACCGACTTCACTGGCCCAGTGATTCTCACCACTGAGCAAACAAGCCACAATACAGCCACTACCACTCGGGCTTCCGGATTGGGACCAATCAGACCAATGACAGGCTCTGCTGCATCCACTTGGGGTTCCGGGATGGGGCCGATAATGGGCTCAATCAAGTAAATGGACATGCAAGGGAAGGAAGGAATAGAGCTCCACTAGTGTGATAACGTATAATACTGGCTTTATTCCAAAATACACAATACATCACACTCACATGACATCAGTTGAATATTCGCATGACCGGAGGTGTATACCTATCGGGACCCGTATCCTGACTCCACGCCGCGGATCGCGCCTTCCGGGTGCTCACTCTCCTCGTACACTCTGACTTGGTTACGCCGCCTGGCCACGCCCCGACGCGTTTCGTACTTCCGACTTCCTCACGGGGGCGTGGCCACGGCGGTAAGGCAGCAAACTAAATACCTACGACTCTCCGCCCATCCGGGCGGGGCCGTGGTGTACGCAATTTGTCAATGGCTGAGCACTTCCTGTTCCGGACGGACACCAATAGACGCGGTTGCCTAGCAACCACGGCTCCCGTGAATCTTGGTCAAATCTTTCTCATGCTCGCTCCCAGTACCATATTAAGAGACTACAATGTGCCTCGTAAAGCTATCAAGCTAAAAATCATGGTACCACGGGTAATGAGGCGTCCCACTATGAACAGGAGAAATGCATACCGCCATAGATTGTGCTGCACTTAATAATTCCTAATGGTGCCATATAGTGAATCATAATAAATGCACACATCATTAAACTATAATATTAGCACCACTGTTGTCATTGTGCCTCAATCCAACAAGAAATACTAATAAAACTAAAATAAAGTAGAATAAAAATACACCTCAAAAGGTGATCAATATAATATATACTAATACATCATATATCACGTGTAAAATATATACTACAGTGAATATAGTAGAACCGAGATCATCAAAAACAGTACAGAAATAACTCAGAAAACCTTTCAAAATTATTTAAAAATATTAAAAATATTAAAAATAATTTTAAAATATATATATAAACCAAAAAATAACTACTTAGTAAAATTAGTTAAGAATCACTAATAAAGCAATTTAAGTCCAATTCGATGTTTAGGCCAATCGGGCTGAGAGATTGAGTCATATATATCCATTTAGTTTCACACTTGGATAGCTCTCTCACCCAATTGGCCCCCCTCCAGGATGGCGTGACACGTTCTATGCCCCAGAACTGTAGGCAACTAGGGTCACGTTGGTGGTGTGACCGAAAATGAGCCGGCACACTGTGTTCTTTTTTGCCTTTAATGATGTTAGAAATATGCTCACCAACCCTTATACTCAGGGTGCGTTTTGTGCGGCCTATATATATTAGTTTGCAAGGACACATTAATGCGTAAACCACATGAGTGGTATCGCATGTGATTAGATGTTTAACATCAAACTCCTTATCAATGGCCTGCACATAGAAGGAATCCCGTCTTCTTAGGTTCATGGTAGTGAAGGAACACGTCCTGCACCTCCCACACATATGGAACCCTCGCCGACCTGGGAAAAAGGAGGTATTTGGTGCATCAAGCACCTTTTTTACAACCCTATCCCCGAAATTCGGGGCTTTTGTTGGGAAACATGTTTTTTTACACACATCGGACTGTAGGTTTCTGATGTTGCAACGCCATACAGAATTAGCTCCCCTGGGGATTCCCTCATCCACGGTCACCTCCACCACAGCATGGTCAGACCATGTGATATCCTTGATAGCCGCAGATGAGATCATCCCCAGAAGTCGCCAATCAGACACAAACATATCCAACCTTGAGTATGTACGATGTCTGGAGGAGTAGAAAGTGTAATCTCTCTCAGATGTGTGGAGACACCTCCAAACATCGTACAAACTTTCCTTATGGAAAAAACCCTGTAAAGAGGTTCTTCTGTTTGGAGAGGAGGAAGTGTCCATCTCTGGATTGGATATCAGGTTGAAGTCACCACAGATCATAAGATTGCCATACTTGACTTTGGAGATGGCTTTGAGTGTTCTTCTGAGAAATAGCAGTTGATGCGTGTTAGGAGCACAGATCGATACTAGGGTCATAGGTAGTCATTGAATGATCCTGTGAGGATAATATAGCGGCCATCTGGGTCAGTCACTAAATCCTTGAGTTGCCAGTTAATTGTGTGTTTAATCACTAGGAGGATTCCCTTTTTCTTCGATGGTGATGTAGCTAAGTAGATGTTGGGAAAGCCCCTGTTAGAGCATTTGGGATGATTGGACGTCTGGAAGTGTGTTTCTTGCACTGAAATAATGTCCGCATTTGAAGATTTGGCTTCTTTCCAAAGAGAGTATCTCTTGGCTGGATGATTCAATGCCGTTTACAAGCATCACCCAACATATTTCTAGCTGGTATATATCGGTCCCCCTCACCTAGAACCAAGTCCAAGAGCAATGTTCTACCATATTGGCCTGTTGCTGTTATGGTTCTCCTGCTACCCCCATGTTCCTGCAGCAGTTGTTACTGCTCACTTTCCTCATGTTTTCAGCAAGCTTTTTTTATGTTCTCCTCATATTTACTTTTCTTCACTTTTCCAGCCTTTATGCTCCTTAGTCTCATACAACCCCTTTGTAAACCATGCATCACAAAGCCATCTTTTTCTACTACTGTGAAATGTGGTCGCTTTGACCAACCTCACTCCTTGACAGAAAACCACCACATGATGGCCCCCTCCTTACAGGTCATGAACATCCAGAACTCTTTACTCCTCCCACTAAAAAAACACCTAGCTGCAGATACCAATCACTCCTCGCTGCCATGACTCTCAAGATTGCTTCACTCAATGTACGTGGCCTTAACAGCCTTTATAAAAGTTCAAACTCCCTCCGATGTGACATCCTTTTTGTCCAGGAGACCCATTTCGCTATTCATAAGACCCCCAAGTTCCAACTAAAACATTTCCTGACACTGCTGATGGCTTCTAATGACAAGAAGAAGAACGGAGTTCTGACAGCAGTAAAGGGCTCGGTCCAATTTCACCTCCACTCTGAAAATGCAGACCCTCAGGGCCGCTTCCACATGGCCATATGTGAGATTAATCAAGTACTGTATACCCTTGTGAATGTGTATGCCCCAAACTCCAAACAATTAAAGTTTTTCAAGTCTCAATCTCTACACACAGACAAGGCCACTTGATCATTGGAGGAGACTTCAACAATTTGGGAAACCCATTACTAGACTCCTCCTCTGGTAAATGTCCTCCTCCCCAGGCTTTGAACCATTTCTTCCACCAAAACAACTTCTGTCATATATGGAGATGCCAGCACGGAGCGGAACATGATTATAAGCACTTTTCCCCGCCTCAGGTCTCGTACTCCAGAATAGACCTCTTTATCACGGACAAATGGACTCTACAGCAAATCTCATCTTCAACGATAGGAGATATAACCTGGTTTGACCACGCACCCATCAATATTGAAGTTGGCCACTCATGCAACAACATCTTGCCCCGCATCTGGAGACCGATCTCTAACCTTGTTGAAGATCCTAAATACCAAAGTAAGATCGATGAAGCCTATCAGGGTTTCTTTGAGATCAATAATATGCCTGACGTCTCAATATCTACTATATGGGCTGCCTACAAAGCCTATATGAGAGGCATTCTCATAAAGCTGAATGCATATATCTGTAACGCTCCTGCGTTTTATGTATGATGTGGATTTACAGCTGCAGAAATATTCCACTTCAGTAGTCATGTAGAGAAACGCTGAGACACCAATCCCAACTCCCAAAGACTCATCATGTGTGGATGATCTCAATTCAGCAAGTAAATACACACACTCAATAAGATGTTCCTAGAGTGACTTATGTATATAGTAACACAGTGATGATAGGCTGAAGAGACAGGTTGGGTAGAGATGGTAGATGACAGACACTTGAAAGGAAATGTTCTTGAAAGTAAGATAGTAGCAGATGGGATGCAGATAGGTTAGCAATCATGTATGGTAGCAGATGATAGAGTAGCAGGTGAACATACAGGAGAGACCAACCCAGTGCAAGAGCAGATGGTAGTAGGCTCAAGAGCTAACAATCTTAGATAATGCAGATGTAATAATAGTCCTTAGTATGCAGAGCTAGATAGTGTAAGCTTTAGTATGAAAGTTATAGAGGTTTCCCCTGTGGGGTACTTATCACTAGTAGCAATGTAGCAGAGGAGAGGTTCGGCAAGAGCGGATGATCCGGTAGTGGGATACAGGGATCAGCGCAGCGTGGTTCCGACAGCAAGGTATGCTTGCAAGCATGAGAGCTTCAAGACAGGTTAGCATCAAGGCACAAAGCAGGTTGAACGAACACATGTGAGCGAGAGCTGGTGATTTAAATAGCTGTTCAGTCCGGCGCTCAGTGATGATGTCAGCACTCTTAAAGGGAAACACACCTATATGTGCTTCATCTATCTAGGTAGATGGAAAGCACCCGGAAATGATGTGATAGGAGGCACTGAGAGTGCCAGAACCTTACAGTACCCCCCCCCGTAAGGCCGGCTCCGGAAGGCCTCTAAGGCTGGTTGTCGATATAAGAATCGGAAAAAGCTGGTTGCCGATGTGAGAAATCGGAAAAGACTGGTTGCCGATACGAGAATCGGATAACACTGGTTGCCGATACGAGAATCGGATAATACTGGTTGTCGATACGAGAATCGGATAAGACTGGTTGCCGATACGAGAATCGGATAAGACTGGTTGCCGATACGAGAATCGGATAAGGCTGGTTGCCGATACGAGAATCGGATAAGACTGGTTGCCGATACGAAAATCGGATAAGACTGGTTGCCGATACGAGAATCGGATCAGGTTGGTAACCGATGTGAGAATCGGATCACTTGTTGCCGATATGAGAATCAGATCAGGTTGGTAACCGATGTGAGAATCGGATCACTTGTTGCCGATATGAGAATCGGATCAGGTTGGTAACCGATGTGAGAATCGGATCACTTGTTGCCAATATGAGAATCGGATCAGGTTGGTAACCGATCTGAGAATCGGATCACTTGTTGCCGATATGAAAATCGGATCAAGTTGGTAACCGATGTGAGAATCGGATCACTTGTTGCCGATACGAGAATCGGATCAGGTTGGTAACCGATGTGAGAATCGGATCACTTGTTGCCGATATGAAAATCGGATCAGGTTGGTAACCGATGTGAGAATCGGATCACTTGTTGCCGATATGAGAATCGGATCAGGTTGGTAACCGATGTGAGAATCGGATTACTTGTTGCCGATACGAGAATCGGATCAGGTTGGTAACCGATGTGAGAATCGGATCACTTGTTGCCGATATGAGAATCGGATCAGGTTGGTAACCGATGTGAGAATCGGATCACTTTTTGCCGATATGAGAATCGGATCATGTTGGTAACCGATGTGAGAATCGGATCACTTGTTGCCGATATGAAAATCGGATCAGGTTGGTAACCGATGTGAGAATCGGATCACTTGTTGCCGATATGAGAATCGGATCAGGTTGGTAACCGATCTGAGAATCGGATCACTTGTTGTTAGGGTGTCTGCTACATGAACCCCTCACTAGAATCGGACGCATAACCATCCGAAGTAGTCCTAGTAGTCCTAGTAACCAATGCTTCATTAAACATCCTCAGATCCTTCCTACATACCACCGTGCCATTAGAAGCGCGTACGCAGTCAGGTGCAAGAATCTCAATGTTTTCATTGGAAGCTAGAAATGTACTTGCAAAAATAGGAGTATCTATACCAACATCTGCCAATTTCTGGGTGTCCTTTTCTGATATAGAACGGGGACAGGGCTGGCAACAGCCTTGGTAATTTCCAGGCTGTTTTTCAGGGAAGACAGTTCGGATTCGCCTGGCCTCCATTGGGAGAGCCTTAGGCCTATGGGGTCTGGTTGGGCAGGATGTAATGAAATGTCCCCCTTCTCCACAATAAAAACAAAGGCCACAGATTCTCCTGTGATCTTTTTTTTTGTAAGGACAACTTAGTATGTACGGCACCAATCTCCATAGGCTCCTCATCCATCTCTGTAGGATCAGGGTTCAAATGAGATGTGTCAGAGTGACAAGGCTGACTGTTTAAGGCAGGCTTGGACCATGACCAGGCAGGATCACCATATTCATTTGGTTTCCTTTTTTCCCTAGGTAGCCGGGGTCTGCGGTTACCTGGAGCAGGTTTAGGAGTAGATTTTTGGGAGGGGAGACACTGGGAGTGCATCGCAATTGCAAATGATTCCCAATTGTCTAGGATCGGACTTTTTTCTTGCAGTTTCTGGTATGCCCACGTTTTCATTTTGCCAGAAAGCAAATTAATGGCAGCATGCACTTTAATAAAGTCATTATGATAGGTCCTAGGCTTAAGGATAAATAGGAGCTCACAATCCATACGAAAAAAAAAGAAAAGAGGAACGGGAACCATCAAACCTGTCTGGTAGAAGGACAAGAGGTTCTGGGGGTTGATCAGCAGTAGGCTGTGTCAGTCTGGCCACCTGCTGCGTCAGAGCCTGATTGTCTTCTTTTAATTCAGTAAGTGCGTGTATTAACGCAGTTACTTGTTGTGTTAACTGTGTCACCTGAGTGGTCATTTCTGCTGAATCCATTTTATCTGGTTCGTTCAATCTGTAACGCTCCTGCGTTTTATGTATGATGTGGATTTACAGCTGCAGAAATATTCCACTTCAGTAGTCATGTAGAGAAACGCTGAGACACCAATCCCAACTCCAAAAAGACTCATCATGTGTGGATGATCTCAATTCAGCAAGTAAATACACACACTCAATAAGATGTTCCTAGAGTGACTTATGTATATAGTAACACAGTGATGATAGGCTGAAGAGACAGGTTGGGTAGAGATGGTAGATGACAGACACTTGAAAGGAAATGTTCTTGAAAGTAAGATAGTAGCAGATGGGATGCAGATAGGTTAGCAATCATGTATGGTAGCAGATGATAGAGTAGCAGGTGAACATACAGGAGAGACCAACCCAGTGCAAGAGCAGATGGTAGTAGGCTCAAGAGCTAGCAATCTTAGATAATGCAGATGTAATAATAGTCCTTAGTATGCAGAGCTAGATAGTGTAAGCTTTAGTATGAAGGTTATAGAGGTTTCCCCTGTGGGGTACTTATCACTAGTAGCAATGTAGCAGAGGAGAGGTTCGGCAAGAGCGGATGATCCGGTAGCGGGATACAGGGATCAGCGCAGCGTGGTTCCGACAGCGAGGTATGCTTGCAAGCATGAGAGCTTCAAGACAGGTTAGCATCAAGGCACAAAGCAGGTTGAACGAACACATGTGAGTGAGAGCTGGTGATTTAAATAGCTGTTCAGTCCGGCGCTCAGTGATGATGTCAGCACTCTTAAAAGGAAACACACCTATATGTGCTTCATCTATCTAGGTAGATGGAAAGCACCCGGAAATGATGTGATAGGAGGCACTGAGAGTGCCAGAACCTTACAATATCAAAAGCCAGAGAACCCCGCAAATTGACAAGGTGTTAGCATCCATTTGATCTAAAGAAGAACAAAATAAGCATAATCCCCTCCCAAACTCTCCTCCTCTGTGCTATCTGACAGAAATAAATTACGGTCTCTGCTACTGTTTAAATATGACCGAGACCTAAAACATTCCAAAGCAAGATTTCTTTCCCTAGGAAACAAAGCTAGTGCCCTTTTAGCCAAAGGTGTGAAACAACAGCGCATTAAGTCTAAAATAGCCTCTGTTTTATACCCTTCCACTCACTCCCCCTTATCCAGCCCACAAGTTATAGCGAGCACATCCAGTGATTACCACAGCTCACTGTACAACCTACAAAAAGATAACTCCACATCCCAACCAGCCCCCACCAGCATTAAAGCTTTTCTACAGTCAGTTAATCTCCTCACTCTCTCTCTCCAGCCCAGCTACATTCCATATTGAATCCAATCACTCCCGCAGAGATTGAAGCAGCAATAAAAATGCTACCCAGAAATAAAGGACCGGGAGGGGACGGTTTTACGAGTGAGTACTACAAACAATTCACCAAAATTCTTTCCCCACACTTAGCTACCCTCTTTATTTATGCTGCACCCTCTGGCTCTCTATCTAAAGAAATGTTACAATCAATCATTATAATGATACCAAAACCTGGTAAGGATCCCCAATATGTACAAAATGATAGACCAATATCCCTATTGAATACAGTTATGAAATTATTTGGGAAGGTTATTGCTAGCAGACTTCGTCCCCTCTTACCATCTCTGATTCATCCAGACCAAGCGGGCTTCATTCCAGGCCGTCAAGCACGTGGTGCTACCAGACGCCTACTGCTAGGAACACTTCCTGAGCACACTGATGTGCTGTCTTGAGTCTGCAATCTAAAGGGTTAACCTAGTGCAGACTAATTGCAGTAATTGGCAAACGGGCTGCCTTATTTAAACACCTCAGCAGCACTGTGTCTTTGCTGTCTTGTCTGCAGCTCCTCTGGTGTTTCTGAAACCTGCGTCCTGTTACCTGTTTGATACCCGTTTTGACCTTTGGCTTGTTCCTGACCTCGTTGACCTGCTGCCCGTCCTGACCCCCGGCTTGTTTGACCATTCTCTCGGATCTCCCTTGTCTGCTTATCTGCCTTCAGGTCTTGACCGGTTTCTCCCTTGGTGGGGCGACCCTGAGGACTGCGACCTGGTATTCACACGCAGTGAAGTCCATCCTCACCACTAGAGGCTCTGGCAAAAACCGGTGGATACTTAGATTCCGCACCTCAGGTTAGCCTGTGTCGCTTTCCTTGGGGGTTCCCGTCTAAGCTCCACCCTCCGGCACGAGTGGGGCCTTCCTCTGCCATCAGGCTACCATTTGCATCTCTAACAGTACAAGACAGCCACGACGAAGCCTGCAAGAGAAGCCTCACCATTGGAAGAGATCTGCCAACACCTCGCAGCCCTGTCTCAACCGTAAAGTCGCTTCAAGACGGCTACACACAGCTAGAGGAACGGCTGCTCTCTATGACTCTTCAGGGGGATCCTCCTGTATTATCTGCTTCCTCTCTTGCTGCAACACCCTCTGGACCCGCTTCTTGCCCTACCGTAGTGATGCTGCCACCAGAACCTCGAGTTCCTGCTCCCGAAAAATATTCCGGGGATCGCTGTAAATTCCACGCATTTCTCAATGCCTGCAAGCTGTATTTCTCCCTGCAACCTCAAACCATTTCTTTGGAGGCCACCAAGGTGGGGTGCGTTATCTCCCTGCTCCTGGGTGAACCCCAGTCCTTGGCTCATTGGCTCCTTGAAGAGGTCAGCCCCCATTTAAACTCCTTATGGTCATTTTTTGAGGCCATGGCACAGCTCTATGATGACCCGCAGCGATCCTCTATCGCAGAAGCTGCGCTTCATGTTCTTCAGCAGGGTCGCAGGCCCGTAGAAGACTACTTCACTGACTTCCGCCGCCTCAGTTCCAATACATCCTGGAAAGAAGCAGCACTCCGGTATCAGTTCCGTCTTTGCTTGTCGGAAGGACTGAAGGACGAGCTGGCACGGGTAGGTGTCCCCGACGCCTTGGAAGATTTGATTTCCCAGGCCATTCAAATCGACCGGTGGCTACGGGAGCGCAGAGCAGAACGATCTCCGCAGCAGTTCAGGCTGGCCTGGATGCTACCACGAGTTGCTACTCCTGCATACTTTTCTTCCGCTGGGTCAGCTCCTACCAACCCTGCTCCCACTGGAGTCACCTCAGATATGCCTGAACATATGCAACTTGGGATCATACGGCCTGCTTTGTCCCCAGAGGAGAGACGCTGTCGCCAGTTGGGTAACCTGTGCCTGTATTGTGGTGAAGCTGGCCACTATGTGCGCTCCTGCCTGGCAAAATACTATAAGTTGCTGCCTGCCTCTCCATCCAGTTGTGTGGCATCTGTTGCCAGTTCCTCCCACTTAGCCTTTCCTGTGTCATTACAGCTTCCGGAAGGACCTGTCCCAGTTACAGCGATCATTGACTCAGGAGCCTGCCATTGTTTCATTGATCACTCGTTCGCCCTGCAACATGGCGTACCTCTCCGGCTGAAGACCCAGGACCTCACCATCTTCCTGGCCGATGGCTCCCACTTCAAATCCGGGCCCGTGACCCAAGAAACTTTTCCCCTTCCTATGGTCTTCTCCTACGGCCATAAGGAACTGATCAGCCTGGATGTTATCACATCCCCCTTATTTCCCATTATCCTGGGATTACAGTGGTTGCAAGCACATAACCCGCAAGTCAATTGGATCACAGGCACTATCCAGTTCCCATCTCTTTATTGCAATAATTCATGTCTACCCGCTCCTCCTGAATTCCCCAAGACTCTGTTCTGTCTTGAATCCGAACCTGATGTATGTCCCATGGTGCCCAAAGCATACCATGACTTCCTGGATGTATTCAGCAAAAGGGGAGCAGAGACCTTGCCCCCTCACCGTCCCTATGACTGCCCCATCGACTAGCTCCCAGGAACCTAAATCCCGTTCGGCTGGATTTACCTACTTTCTGAATGTGAGCTGGACGTCTTAAAAGACTATGTAGATGAAAGTCTGAAGAAGGGGTTCATCCATCCCTCTACCTCTCCAGCAGAGGCAGGTATCTTCTTCGTGGAGAAGAAGGATCACACCCTCGGACCCTGCATAGATTATAGGGATTTAAATAAAGTTACTATTAAGAACCATTATCCCCTTCCTCTAGTCCCCGAACTCTTTCAGAGACTGAGATCTGCCGTCCTGTTTACTAAGCTGGATCTTTGTGGGGCTTACAACTTGGTGCACATCCGAGAGGGCGACGAATGGAAGACTGCTTTCCGCACTAGATTCGGACATTTCAAATACCTGGTAATGCCATTTGCCCTTTGTAATGCTCCTGCCATGTTCCAACACTTTGTGAACGACATCTTCAGGGATTGGTTGGATATCTTCATCATTGTATACTTGGATGACATCCTAATCTTCTCAACATCCGTAGAGCAGCATCGCGAGCACGTTCGAAATGTCCTTGGTCGACCTACGCCAGCATGGTCTCTACGCCAAGGCTGAGAAGTGCGTTTTTGAGCAGAACAATATCCCGTTTCTGGGGTTTATAATTTCCACTGGTGGAATAGAGATGGATCCTCAGAAGGTCTCTGCCATTCTGGACTGGCCACCTCCATCAGACAAAAAGGGAGTACAGCGCTTCGTTGGCTTCGCCAATTTTTATAGGAGGTTCATTAAGGGGTTCTCCAACCTCATAGCCCCTATTACTCACATTACTAAGAAGAATGTCCGCTTCCAATGGACCCCTGAAGCTCAGTCCACCTTCTCGATTCTTAAAAACTGTTTACCTCTACTCCTATCCTGAGTCACCCGGATCCTGCCTTACCCTATCTCCTGGAGGTAGACGCATCGGAAGTTGCGGTCGGGGCAGTCATCTCCCAAAGACAGGGAACTAGAGACTTAACTCACCCAATTGCCTTCTTTTCCCAGAAACTCTCTTCCACGGAGAAAAACTATGATGTCGGGGACCAGGAACTCCTGGCTATCAAAGCCACTCTTGAAGAGTGGCGATATCTACTGAAAGGAGAGGCACACCCGATTTTTATATTTACCGATCATAAGAACCTTGAGTACTTAAGATCTGCAAAGCGACTGAGACCCTGCCAGGCCCAATGGGAAAACTACAAAATGATAGACCAATATCCCTATTGAATACAGTTATGAAATTATTTGGGAAGGTTATTGCTAGCAGACTTCGTCCCCTCTTACCATCTCTGATTCATCCAGACCAAGCGGGCTTCATTCCAGGCCGTCAAGCACGTGGTGCTACCAGACGCCTACTGTTAGGAACACTTCCTGAGCACACTGATGTGCTCTCATGAGTCTGCAATCTAAAGGGTTAACCTAGTGCAGACTAATTGCAGTAATTGGCAAACAGGCTGCCTTATTTAAACACCTCAGCAGCACTGTGTCTTTGCTGTCTTGTCTGCAGCTCCTCCGGGTTTTCCTGAAACCTACGTCCTGTTACCTGTTTGATACCCGTTTTGACCTTTGGCTTGTTCCTGACCCGCTGCCCGTCCTGACCCCCGGCTTGTTTGACCATTCTCTCGGATCTCCCTTTTCTGCTTATCTGCCTTCGGATCTTGACCGGTTTCTCCCTTGGTGAGGGGACCCTGAGGACCGCGACCTGGTATTCACACGCAGCTAAATCAATCATCACCACTAGAGGCTCTGGCGAAAACCGGTGGATACTTAGATTCCGCAGCTCGGGTTAGCCTGTGTCACTTACCTTGGGGGTTCCCGTCTAAGCTCCACCCTCCAGCACGCATGGGGCCTTCCTCTGCCATCAGGCTACCATTTGTATCCCTAACACCTACTCTCTAATACACAACCTCGAAAATGGAAAAACGCCTTCTCTGCTCCTATCCTTGGATGCAGTGAAGGCATTTGATAGAGTACATTGGGAATTGTTGCAGGCAATACTGCAAAGATTTGGAATAACAGGTTGGAAACAATCAGCAATAATGTTACTTTACTCCTGCCCTTCAGCAAACGTATTAACTGCAGGCACATTATCTACGACCTTTGACATAACAGACATCACAAGGCAAGGATGCCCCCTCTCACCTATAGTTTTTACTCAGTATTAAACCATTAGCAGCAAAAATTAGAGAAGACCCCTTGATCTCTGGTATTCCGTTTCACAACACAGAACATAAGATAAGCCTATTTGCTGATAATATCATCCTGATGGTCACTAACCCTATGCAGTCCCTCCCAGCAATCCGAAATGTCCTAACTGATTACTATCAGCTAAATGAAAACAAATCTCTAAACATACACACTCCACACCATACAGAAAGCTCTCTCACAAATCCTTTCCTTTTTTTTGGGCATCCATCCCTTACCTAGGGATCCAATTGACTTCCTCATCCTCCAAGCTCTTCGAAGCCAACCATAAACACTTCTTGAACTCACCTCCTAGAGAACTATCAACACTTACATCCTCTAGCCTTTCTAAACTATGATGTATTGCAACTATTAAAATGATCATTCTACCTAAGATACTTTTTATCTTCGGGACACTACCAATACCCTTACCCTCCAACTACCTTGGTAAATTACAATCTCACCTATCACACTATGTATGGGAACCAGATCATTCCTCGCTGCGCTTCCAAGATGCTCATTCGCCCTGTCAGGAAGGGTGGAATGGGCTTACCATACATTCACTCATACTTTTTGGCTTCACTTTTTGACCCATTATACTATTGGTGGCACCCCACCAGAGAAAAAATATGGTCATGGATGGAAACTTCCCTATTCCACGACCCCATGCCAACATCTCCTTCTTCATCCCCACAAAGACATGTGGCATCGAACCAAACTTTTCTACTATCACACAGCTGCCATGACAGCAT
Organism: Pelophylax lessonae; assembly: GCF_965119305.1. NCBI lineage: Eukaryota > Metazoa > Chordata > Amphibia > Anura > Ranidae > Pelophylax > Pelophylax lessonae. The sequence continues at coordinate 293,364,843 of NC_138771.1, read as the reverse complement.
GGTCTATACTTCTATCCCACCCCTCTTCCCTACACCCCTTAAAATCTATCCCATTACCCATAGATACTCTACACTCCTTGATCCCAAACCTCAATCTCCTTCCATGGAAGTGTTCTGGTATAAACACCCTACTAGACCTTCAAATAAATCACAAAGCTGCACCCTTTCAATAACGACAAAACAAGTATGCACTTCCCCACCATGTCATATTCACATATAAGAGCATACACCACTGCCTTAGCTCAACCAATATCCCTCTTGAAACAAACCTCCCATTACCTATATTTCAATATTTCAACAGCCAGCCTTACCCAGGCAAAGGTATATCCTTATTTTACTCCTACTTACTTAACACAGAGCTGACCCCCAAACCACCTTTCCTGCCCAAATGGGAGTCTGAACTGGAGATACACATTACAGACCAAGATTGGGAAAAAGCATCCCGTTACACGTATAAAGTCTTACGCTGCCCCAAACCCTAGGGACACCATATAAAACGTAACCATAGATGGTACCTCACACCCACGAGACTCTCTACAATTTACCCCAACTACTCCAAGCAATGCTGGGGACCATGTGGTGAAAATGGCTCCCTATACCATATGATTAGGTCATGCAAATCCATCCTTTCCTTTTAGAATCATATCTTAAACCTTGATCTTTGAATTTGCAGGCCATTGGGTCAAACCTTGCCCAGCTCTAGCAGTACTCCATGTTGGTATAGATAATTTTCCCCCAAAATCTAGGACAATTATAATTCATCTTCTACACGCAGCGAAACTCAACATCACAAGGTTATGGAAAACTCTAACCCAACCCTCCGCAACCCTAACGATTAATGATGTTAATTAGTGCGAAATGGAGAAGCTTTTTGCCCTCCATAACTCAGCCTATACTAAATATTATACTACCTGGTCTATATGGCTTCACAACACCAACTGTATGGGTAATTTTGGATATCTGAATATACATAGGAGCATACATTTCCAGTATGACTGGAAGTTTTCTTTGCTACCCTCCTTTTCCCTCCCCCTTCCACCTTTCCTCCCCTCCCTTCTTCACTTCTCCTTCCCCCCTCTCCCTATGTTCTCTATAATAACAGGCAACATTACACATTGGTTGTTAAGGAGATTGATGTACCATGACTTTGTTTGTCTACCCAATCTCTGTTACTAAAGCCTTAGTGAACCTGATTGTTAATGTTTTCCAATTTGGAAAGTAAAAAAATAAAAATAAATAAAAAAAGTGAATATTCACACAATTTATTGGGTGAATATTCCTAACGTATTTAAAAACTTTGGTCACTGTTCTTTTTAGGATTAAAGCTTAAATACTCCTCCATGTAGATTCAACCTAGATTTAAGCTGTCTGATCAGCAAAATTTACCAATAATTACGCAGTGTGTTGGCCTACCTGATTCAATATGAATTTAACAGATTCATGTGGTAGTTTCTTACAATACACACACATTAGAAATGTTTGCTGATATAGCATTTTAAACAAAAAAGAAATCTGTGATGTCTCTTTGTAAATGATGGGTGGTAAAATATCTGAAATTCTTGGACAAGTTATTCCTGATACCAGCCACAGTCCTCACCTAACTATAATAGTAGTTCACTTGGTACCTTTTTCCTTTGTTTGCTCTATAGTAGAGAGGATTGAGGCCGCTCACAGGGAGACATTCTTGCATGTAAATAAGCAATTCCAACTGCTATTACTCCATTTCTGCTCATTATAACCTACAGAAAATCTGAAGATGCCATTTATGGTCATTCTGCAAAAAATATGACTGGTGTTTGCAGGGTTATTAAAACAAAACTACCTTTGACCATTACTTTTATTGTTGTTTCTCACAGTTCCAGTCCTGGATATTATTATGCTGGAGAAACAATGTCCCCGTAGTGCTATAAAAATTCCTAGTAATATTCTGCTTCCAAATAATCTGCAGTTAAAATCGGGTTATGAGCCAGGAAGTTTGGAATGTACTTGGCTCAATATTTAGCTTAATAAACAAAGCTAAATTTTCTCAATTTAAATGATGATATGATTATTTTGTTAAATTATGTTCAAGGTTATTTATATGAAATTTCTAGGAACCTTTATTCTCTGGGTAAATGCAGATTAATTTCAAATATACCTTGGGGATTAATATAAAAAGATTAAATCTGTAACACAGGAAATGTTTCTCAATATTAAGATTTGTAATGGGAAGTATGCTCTATTTAAGATATCCGTGTACTAAGTGTTCACTCATAAAAAAAAAAAAAAGACTTTTTTTACTACTCCTCATGTAATTCTCAATATTATATATGTTCATTACCAACTAGGAAACTAAGAATCACTTGTCAGTGGGAACTCTAACATAGTTACATGGTTGGTGAGGTTGAATAAAAAAAATCAGTCCATCCAGTTCAACCTGTGTGGGTGTGTGTATGCATTTATGTCTCTAGCACTTCCCATATTATTGGACATTGTTTACACCAAAAGTTGTTTTTTTTTTAAAAAAACATTTACACTTCCCACTTACACCACTAAAGTTTGAACCATTATAACATTAAAGAACACAGTTTAAGTTTAAAGCAGAACTATAGGCAGAACTTTTTTTATTTTTTTATTTTTCATTCTTGGATAGAGTAAAGTGGGGTTATAACCCCTGTCTGATTTTTTTTCACCATCTATGTCCCATTGCTGAGATTTTCCTTCACTTCCTGTCCCATAGTCAAACAGGAAGAGAGAGGAAATCCCTGAAAATTAAGAGAATCCCTGTCACCAGTCAGGGAACTAGTGTCACCAGAACTAGTGTCCCCATTGGAAGGGTTTCCCTCTATTACTTTTCCAAAATCTGGGATTTTCTCTTACTTTCATTTTCAAAGATAATGACAAACAGCACAAACAGAGAGGGTGAATCTCCCTAACAGGAACACAGATAGCGATAAAATCTGACAGGTGTTATAATCTCTCTCCACTCTATCCAAACCTAAAAACAAAAAAGTTTTGCCTTTAGTCATACTTTAAACCACTTCTCGTCCAACTTCATTCAGTAGCCACATATTCTCTTGAGTGACCTGAGACTGAACATTTTTCTCTCTAGAATCATCATTTAGATAGTTATATATTGTGATCATATCCCCCTCTTAAGCATCTCTTCTCTAGGGAAAATAAGCTTAATGTGTGGAGTCTTTCCTCATACTGTAACTGAGGTCCTCCAGCCCCCTTATTAGCTTTGTTGCCCCTCTTTGGACTCTCTCCAGTTCCAGCACATCCTTCCTGAGGACTGGTAACCAGAACTGGAAGGCATACTCAAGATGTGGCCATACCAGAGTTTTGTAATTAAGTCTAACAATCTGCTGGCCTTGCTTGCCTCAGCTTGGCATCGCATGGTATTGCTGAGTCTGTCATCAACTAGCACCCCCAGATCCTTTACCATCCCTGATTTCCCCAGGGGTTCAACTCTCTAAGTTGTTGAGGACTTCTAGTAAAGTTTTAATATCATGTTGTGCAGTTATTACCCTGCTTAGCTTTGTATCATCACTGAATTCTGAGACTGAAATAATTAAACCAACCTCTATATTGTTTACACACAAGTTAAACAGAATTGGTCCCAGGACACAACTCTAGGGCACCCCGCTCACAACTTCAGACCATTCCGATACACCATTTATCACAACCTTTTGGACATGCCCCTGTAACCAATTTTCTGTCCAGCTACATACTCTATTATCGATGCCAACATACCTCAGTTTGTAAATTAGGCATTTATGGGGTACCGTGTCAAATACTTTGGTGAAAAAGAGATATACTACATCAAACAGGCCTCCCTTTATTCAGGGACAGTCCACTTCCTCATAGAATGTTAACAGGTTGCTCTGTAAAGAACAATCTTTCAAAAACCCATATTGGTTATTACTAATGATACTATTTTCATCAGCAAATTTTTAGATATAGTCTCTTACCATCCCCTCCAATAGTTTACAAACTATATAAGGCTGACAGGCCTGTAGTTTCCTGGAGTGTATCACAACCCTTATTAGAATATTGGTACCACATTAGCTTTCCACCAGTCCCTTGGTACCATTTTAGTTAGTAAGCTGTCTTTAAAGATTAGGAATAACTGTCTAGCTATGACCTGGCTAAGTTCTTTAACCACTTCTGGACCAGAAGGTTTTACCCCCTTAATACCATACATTTTTTGCAATGAGGGTCAGTGATTGCAGCGCTGCTATAAAATAATTAAATAAATATGTGTTCATAAAAATCAATATCATAAGCTAAAATGGTGATGAATCAACCATCAATAAAGTGCCAGTGAGTGCAAATTCTGTGCAAAATAACAAACTCATAAAAGTGCAAATATTACAATGTAAAACTCATATCTAAAAACGCAATCTATGTGCAAACAGTCCATATAACAGTCCTTAAGATAGCAGGAACTGGATGCTTATTCTTGTGGCTTCGGGGTATCCCCCTTAGGGTATCTACTTACCACTATGTGGTGAGATTGAAGCAGAGTAAGCTGGTGTTTATCCTATGTCTCCTGCCGGGCTGATTTGGCTGTATGTTGGAAGCGATCCTTATTCACAATGCGGTATTCCCAGGTGTCCTCATAGAAATAAAATTACTGGACATAGTGAGGACCGTTTAAAATACATTTATTGGAGATTAAAATACAGTGGGATACTCACAAACATAAATCATGAAAGAGCCTGTATGTGCCTATACTCGGTGCGGTGGTATGCCGCTCCACAGCGTTCTCCTCACCGACCTGAAGTCACGTGGCTGCCTCTCGGCCAATGGCTAGACGCGTTTCACTGTGAACACAGCGTCATCTGTAGCACTGTGTTACTTTAACTGACAATTGTGCGGTCGTGCGACGCTGTACCCAAAGAAAATAGATTTCCTTTTTTTTCCCACAAATAGAGCTTTCTTTTGGTGGTATTTGATCACCTCTGATTTTTTTAATTTTTGCTCTATAAAGAAAAAAAAGAGCGACAATTCTGAAAAACAATATTTTTTACTTTCGGCTATAAAACACAGCCAATAAAAAAAATTTAAAAATCTAAAGGTTTCATAATTTTTAGGCCAATATGTATTCTGCCACATATTTTTGGTAAAAAATCCCTATAAGTGTATATTGATTGGTTTGCGCAAAAAGATATCGTGTCCACAAACTAGGGTATAGATTTATGGCAAATTTTTTATTTATTTAATTTTTAATAGCAATGGCAGCGATCAGCAATTTATAGCAGGACTGCAACATTGCGGTGGACAGATCTGACACCTAACTAACACTTTTGACACTTTTGAGGGAACCAGTGACATTACTACAGTAATAAGTGCTAAGAATATGCACTGTTAGGGTCCTTTCACATGAATGATCCGATCAGATCCGCCTGTCAGTTTTTCAGGCAGACCTGATCGGATGCTCCATGCATCCCTATTGGGCAGCGGATGTCAGTGGAGACATCTCCGCTAGCACCCACTGCTATTCGCTTCTGATCCTATCCGTGAAATGCGGACGGATGGAAACCCTATTTTCCAACCGTCCAGTGGATCGAATGGGATCGGATGAGAACGTACAGTCTGTCCGTTCTCATCCGATCTCCCCATAGAGGACAGCAGGATCAGACAGCTCTGTCTCTGCACACAGAGTAGAGATGGAGCTGTCATCCGCCTGCTCAGCGGGGATCGGCGGATTGATCCATTGCTGAGCAGAACAGCTTCACCAGCGGATGCGGGCCATGTGAAAGAACCCTTACTGTACTGATGACACTGGCAGGGAAGGAAACAACAAGGGTGGTCAAAGGGTTACGTGTGTCCCTAGGGGATGCTTTATAACTGTATGGGGGGATGGACTTTCTAGATGAACATAGGGATCTGTGTTCCTGAATAGCAGAAACACAAGATCCTTGTGTTTATCTGTGATAGGCAGACCGTCGTTCTGTCTCTATGGGGAGCGATCACGGGTGACCGGTGGAAATCGCATCTGCCGAACTGGCTGATTGGCTCCCCCTTTGGCCAATCAGCGCACTTGCACGCCCCCACTGGCTATTGCATGAAATGACGTACAGGTACGTCATTTCGTGCAATAGAGCCAACCTGCCGCAGTTAAAGTGTGGCAGCTGGTCGGCAAGTGATTAAGGACTCTCAGGTGTAAGCTAGCTGGCCCTGGTGATTTGGTTGCATTGAATTTCTCAAGTCTTTTAAGAAACTAGATTTCATTAGCCACAAGTGTACACTCCCTGTTGGGTTGCCAACACTATTGTCTTGCCTATTGTACCTCTCTTTTTCCATAGTGAATACTGAGGAAAAGAATGTATTTAATACATTTGCCTTCTCTTTGTTGCTTGTAACCAATGTCCCCTGACTATCCTTACGGGAGCATTATGCTCTGATTTTGTCTTTTTATTGTTCATATATTAAAAACAATATTTAGAATTATTTTTACTCTTCTCCACTATGTGTCTCTCATTGACTATTTTCGCAGATCTGATCACACTCTTACTATTCTTATTGCATTTTTTGTAGTGCTGGAATGTTGATGGTGTCCCCCTCAACTTTACAGTATATTTTCTAAAGGAAAGGTTTTTTTTCTTTAATGTGCCTTTTTACTCTCAAATTTAGCCACCCTGATTTAACCTTGGTTCTTTTATATTTGTTGCCCATTGGAAAACATTGGCTAATGACATTAATTAAAAAAACAAATAATCAGTGCACTAAAAAGTGCTTCTTCAATTTAAGACTGAGACAGCTGCCCTCACTGCCCCCACTAAAAAATGTACCAGTTAAATGAATACAAAAAATGTGTGGCACTGTCACTTTAGGTAAATACCATTGCAAATGAATGTTAATGAAAGTGCATATCACAATTTTAATTACCACCAACAGTATTAAAAAACTCCACAAAATGATATCAATAATAATCCACCAATAAGTGTACGAATAGGTTTTCTTACAGCACACCACCACTGTGTACCAGCCACCAAAAATCCATACCACTGCTTTCCAGAGAGTTAAACCTCAGATGCAGGGAGGTCTAACAGCGAAAAACCCAAATGGATGGATGGATGGTGGATGATTAATCCCAAAACCCAGCCCTTTTAAGCCTCCACACTGCTCCTGAATCAATGCAGCATAGATCACCACTCACAATATTTATCGTTCACTCAAGGGAGAGAGGAAGGGGAATCACCATAGTGCAATATGTAAAACCCCATTTATTAGAACAAGAGAAGTACTTACATATTAGCAAAGGTACACAGCCTGACAAAAGCCATCCACCGAACACCTTGATGGGGGTGATGAGGTCACCGCATTAGCTCCGCCCTATGCAATTCGTCCAAAAGAACACCTTCACAGTGGCTTACAGAGATCTTGAAGGCCCTGTAAAGAAGTCCTTTTGAACAAAACATATAGAGTGGAGTCAGGGTGTTTGGCAGATTGCTTTTGTCATGCTGTGTACATTTGCTTGCGTACTTGTCTTGTTCTAAAGGTGTTTTGGGATTGATCATCCACCATCCATCCATCCTTGGATTTTCCCATAAATCACTGTTAGACCAGTTTTCTGGTAAGTAGCAATGTAGATCCTTGTTGGCTGGTACACAGTGGCAGTGTGCTGTAAGAAAACCTATTTACACACTTCTTGGTGACAAATTCCAAACCATACAGCGCTCAAACCAAGGAACTTCACATAATGACTTGGTAAGTAATGTTTTCCATGATGCAGCTCTCCTCGGGCTGGGAGATCTTCAATATATTGTAAAAACACACACACACACACACAAGAGGGCGCAAATGCCTAGTGCATTACCACCATAGCCATTTAATAAAAACAAGACAATATTATGCTTACAAACATACAGTATCTCACAAAAGTGAGTACACTCCTCACATTTTTGTAAATATTTTACTATATCTTTTCATGTGACAACACTGAAGAATTAACACTTTGCTACAATGTAAAGTAGTGAGTGTACAGCTTGTATAACAGTAAGTTTGCTGTTCCCTCAAAATAACTCAACTCAACACAACAGACATTAATGTCTAAACCGCTGGCAACAAAAGTGAGTACACCCCTAAGAGAAAATGTTCAAATTTGGCCCAATAAGCCACTTTCTTTTCCCTGTGTCATGTGACTGGTTAGTGTTACAAGGTCTAAGGTGTGAATGAGGAGCAGGTGTGTTAAATTTGGTGTTATCGCTCTTACTCTCTCATACCTATCACTGGAAGTTCAACATGGCACCTCATGGAAAATAACTTTCTGAGGATCTGAAAAAAAGAATTGTTGCTCTACATAAATATGGCCTAGGCTATAAGAAGATTGCCAAAACCCTGAAACTGAGCTGCAGCACGGTGGCCAAGACCATACAGTGGTTTAACAGGACAGGTCCCACTCAGAACAGGCCTCGCCATGGTCGACCAAAGAAGTTGACTGCACCTGCTTAGCATCATATCCAGAGGTTGTCTTTGGAAAATAGACATATATGTGCTGCCAGCATTGCTGGAGAGGTTGAAAGGGTGGGGAATCAGCCTGTCAGTGCTCAGACCATACGCCGCACACTGCATCAAATTGGTCTGCATGGCTGTCGTCCCAGAAGGAAGCCTCTTCTAAAGATGATGCACAAGAAAGCCCGCAAACAGTTTGCTGAAGAAAAGTAGACTAAGGACATGGATTACTGGAACCATGTCCTGTGGTCTGATGAGACCAAGATAAACTTATTTGGTTCAGATGGTGTCAAGCGTGTGTGGTGGCAACCAGGTGAGGAGTACAAAGACAATTGTGTCTTGCCTACAGTCAAGCATGGTGGTGAGAGTGTCATGGTCTTGAGCTTCATGAATGCTGCCACCACTGGGGAACTACAGTTCATTGAGGGAACCATGAATGCCAACATATACTGTGACATACTGAAGCAGAACATGATCCCCTCCCTTCGGAGACTGGGCTGCAGGGCAGTATTCCAACATGATAACGACCCCAAACACATCTTCAAGATGACCACTGCCTTGCTAAAGAAGCTGAGGGTAAAGGTGATGGACTGGCCAAGCATGTCTCTAGACTTAAATCCTATTGAGCATCCATGGGGCATCCTCAAATGGAAGGTGGAGGAGCGCAAGGTCTCTAACATCCACCAGCTCCCTGATGTCATCATGGAGGAGTGGAAGAGGACTCCAGTGGCAACCTGTGAAGCTCTGGTGAACTCCATGCCCAAGAGGGTTAAGGCAGTGCTGTAAAATAATGGTGGCCACACAAAATATTGACACTTTGGGCCCTATTTAGACATTTTGACTTAGGGGTGTACTCACTTTTGTTGCCAGCGGTTTAGACATTAAAGGGAGTGTGTTGAGTTATTTTGAGGGACCAGCAAATTTACCCTGTTATACAAGCTGTACACTCACTACTTTACATAGTAGCAAAGTGTAATTTCTTCAGTGTTGTCACATGAAAAGATATAATAAAATATATACAAAAATGTGAGGGGTGTACTCACTTTTGCGAGATACTGTAGATAAAATCAGGCTTATCAGACACACAACTCCAGCAAGTAGGAAGGGTGTCATCATCCAATGTCAAACAGTTGAGAGGCTTACGTGTTTCAGCCCCTTTCCTAGAGCTTACCTAACCACATGGAGGAGCAGAATTTTAAAGGTTTGCTAATCAAATACACACACATCCTCCACAACAAGTAAGTGGGCTGGACTTACCATGGTCCAAAACAATCCCCCTTACCAAATAGTCACAAAAGATATTATGCCTCCAATAAAGATATTACATGTGCACCAACAGACGCAAAAATGCAGACATGCAGAAAACACAACACACTAAGAAGAAACCAAAACCAAAACAAAAATATCTTGTAAAGATCTACAATCAATGACATACTGAGAAAACATCACCATAGAACAGGACCCACTGTTGTCTAAGGTTATTTCAACTAGACCAGAGGTAATTTTGTAAACCCAGGGACCTGAGGAGCTTAATTTCCCCAAGTGGGGTCAAACCATCTACAGAAGGGGAGTTATAGGTGTGGTGTCTCCAATTGTAGGGCATGTACTTCTATAGGGCATAAAAAAAAGAGTCATTAGGGGTAAATGGGAAAATGTAGCCTATCATACCATTCACTAACTGCGGCATGCGGTTTGTCATTTACTGTCTAGTAGCGATAAGCCGAACACCCCCCCTGTTTGGTTCGCACCAGAACATCTCGATCAGGGGAAATGTTCTAGGGAACATGCAAACTCCATTAAAGTCTATGGGACACGAACATGAAAAATCAAGTCCTAATTTTAAAGGCTTAAATGCAAGTTATTGGCCCAAAAATAGTGTATGGGGAGCTGGGTACTGCCCTGGGGGACATGAATCAATGCAAAAACATTTTTTTAAAACAATCATTTTTACAGGAGCAGTGATTTTAATAATGCTTAACTAAAACAATAAAAATGAAAAATTCCTTTAAATATTGTGCCTGGGGGGCTCCCTTAATGTGCCTGTAAAGTGGCACATTTGTGCAATGTATGTAGTCTTTTTCAGCAATACTGACATTTCTAACGGAAAAAATGTCATATAAACTTGCTCGCGGCTGTAATATATTGTAGGCTCCCGGCAATACAGATAAAAAAAATGAAAAAAAGGGCGTGGGGTTCCCCCCCCCCCAGTCCATACCAGGCCCCTCAGGTCTGGTAACGATTTTAAAAAAAATTGCTTGGGGTCCCCCCTAAAATCCATACCAGACCCTTATCCGAGCACACAGCCTGGCTGGCCAGGATGAGGGTGGGGGCAAGCGAGCACCATCAACATGGGGGGGGTGGGTGCTTTGGGGCAGGGGGCAGTGTTTGTGGGGATCTGCAGAGGGGAGGCTTATCGGAATCTGGAAGCCCCCTTTAAAAAGGGGGCCCCCAGATCTCGCCCCCCCATGTGAATGGATATCGGGTACATCATACCCCTACCCATTCACCAAAAAAGTGTACAAAAAAATAAAGACAAAAGCCAGTTTTGGACAAGTCCTTTATTAAAAAATATAAAAATAGTGTCCACCGATGATCACATTGCCTGCCTACCTGCCCACCTGCCTGCCTACCCACCCACCTGCCTGCCT